>NC_053392.1:334703151-335028509 GCF_905171765.1 Bufo bufo | reverse complement strand
TTCATAAATACATGGCGAGATGCAAAAGCTGGGAATTTCCAGTTTTGGTGGAAAGTTAATGTGACTTTTATCTATGACAGCTATTTTTTATTTACTGTACATAAAATTAACTCCTATAACTATTAATATGTCAAAAGTTCAGAATAAGGGAAACACATGGTAAAATGAGATGGATTGGCGCCTTTACCTCATTGCATTGTACACCTAAACTTGATCTGTTATTTCAGAGATTAACTTTATAGACTTCCGTACTCGGGTGTATGAAAATTCTTCTAAACCGTTTTCACAAGCTTGATCTTTGCAGGGTCACTAGAAGAGAGCAGCTAATCCCCTTTTGTAAAGTAATTTGAGAGGAGCGAATTTGAAATGCAAAATATCACCTGCAGAAAACACTGAGCTGTGAAGACTCTCCATCCTTGGCGCTGGATGTTCTGGAGTTGAAGTCGGGTAAAAAGCCAGTAGAGATGTAATAGGAGAGACCCGATACCATTCTTAAGACCTGATTTGCTTTCCTGCTGTGTGGTTGACCTCTCTTACGGAGAGAAAGCTGTTCTGCTGAGCTGCTTATGTCCAGGTTTGACTTCACCTTAATGAGGGGTTTGCTGCAAGTAATTAATCCCGACTCATGTTTTCACAGTTGGAGAGTTCAGTAATCCATAAAGAATGCGTGCTTGTGTTTAGTTTAAGGGTATGTCTTCATACCCGGGATAATATTCCAGGTTTGGTGTAGTTTTAGTGTACAAACATGGGCTGCATGAAATGTGGTTAATTTTCAATTGATAGGCACAATAAAACTGAATTCTACTGCATAGACATCATTTATCGTTCCAGAATTTATTTATTTTTTTCCATCTTGCAGCTAACCCATAAGTGTATTGTAAGTTGACACCTGATTCTATTTATCAGGTTAAACCTAAAGGGGTGTTCACATATGGGATATTTATGGCCTATCCACAGGATAGGCTTTAAATGTCCAATAGGTGCCGTTCCCACCTTTGGGACCCACGTTTTTGCTCCACATGGGCCCCGTCTCACCCAGCTGGGAATAAAGAGGTGGCTGTTCATGTACAGCTCTTGCCATTAATTTCAATTGCACTTCTGAAAACAGCAGTTTCAGACTCCTTGGCTATTCTCAGAAGTGCTATTGAAGTAAATGCAGAGAGATGAGCATAAGGATCCTCCTCTCTATTACTGGCCAAGTGTAACAGGGCCCCGGTTTGGATATACAGTATTTCCCTTATGCCCATGACAGCACCCTTGAGAGAGCCCGCCTCTATCCAGGACCGGAAACAGGAACTTCTGTGGAGAGCTTCTTAAGGAGGGACCCGGCATCCATCCACCAGTTCCTGTTTCCTGTCCTATGGATAGGACGCTTCTTTGGAGAGCTTTTAATGGCTGCAGGGCCCCGCAGGTATTTTTTGGAATTTAGCCGTAGGGGTTACCTGGTGCGGCGTAAGTCTCCTCTTGGAGCCGCCCGAAGTCTGAACGAACACCCTTCCCGATCCTGACTTTCGCCGTATCGCCTTCTGCTGGCAGTTCCGGCGGTACCGAGAGGTACAGCTGTCACGCCGGATCCTCCTGGCGGTGTTCGGGAGGTCCGGGGCCTGTTCTCCCTGGCTTGCAGCATCCCCGGAAGGATTACAGAGGGGGAGGCGGTGCAGAGCCTTCTGGGCAGGCGCGCAGTGTGAACCGGAAGTGACGTGTGCGCGACTTCCGGTAGTTGGAACGCACAGAGTCCCGGAAGTCAGCGCTGCAGGCCGCAGAGTGGATGGTGGTGAGGACCGAACCTGGAGTATTTAACTCCGCTCAGTGCGCAGGTGGAAGGGTGCCAGCCAGAGGACGTCTGCAGATCCGATATATGGAAAACCCTCCATCCCTGGACCTTACCATGGAAGAAGAGTGTGGTCAGCGCACTGAAAACCTGGACAACCATGATTCCAGATTGGTACTCCTGGTGGGGTAAGGGGGTTAATCCCCAACTTTCTTTATATACTTTATACTAAAAGGGTCTTTTTCTTTCTGTTTGTTCCCAGAATATAAAAGAGCCCCAGAAAAGCTATCGCTAAAACACGCGGGAAGGAGTGTGCTACTTGTAAGAAGAAATTAACCCCTTCCTGGCCTAAGCTGCTCTGCCAGCGTTGTATTGATAAGATGCTAAAAGAAGAATCGCCATCTTTCATGCAAAACCTCAAAAGCATGGTGAAGTCCAAGATAGCGGATTCTTTAAAAGAGTTTAAGAAACTCCTTCCATCTACCCCACCGGGCAGACAGTCATACCAGTCGCTACTCAGACTCTTCGGAGGTTGAAGCAGAACAGGGGGAGATCCGAGATTCTTCGGATTCGTCATCCGAGGAGGAGTCAGCGGGTAAACCGCTTTTTTCGCATGAGGACACAGACTCCTTACTTAAAGCCATTAGGGCGACAATGAAGGTGGAGGAGTCCAAAGAGCAGTGGTCTGTTCAGCAAATCATGTTCGGTGACTTGGGTCACAAGAGATCCAGGGTTTTCCCAATTAATGAGAATATAAAGTTTCTAATACAAAACGAATGGAAAAAAAAAAACAGATAAAAAAAAAATTTCGGCCCTAAAAACGTTAAAAGAAAATATCCGTTTGATAAAGGGTAATGCTCTAACTGGGATAGACCACCAAAAATAGATGCGCCGGTAGCCAAGATGTCCAAAAAATCTGCATTACCATTTGAGGACCTGGGTGGCCTGAAGGACCCTATTGACAGAAGAGCAGAATTGTTTCTTAAAAACGCCTGAGAAGCCTCCTCCCAGGCATTTAAACCTAACATCGCAGCTACTTCCACAGCAAGATCCCTTTAAAATATGGTTACAAGACCTAGAAGCGCATATAGAAAACAAAACCCCAAGGGAACAGCTGCTAGAGGTTTTCCCCACAATCCTAAAGGCCGTGGACTTTATCTCAGATGCATCCGCTGATGCCTTAAATTTAAGCGCTAGGTCTGCAGCTTTAGCCAACTCCGCCAGAAGAGCGGTTTGGTTAAAAGGATGGTCAGGAGACACAGGGTCGAAGAACAAATTATGTGCTATACCGTGCCAGGGCGACTTTTTATTTGGCTCTGTCCTTGACGACCTTTTAGAAAAGGCAGCGGATGACAAAAAGGGTTCCCCTCCAGCAGACCCACAAATAACCACCAGTTTTTTCGTAAAAACAAAGAGTAATTTCCGATATAAGAGACAGATTCTGGAGGGATAACAGAAATAGGAAAGAAAAAGGTCTCCTTTTCAGCTCCCAGTCCAGTAACCGTTCCAAGCCTACACAACAATGACTGTGCCAGTCCGGTGGGGGGAAGGCTGTCCCCTTTCCTTCAGGCTTGGGAATCTATTTCTGCAAGCCCTTGGATTCTAGGGATAATAAGAGGTGGTTTTCGTCTAGAATTCGCCTCTTCCCCACCGGAAAGAATAAAAATTACGAAACTCGACGGCAACTCTATAAGAAACCAGGCCTTAAAACAAGAAGTGTTTTCCCTATTGGCGAAAAAAGTCCTAACCTCTGGAATAGAGGTTCCAGAATCAGAAAGGGGGAAGGGGTTCTGTTCCTCCCTTTTTCTGGTTCCCAAACCAGATGGAACCCTCAGGATGATAATAAACCTAAGACAGCTAAACCAGTTCCTCACGGACAAGAAGTTCCGAATGGAATCGATACAATCCACGATAAAACAGCTTTTTCTGAAATGTGATGTGATGTCAACTCTTGACATAAAGGATGCATATTATCACATCCCGATCCACTCAGACTCCCATAAGTTCCTGAGGGTAGCAATTCTCATGGACTGAGAGATCCACCATTATCAATACAGAGCGCTTCCTTTTTCGGGTATCCCAGGCTGTTCACTAAGTTAATGGCAGAAGTAATGGCTCATATAAGAGAGAAGGATATCCTAGCAATACCCTACCTAGACGACATATTGGTAGTGGCAGAATCAGAAAGCATCCTGTCCTCCCACCTTTCAGAAGTAATCAAAATATTAGGGAATCTAGGATGGCGGATAAATTGGGAAAAATCAAGCTTAACCCCATCAAAAAGCTGTGTATTCTTAGGCCTAATTCTAGACTCCATAAACTAACGCTGCCTGCTTCCCCAGAGCAAAGTTTCCAAAATTCTGGAAGGTGTGCAATCTTTAATTTACATAAAGACACAGAACAATCAGACAAGGGATGGCAGTGTTGGGCAGGATGACGTCGACAATCCCGGCAGTCAAATGGGCATTACTACATTCTCGGACACTCCAATGGCAAATTCTGAAGGAATGGCAAGGGGCCCCTATCCCCCTTGGAGGCCCAAGTGCATCTTCCATCCCACGTCATCCAGTCCCTGCAGTAGTGGTTAGATCCATCAAACCTTTCTCAAGGTCTCCTCTGGGATATGCAGGAGCAGATCTCAATTACAACATATGCCAGTCCCATGGGTTTGGGTGCTTACTGCCAGGTAGAAGTCGCTCAGGGAGAATGGTCTCCTCAAGAGAAAAGAGACTTTCAAAACGTAAGAGAATTAAGAGCGGTACTGCGGGCTCTGGTAGCGTTTCTCCCCAAGTTGGAAGGAAAAGTGGTAACTTTTTTTTTCAGACCACACCACGGTAGTGTCCTATTTAAACAGGCAGGGCGGGACAAGGTCCAAAGTCCTCATGTCACTTACAGAAGAGATCTTCTCTATAATCATCCCTTCAGTCGGCTTCATAAAAGCGGTGCACTTAAAAAGTGCAGAAAACGGAAAAGCAGATTTTCTAAGCCTAAATTGCCTATATCAAGGAGAATGGTGTCTGAGTCAGACAGTATTCAATTAGATAATACGTCTTTGGGGCAAACCCTTGAGACATGTTTTCAAACAAAGAAAATCTCAAATGTCATCTATCCTTTTCTCTAAATCCGGAGGATTCGCCAACAGGCATAGACTCCTTCTCCCAAATCTGGCCAGACAACCTTCTATATGCCTTCCCACCAATAAGGCTTATTCCAAGGGTCCTACAGAAACGGAGACGGCACAGGACGAGACTAATCCTGATCGCCTCCTTCTGGCCCAGAAGATCATGGTTCACCTGGCTACGCAAACTTTCAATAATGGAACCATGGATTCTGCCAGACACGCAGGACTTGCTACATCAGGGACCAGTTTACCATTCAGAAATAAGCAACCTACACCTTACTGCCTGGTATCTGAGAGGGCCATACTAGAAAAGAAGGGCCTATCCGGAGATGTGATCAATACTCTCCTGTCATGTAGAAAGGACACTACTTCATCCATTTACTTAAGAGTTTGGAAGTACTTCTTAAAATTTTCTGATGTCCCAATAGACCCTTTGGACCCCCCTCCAATGTCTGTGGTTCTCTTTTTTTTTTTTTTTTTTTTTTTGCAAAGCGGCCTAGACAAAAAGCTGAGAATCAGTACTCTAAAGGTTCACGTGTCAGCCCTTAGTGTGTATTTCGACTCCCCCCTAGCCAATCATACTTGGATAAGAAGATTTTTTAAAGCGGTCAATCGTACTAGGCAAATACCCAGAGCATCCGCCCCTCCATGGGACCTTAACCTAGTTTTATCCAGTATGATGGAGCCACCGTTTGAACCTCTGCTAGACCTACCAGCAAAGATATATTATCCTTCAAAACTTCTTTTCTGGTGGCTATCACCTCGGCCAGACGAGTAAGCAAAATATCTGCCCTTACACTAAGATCTTGGATGACAGAGTAATTCTCAAACCAGACCCCTCTTCTTCCCAAAGTCGTCTCCTTTTTTCATAGATCACAAGACATAGTCCTACTCTCCTTATGCCAAAAGCAGAATAATGAGAAAGAAATGAAATTGCACTGTTTAGATGTCAGGAGATGCCTCCTAAGATATTTAGAGCTCCCAGAACTCTTTCTAGGTGGATTGTGGCAGCTATTTCCTTGGCCTACTCCTCAGTAGGACAGCCCTGCCCTTTGGGGTTTGGGGCACATTCAACTAGGTCCATCTCCACTTCCTTGGCTGAAAAAGCCGAATCCTCCCTAGAACAAATTTGTAGGACCGCTACTTGGAAATCACCTACTACCTTTTTCCATCATTACAAACTGGATCTAGGCGGCAAGGATCAATTATCCTTTGGAAGGAAAGCCTTACAGGCTGTTATCCCTCTCTGTCTAGTTTCTATTCTAGTCATCTCTCAAGGGTGCTGTCATGGGCATAAGGGAAATACAATATTACACTCACCGGTAATCACTTTTCCATGAGCCCATGACAACACCCGCTATTCTCTCCCCCCCCCCCCCCCCCCCCCTCCCCAAAATAAAAAAATTATATATATATATATATATATATATATATATATATATATATATATATATATATATATATATATATATATATATATATATATATTTTGCAAATAACTGGTTGATGGATGCCGGGTCCCTTCTTTAAGAAGCTCTCCACGGAAGTTCCTGTCCTGGATAGAGGCGGGCTCTCTCAAGGGTGCTGACATGGGCTCATGGAAAAGTCATTACTGGTGAGTGTAATCTTGTATTTTTCGCTTTATAAGACCCGTCTAACCATAAGACACACCTAAGTTTTAACCCCTTAGTGACCACACACATTTTTTTAAAAATCGTATTCTAAGAGCTAGAACTTTTTTTGTTTTTTCATCAATGTACTTGTATGAGGTCTTATTTTTTGCAGGACAAGTTTGTTTTTAATGCACCATTTTGGGTACATGTAACGATTGATTAAAGCCAGCTGTTTAGCTAAAAAAAAAAACTGTCAGTAAAAAGGCGTATTAGTGGTCACTAAGGGGAAATATGTTGGGCTACATGCACACAAACGTTTTTTTTTTTTTTTTTTGCGGATAGGATGCAGACCCATTCATTTCAATGGGTCCGCAAAAAATGCAGACAGCCCACTGTGTGCTATCCGTATGTCCATTCCGTAACTTCGCCCAAAAAATAGAACATGTCCTATTCTTGTCTGTTTTAGGCATTGTTGCAATGGATCCGCAAAAAAATTTAAAAAAAAAACGGTTATCTTTTTTTTTTTTTTTTTTTTGGGGGGGGGGGGGGGGGGGAAATCTGTAATTTGCGGACCGCAAAACACATACGGTCGTGTGCATGTAGCCTTAAGCTGACTTTAGATCAGACCCTCCCAATGTTAAGCAGATTTGAGATAATACATGCAAATGCTATACAGGTGCAGCATTTTTCCTTAAGGGGTTGATCACTTTTCATTTGGCATATTCTTAACTCTTAGTCCGGGGCACACATTACTGATTAGCTGCGGATTTGCCATCACGGATTTTTGAACAGCACATCTGCAGCATTGTAGAGTACCAGCAAAGTAGACAAGAACTTCAGAGTTCTCATCCTAGTGCTGCGGTATTGTGGTCTTGAAATCCGCAGCATGTCAATTTATACAGTGGATTTTTCTTGCCAGTTTCACCCTTCTCAATGGAGAAGGTGAAAACTGCTGGCTTTTTCATAGCAAAAACCACATGTAATACCTGCAGGGTTTTTTGGGGTTTTTTTTTATGCAGTTTTTCCACTGGATTTTCCTTTGTGTGACCTTGGACTTAATCACACCACAGTGTACACTTACCTCGTGGTGCAGGCTCACACGCCGAGTCCTCTCCTTACACGCCAGGTGCCGGCTATTTAATGCAGCAAGCACCTGGCCACAATGACTGAGCTTGGAGATAACACCGATCCTGGAGTGGTCACTTAACCCCTCAGATGCCTGATCAATAGCGATTGCGGTATCTGTGAGGTTAGGCAAGAGTTGTTGCGATACCAAATTTTTTTTTCGATTTTTGATACCATAAAAAAGTATTGCAATACTTGATACCGTTCGATACAATTTTTTTTTTTCTGTTCCAGCGTTCACCAGATAGATTTTTTTATTTTATTTTTTTATATATTTTAATAGTTTGGACTTTTCAGACGTGGCAATTTGTGATATGTATATTTATTTATTGTTTATATGTAAAATTGAGAAAGGGGCATATTTATACTTAAAGGGGTTCTGCACTTTGTTTAAACTGATCTATCCTCTGGATAGATCATCAGCTTCTGATCGGCGGGGGTCTAACACCTGGGACCCCCGCCGATCAGCTGTTTGAGAAGGCAGCGGCGCTCCAGCAGCGCCGCGGCATTCTCACTGTTTACCGCTGGCCAAATGACGTCTTGAATGGAGCTTAGCCCCGCCCAGGACAGTTGATACAAGTTGTGACGTCACACGGCCAGCGGTAAACAGTGAGAATGCCGCGGCGTTGCTGGAGCGCCGCTACCTTCTCAAACAGCTGATCGGCGGGGGTCCTGGGTGTCGGACCCCTGCCGTTCAGAAGCTGAGGATAGATCATCAGTTTAAACAAAGTGCAGAACCCCTTTTAATTATTTTATTTTTTATTTAATAACTATTTCCCTCCTTAGGGGCTAGAACCTGGGATCTTTTCATCCCTTGTCCTATTCACCCTAATAGAGCTCTATTAGGGTGAATGGGACCTCACTCTCCCTGCTGCCCTGTGCTTTGTGCACACAGCAGCAGGGAGCTGACTATGGCAGCCAGGATTACACTGCTGGGGCTCCGATCAGCAGCTGCCACTGCACCACCATTGAGAAAGGGAGGGGACCCTGTGGCCACTGCCACCAATGATTTTAATACTGGGGGGTTGAGGGGGGCGGGCGCACTGTGCCACCAATGATAATGAACCTTTAATACAGGAGGCGGGTACTGGCAGTAGATCAGCGGCAGTTAACCCCACAGGTGCCACACCAGAGGGGTTAACTGCTGCTGATCGCAGCTCCCTGTCAGATGCAGGGTGCCAGCTATGTGATTCTGCTGCCAGCACCCTCCTCCTGTATTAAAAGTTAAAGACTACCTTTTATGGGTTAGCAGGCTACATAGAGCGGTGCCCAGGGATCTCCCTGCACTTACTATTCCTGGACACCGCTCCGTTCGCCCGCTGTGGCCCAGTTACCGTCTCCTGCTCTGTATGCTAATTACTACTATCGGAGCAATGGGGAGGAGACATCATCTTCTCTCCTGGGCGTTCCTTCTCCCTGTCCAATCGCAGCGCAGAACGTAACAGCCAGGAGAAAAGCTGATGTCTTCTCCCCATTGCTCCGATTGTAGTAATTAGCATACGGAGCAGGAGACGGTAACTGGGGCAGAGCAGGCGAACGGAGGAATAATAGTAAGTGCAGGGAGATCCCTGGGCGCCACTCTATGTAGCCTGCTAACGTAAAGTCCGAACCCATGAAAAAATGCTATCGTTGGTGGCGCAGTGCGCCCGCCCCTCTCTCCTCATTGGTGGCAGCGGCACAGAGGGGAGGGAGAGACTGCTTCCTTCTCCCTTGTGCTGCTGCGCTCATGTTTTGTGATACTAGACTGCGCAGCCCCGTATCGAAAAAATGGAAATCCCGGTATTGTATCGATACCGGGACAAAAGTATCGATTGGGTATCGAAATTTCGATACCCACAACAAAACCACCCTAGGTTAGGCTACCTTCCTCAGTGAAATCGCGAGGCACTGATCGGTTACCTTGACAGCCTGGGCGCTGCTGAAGATTCATAGTAATCTGCCTTCTAGGCTCAGCAAGTAGAGCCAAAGAATCTGATTTCTATTATGGTGATTGGGACAAGGGCTCAAAAGATCCCAGGTTCTTTCCCCCTAATGGGGCTAAAAGTTATTGGTAAAAATATATATATATATATATATATATATATATGTATATGTGTGTATGTATGTATGTGTGTGTATATATATATATATATATATATATGTGAACCCCCCCCCCCCTTTCCAATTTTACATATAAAAATTTATAAACAATAAAAAAAAAAAAAACATAATGGGTATCGTCGTGTCAGAAAATGTCAACTATCAAAATATAATATTTTTCCTTCACGGTGTACACCATAACAGGTAAAAAAAATATAAAAACATGCGTTTTGCCATTTTTTGGGGTCACCTTATATCCCCCTAGAAAATAATTGAATAACTGTGATCAAAACGTGTGTACTCAAAAATGGTACCAACAAAAACTACAGTTCATCCTGCAAAAGACAAGCCCTCATACAGCTCGTGAACGGAAATATAAAAAAAGTTATGGATGTCAGAAAATGACATTACAAAGAAATATATATATTTTTTTTTTAAAGGAAACAAAACTATACAAATTTGGTATCTCCATAATCTTATTGATCCGCAGAATAAAAACATCATGTGATTTTTAGCGCACAGTGAACGCTGTAGTATCAAAACCTTGTCAGAATTGCTTTTTTTTATTTATTTATTTTATTTTTTATTTGACCTCTCATCTTTCAATACAGGACACAGTGAATTAAATGGTGCAGTTAAAACTATAAAAAATATAACTTATCCTGCAAAAAATAAGCTCTCATATGGCTATATGAACAGAAAATGAAAAAAGTTATGGCTATTGGAATGTGGGGAGGAAAAAAATGAAAATGGGCCTGGTACTTAAAGGGGTTATCCCATGACTAATGTAAAAAATGAAAATCAGACATCATATAGTGCATGACAATGTTCTATCAAATCTAGAACCAGCTCTGTACCTCACATAGATCCAGAGATCTCCACATTCATTGCTCTGCTAGATTTATATCAAGCTGGCAGCTCAAGGGGAGTGTCCTTTCTCAGGGGGCATGTCTTCTTTAGCTCTATCCCTATCACTGCTCAAGAGGCAGCTGAAGGATAAAACTGAGCATGTGCGACCTTCTCAGTGAGCCAGACAAAGAAAGAACAAACAGCAGGTGGCGCTATACAGATACATTTTATTGAAAAGTTCAAGGGGAGTGTCTTTTCTGCTGCCTCTCAGGG
The DNA here is from genome assembly GCF_905171765.1 of Bufo bufo. Classification (NCBI taxonomy): domain Eukaryota; kingdom Metazoa; phylum Chordata; class Amphibia; order Anura; family Bufonidae; genus Bufo; species Bufo bufo. The sequence goes on along the minus strand of NC_053392.1, from coordinate 335,017,678 downwards.
GCGTGTCCATGCTCTCCCAATCACAGCTCAGGAGGCAAGGATGAAACTGAGCATGTGCGGCCTTCTCAGTGAGCAAGTCAAAGAAATAAAAAAATAAAAAAAAAACGCAGGTGGTGCTCTACAGATACTTTCAGTGAGTAACTCAGTGGCTATGCAAAATTTTTAATTACATGTAATTATAAAAGTATTCAGATACAGGTGCTGGTTTGAAAACTAGAATATTTTTCGTGGGACAACCCCTTTAAGGGTTTAATACACTGAAGTCTCTTTCAGCATTTGCCTCCAATACAGAAGGTCCTGGGTTTAAGACTTGACACTAAAAATATTAAAGTAGAACCAGAATAAAAGTTAAATAGCCCCCCCCCCCCCCCCCCCCCCCCCTCATTGTGCTGACTCAAGATATGGAGAGCAGAGCAGGAACTCCTAAACTATATATGGAGTCAGAGCACCTAACGCAGTGCTGGCATTGTGGTTGAGGCTTAAAGGGGGGGTTGGCACATCTCATACATTAGGGGCATATTACTAGGATATGCCCCCCCCAAAGTCTGATGGGTCTAGGTCCCATTTCTAGAATGGAACCTGCAAAGTGAAGTTACGGCTGCCCTCCATTGCTTCCTATAGAAGTTCCGAAAATGGCACAGGCCCGTGCTCTACTATTTTCGGAAGCGCACCGCTAGGGCTGCAGTAAACGATTATTTTAGAAATCATATAGAAAAATTTAATTAATAGACTGTTTACCTTTATAAAAACTCATCAGATCTCCTGCCATCAGTCCCCAACACCCTTTGTTCCTCCCTGTGCCTTCAGCTCTCACCCACCCCAGTGCCTTCAGCCCTCACCCACCCCAAGCCATGACCCCAGCGTAGAGGCGCCGCTCCACAGCTCCTCCATTTTCTTCTCTGCGCGCTGCACTGACGTCACACAGTGTTGGGTCATAGTGCGCGCTCATGTGTCAGGATACAGTGCGATGCGGGCCGGCGGGTGACCACAGAGCGGTGAGTAATAGCAAGCACTTCACTCCCGCTCCATGGTCACATGACACAAACGAATCCTCGATGCAAAAAATTAGCATCAAGGATTTTTTGGGTGTCGAATAACTCGATTCAATAGAGTAATCGTTTAAGCCCTACGCACTGCACAAGCACAGCCATGTCTCCATTCACTTCTCTGGAGCTGATGGAAATAGCTGAGCCAGTGCTCTGCTGTTTTCAGCAGTCCCATAGAAATGAACACATATGCAGTCCGCTTGCCTTCACTTTGTGGGCTCCGTTCTAGAGATGGGTGCGGTTCCCGCATCTGAGACCCACACCTATCAGACATTGGGGGCATATACTAGCAATATGCCCCCAATGTATGAGATTGGCCAACCCCTTTAAACCCTGTCTCTCCACAACTTCCTGTTGAGTGTGTGTGTGTGTGTGTGCACTGTGGCTTAACTGTACAGGGTGAGTAAGAAGTCTCAACATAGAGTTGAGTTGCAACAACAACCGGGAATGTTCCCTGTGATGCACAGCTATTTAAGTTGTTCAGTGTTTTGTCCCTGGTGCTGAACACAGAACTTTGAAGTTTTGAACTTTCTGTTGATAACTTTTGAACCGCAGCAAAAGATATTGCAAATCTGATTGTGGCAATCTATTTCTGAGAAAATTCTGCTAGTCTTTGATATGCTAACATGACCCCCTTCCCATTGAAAAAAATTTGACCCTTCATACATGGCGGCTTTCAAGATGGCTGCCAAGTTCCAGACATGGCATAAAAGATAGGCCCCCTCACCCATAACTTGCTGGGGTATAAAGATATTTCATTTTCCCTTCCGTATCTGAAATAAAAGGGTGACTTTTGACTCATCCTGTATTTGTTTTTCAGCGTTTAGTGTCCCTTTAAGACTATTAAAAATATTTAGGAAGAAAACTTTCTTGCTCCTTTACTTTTTTGATCTCCCTTACTTTGGCGTTTTTGTAGATGCAATGGAGCATACATGAAAAATGGTGCAAACCATTGCACCATATCTGTAAAAATCCGGCTGCCATGTTTGTCCTTTTGGCTACCAGTTCTGTGTTTTGAAATAGTAGTCTTGTTACAAATGTGCACCAATGATGGCTTAATGAAAGTCAGGGCAGGACACATGCATATTGAAAGCAAGAACAGTCTGATGGACTAATACTGATGGTACTTTCACACTTGCAGCAGAGAGATCCGGCAAGCAGTTCCGTCGCCGGAACTGCCTGCCGGATCAGGCAAAACGGATGCCAACTGATGGCATTAGTTAGACTGATCAGGATCCTTATTAGTCTTAAAAATGCCTGATCAGTCGAAAAAATGCATTGAAATGCCGGATCCGTCTTTCCGGTCCCATCCGGCAAAACGCATCCGGCATTTATTTTTTTCACCTTTTTTTAAGTCTGTGCATGCGCAGACCGGAAGGACGGATCCGGTATTCTGAATGCCGGATCCGGCACTAATACATTCCTATGGGAAAAAATGCCGGATCCGGCATTCAGGCAAGTCTTCAGTTTTTTTCGCCGGAGATAAAACCGTAGCATGCTACGGTTTTCTCTTTTGCCTGATCAGTCAAAATGACTGAACTGAAGACATCCTGTTGCATCCTGAACGGATTGCTCTCCATTCAGAATACATGAGGATAAAACTGATGAGTTCTTTTCCGGTATAGAGCCCCTGTGACAGAACTCTATGCCGGAAAAGAAAAATGCTAGTGTGAAAGTACCCTAACTCCAAAGCTTTTCTACGGTTTTCATTTCCGTATCGTATATGATGCAAAAATACGTTGTCTATATATTTGATATAGAGAAATCCTGAATTTGTGACACTGTGCTATCCTCTTCTGATTTCTGCTGGTCAAGATAACCTCAAGAAGAACAATGATGTGTGGCTGCTGAGGGGTTTGGGACACTGCATTTTAGGGCTCAATCAAATCTGCATTGGAGGCTCTGTGGAAAAATTCCATCGAAAATGTCAGACACTATGACAGAAACCTGAGGTGATCCATTATAGTCAATGGGGTCTGTCATGTGACAGATCCTGTAGCGTGGAAGACAATGGAAACAAACAATGCAGATTTCTACAAAGACTAAAGATATATTAACCCCTTAAAGCAGAACGCCGTGCATGTACGGCGGGGGATGCATTGCCGGAGCGGTGCGCGCCCGATCACTGCAGGGGTCCAGCAGTCCCTGGTAGCCGGGCCCCTGCTGTATCCGCCGGCATCGCTGTAAACAGCGATGCCGGGGGATTAACCCCTTCTATGCCGCTGTCTGCGCTGACCAAAACATAGAAGTGGTTTGCGGCGGGTGAAGCAGCGCATCAAGTTCCCGCGCTGCTGTGGCGGGGACCCGATGCGTCACAAGGCAGCCTGATGCGGTGCAGAGGCTTCTACGGGTGCTAAGGAGATCCAGCCTCAGGCTGGGTCTCCTAGGCAACCTGTTTGTGTACTACTCACTGTAGTACACGAACAGGCATTGCATTACAATACAGATGTATTGCAGAGGGAACTAGACCCCCAAAAGTTGAACTCCCAGAGTGGGACAGAAGTAAAGTTTAAAAAAAAAAGTTTTTTATTCAAAACACAAAGTTTAAAGTAAAAAAAAAAAAAACGCCATTTTCCCCTGATTTTATATTACGGACGCGGCAATATCTAATATGTGCAGTTTTACTTTTTTTTATTATTATAAAATCAGGGGAAATAACATTATAGTCTGAACTCTGTATGACTATAATGTTATTTCCCCTGATTTTATAATAATAAAAAAAAAGTAAAATCGCACATATTAGATATTGCCGCGTCCGTAATGACCGGCTCTATAAATAGATCACATGATCCACCCCGTCTGATAGACACCATAAAAAAAAAACAGTGTAAAAAAAAAAAAAAGCGCCATTTTTGTCACCTTACATCACTAAAAGTGCAACATCAAAAAGGCGTATGCCCCAAAAAATAGTACCAATCTAACCGTCACCTCATCCTGCAAAAAATTTGCCCCTACATAGGACAATCGCCCAAAAAAAAAAAAACTAGAGCTCTCAGATTATGGAGACACTAGAACATGATTTCTTTATTTTTGTTTCAAAAATGCTTTTATTGTGTTAAATGTAAAAAATAAATTAATTTTTATATCGCCACGTCCGTAAAAACCTGCTCTATAAAAATACCACCTGACCTAACCCCTCAGGTGAACACTGTAAAAAAAAATGTGTAAAAAAGCCATTTTTTGGGTCACCTTGCATCACAAAAAGTGTAATAGCAAGCGATCAAAAAGTCATACGCACCCCAAAATTGTACCATTCAAACAGTCATCTCATCCCTCAAAAAATTGTCCCCTACCTAAGAGAATCGCCCAAAAAAACTAAAAAAAAAAACTATGGCTCTCAGACTATGGTGACATTAAAACATGATTTTATTTATTTTTTGTTTCAAAAATTATATTAGTGTATAAAACTTAAATAAATAAAAAAAAGTATACATATTAGGTATCGCAGCGTCCGTATCAACCTTCTCTATAAAAATATCACATTATTTAACTCCTCAGGTGAACACTGTTAAAAAATAAAATAAAGTGTAAAAAAGCCATTTTGTCACCTTACATCACAAAGTGTAATAGCAAGCGAGGAAAAAGTCATATGCACCCCAAAATTGTACCAATTAAACCGTCATCTCATACATAAAAAAATTGGCCCCTACATAAGACATTCGCCCAAAAAATAAAAAAAATCTATGGCTTTCAGAATATGGAGACACTTTTCAAAAATGCTTTATTATGTAAAACTGAAACAAACCTCCCCAAAAAGTTGTCATATTTGGTATTGTCGCGTCCGTAACAACCTGCTCTATAAAAATAGCTCCTGATCTAACCTGTCAGATGAACGTTGTAAATCACAAAAAATTAAAACAGTGGCAAAACAGCTTTTTTTTTTTTTTTTTTTTTTTTTTTAACCTTGCTTCACAAAAAGTGTAATATAGAGTAACCAAAAATCATCTGTACCCTAAAATAGTACCAACAGAACTACCAGCTTTTCCCATAGTTTCCAAAATGGGGTCACTTTTTGTAGTTTCTACTCTAAGGGTGCATCAGGGGGTCTTCAAATGTGACATGGCAAGTTAAAATTATCCCAGTGAAATCTGCCCTCCAAAAACCATATGGCGTTCCTTTCCTTCTGCGCCCTGCCGTGTGGCCATACAGCAGTTTTTGACCACATATGGGGTGTTTCTGTAAACTACAGAATCAGGGCAATAAATATTGAGTTTAGTTTGGCTGTTAACCCTTGCTTTGTTAGCAGAAAAAAATTATTAAAATGGGAAATCTGTCAAAAAAGTGAAAATTTATCTCTATTTTCCATCAATTCTTGTGGAACACCTAAAGGGTTAACAAAGTTTGTAAAATCATTTTTGAATAACTTGAGGGGTGTAGTTTTTAAAATGGGGTAATGTTTGGGTGGTTTCTATTATGTAAGCCTCACAAAATGACCTCAGACCTGAACTGGTCCTTAATAAGTGGGTTTTGGAAATTTTCAGAAAAATTTGCTTCTAAACATAAGCCTTTTAACGTCCCCAAAAAATAAAATGGCATTCACAAAATGATCCAAACATGAAGTAAACCTATTGTGAATGTAAAATAATAATTTTAGGAGGTATCACGATCTGTTTTAAAAGCAGAAAAATTGAAATTTAGAAAGTTGCGAATTTTTCCACATTTTTGGTAAATTTGGTATTTTTTTTATAAATAAAAATGAAATATTTTGATTCAAATTTACCACTTTCATAAAGTACAATATGTGACGAGAAAACACCCAAACAATGGCTTGGATAAGTAAAAGCGTTTTAAAGTTATCACCACATAAAGTGACACATGTCAGATTTGCAAAAACCAGTCAGGTCCTTAAGGTGAAAAATGGCAGGGTCCTTAAGGGGTTAAGGGAACACACAGTAGATGTGTTGCAGAAACTTGCTTCTGTCATATACAGTACAGACCAAAAGTTTGGACACACCTTCTCATTCAAATAGTTTTCTTTATTTTCATGACTATGAAAATTGTAGATTCACACTGAAGGCATCAAAACTATTAATTAACACATGTGGAATTATATACATAACAAACAAGTGTGAAACAACTGAAAATATGTCATATTCTAGGTTCTTCAAAGTAGCCACCTTTTGCTTTGATTACTGCTTTGCACACTCTTGGCATTCTCTTGATGAGCTTCAAGAGGTAGTCCCTTGAAATGGTTTTCACTTCACAGGTGTGCCCTGTCAGGTTTAATAAGTGGGATTTCTTGCCTTATAAATGGGGTTGGGACCATCAGTTGCGTTGAGGAGAAGTCAGGTGGATACACAGCTGATAGTCCTACTGAATAGACTGTTAGAATTTGTATTATGGCAAGAAAAAAGCAGCTAAGTAAAGAAAAACAAGTGGCCATCATTACTTTAAGAAATGAAGGTCAGTCAGTCAGCCGAAAAATTGGGAAAACGTTGAAAGTAATGGCTATTTGACCATGAAGGAGAGTGATGGGGTGCTGCGCCAGATGACCTGGCCTCCACAGTTACCGGACCTGAACCCAATCGAGATGGTTTGGGGTGAGCTGGACCGCAGAGTGAAGGCAAAAGGGCCAACAAGTGCTAAGCATCTCTGGGAACTCCTTCAAGACTGTTGGAAGACCATTTCAGGGGACTACCTCTTGAAGCTCATCAAGAGAATGCCAAGAGTGTGCAAAGCAGTAATCAAAGCAAAAGGTGGCTACTTTGAAGAACCTAGAATATGACATATTTTCAGTTGTTTCACACTTGTTTGTTATGTATATAATTCCACATGTGTTAATTCATAGTTGTGATGCCTTCATAGTCATGAAAATAAAGAAAACTCTTTGAATGAGAAGGTGTGTCCAAACTTTTGGTCTGTACTGTATATCTCAATAAGGCCTCATGCACACGACCGTTGTGTGCATCCGTGGCCGTTGTTCAGTTTTCCGTGATTTTCTGCGGACCCATTGACTTTCAATGGGTCCGTTGAAAACTCTGAAAATGCACGTTGTTCATCCGCGGCCGTGATCCGTGTTTCCTGTCTGTCAAAAAAAATATGACCTGTCCTATTTTTTGGACGGATAACTGTTCACGGACCCATTCAAGTCAATGGGTCCGTGAAAAAACACAGATGCACACAAGATTGGCGTCGGCGTCCGTGATCCATGGCAGTAGGCTACTTTCACACAGACGGATCGCAGATCCGTCTGCATAAAAGCTTTTTCAGAACTGAGTTTTCACTTCATGAAAACTCAAATCCGACAGTATATTCTAACACAGGCGTTCCCATGGTGATGGGGACGCTTCAAGTTAGAATATACTAAGAACTTTGTACATGACTGCTGCCTGGCAGCACCCGATCTCTTACAGGGGGCTGTGATCTGCACAATTAACCCCTCAGGTGCGGCACCTGAGAGGTTAATTCTGCGTATCATAGCCCCCTGTAGGAGATCAGGTGTTGCCAGGCAGGAGGGGGCAGACCCCCCTCCCCTGTATTTAACTCATTGTTGGCCAGTGCGGCCTACCCTCTCTCCCCCCCCCCCACCTAATTAAAATCACCTTCCCCCATCATTGGTGGCCAGTGCGGCCTCCCCCATCATTGGTGGCAGCGGAGAGTTCTGATTGGAGTCCCAGTTTAATCGCTGGGGCTCCGATCGGTAACCATGGCAACCAGGACACTACTGCAGTCCTGGTTGCCATGGTTACTTAGCAATTTTTAGAAGCATTAAACTTACCTGCGATGTCTGTGACCGGCAGGGCGCTCCTCCTACTGGTAAGTGACAGGTCTGTGCTATAGGCAATGCGCCGCACAGACCTGTCACTTACCAGTAGGAGGAGCGCCCGGCCGGTCACAGACAGCGAAGGTAAGTATAATGCTTCTAAAATTGCTAAGTAACCATGGCAACCAGGACTGCAGTAGCGTCCTGGTTGCCATGGTTACCGATCGGAGCCCCAGCGATTAAACTGGGACTCCGATTGGAACTCTCCGCTGCCACCAATGATGGGGGAAGGTGATTTTAATTAGGGGGAGGAGGGGAGGCCGCACTGGCCACCAATGATGGGGGGGGGGGGGGGGAGATTTTAATTAGGGGGGGAAAGATTGGAACTCTCCACTGGCCACCAATGATGGGGCAGGGGAGGCCGCACTGGCCACCAATGAATATAATACTGGAGAGGGAGGGGGCCGCACTGGCCACCAATGAGTTAAATACAGGGGAGGGAGGGGGCCCGCACTGGCCACCAATGAGTTAAATACAGGGGAGGGGGGTCTGCCCCCCTCCTGCCTGGCAGCACCTGATCTCTTACAGGGGGCTATGATACGCACAATTAACCCCTCAGGTGCGGCACCTGAGGGGTTAATTGTGCTGATCACAGCCCCCTGTAAGAGATCGGGTGCTGCCAGGCAGCAGGGGGCAGTCATGTACACAGTTCTTAGTATATTCTAACTTGAAGCGTCCCCATCACTATGGGAACGCCTCTGTGTTAGAATATACTGTCGGATCTGAGTTTTGACGATCTAACTCAAATCCGATGGTATATTCTAACATAGAGGCGTTCCCATGGTGATGGGGACGCTTCAAGTTAAAATATACCATCGGATTGGAGAAAACTCTGATGGTATATTAACTCCTGATTTTACATTGAAAGTCAATGGGGGACAGATCCGTTTGCAGTTGCACCATATTGTGTCAACGTCAAACGGATCCGTCCCCATTGACTTGCATTGTAAGTCAGGACGGATCCGTTTGGCTCTGCACGGCCAGGCGGACACCAAAACGACTTTTTCTTCATGTCCGTGGATCCTCCAAAAATCAAGGAAGACCCACGGAAGAAAAAACGGACACTGATCACGGACCTACGGATCCCGTTTTTGCGGACCGCAAAAAAAAAAAAACGGTCGTGTGCATGAGGCCTAAGGCTTACAGTATAAACTTTATTTGGGGTTAATCAGAGGCACTTTAAATGATGTGTATGTTGACTCCTATTTAACATGATTTTGAATGTCATTGCTACCACATTATTTTAGGTTTTATTTTGTTCCCTCCACCTAAACGATTTCATTTTGTTTTTAAATTGAGTTGTACAGTTTATAGGTCACATTAAAGGTGGAAAAAGTTCTGAAATGATTTATCTTTCTCATTGTTTTACAGCACAGAAACCTGACATTTTAACAGGGGTGTGTAGACTTTTTTTATATCCACTGTAGATACATTAAAAAAGTGGCTATAATAAATTTCAATGACATGCAGTTATGTATTCTGATTCTGGTGCTTCTATGAAAAATCTAGAATATTTTTAGGAAAACACCTTTAAAGAGGACCTTTCACCGATTCTTACCCTATGAACTAACTATACAGACATGTGGAGCGGCACCCGGGGATCTCACTGCACTTACTATTATCCCCGGGCGCCGCTCAGTTCTCCTGCTATGCCCTCCGGTATCTCCGCTCACTAAGTTATAGTAGGCGGAGATACCAGTCCCTAAGTTATGGTAGGCGGAGTCTGCCCTAGCGCTGGCCAATCGCAGCGCAGAGCTCACAGCCTGGGAGGTTATTTTCTCCCAGGCTGTGAGCTCTGCAATGCGATTGGCCAGCGCTAGGGCAGACTCCGCCTACCATAACTTAGGGAACGGAGATACCGGAGGGCATAGCAGGAGAACGGAGCGGCGCTCCACATGTCTGTATACTTAGTTCATAGGGTAAGAATCGGTGAAAGGTGATGTTTGTGCAACCAATTTTTTTAATCCTTTTTCCTGAAAGAATTTAATTATACCTTGATTTTTATTTTTGTCACAAAGACTAGATTTAAGGTAGAATGTGTGTGTGTGTGTGTGTGTGTGTGTGTGTGTGTGTGACATTACCTGCATTTGAGTTTTCTTAGTGCTCTTTTATTAAGATGACAGAATCCTACAGCAAGTGTTCTGCAATATTTTGTTTTACAGACTAACCTGCCAATTTTCAAACTGAAAGAATCTTGTGTCCGGCGAAGATATAGTGATTTTGAGTGGCTAAGGAGTGAACTTGAAAGAGAAAGCAAGGTAATCCACTAGTCTTCCTTTGTTCCGGATCTGATTAGCATTAAAGTAGTTGTCCCAGATCTTGATACTGAAAGCCTATCCTCAGGAGAAAGCCTGTGTTATACCTGCCGATTTTTACTGATCATCTTGCAGTGTAAAACTGCCACTGATTGCCTGATGAACAAGCAAACGCTCGATCATCAGGCAATCCAAATCTTTTGACGTAAAAAAATAAATAAAATTCTTTGCAGGCGGCAGATCGTGGTGTCCAATGGCGATCTGACGCTGGCAAACCACTATACAGCATGGGGATGAGCGATGGCATAGCTATCACTCCTCCCCATGCTGCAGTGGAGATCGCTGCAAGTAATGGCAGCAGTCTCCTCCACTAGTAAGCAGGCGATTTCCCAGAAGGGAAAGCTTCCTTCCCGACAATCGTCTTCCACATCAGTATCTGATCGGCGGAGGTCCTACTCCTGGCACCCCCGCTGATCAGCTGTTTAAAGACGCTGCAGGACTCTTCCTCCTCACTTCAGAGTGGTGTGCCGAATGGTCCAGCAGCCCGCTCAATCCGACCAATAACAAAGCTCCTTGCTGTAAGGAGCTTTGTTATTGGTCATTTCAAGCACAGGCAGCATCGCTGCGCTGCCCGTGCCGTTCACAGTGCTCACTGCGTTGATGCAAGGCAAGGAAAGTGTAAGGCGTATTGGTACGCCTTAAACTTTTTTTAAGGAGTAAAATAGCCTGAAGATGCGTCTATGACGCTTGTACAGGCGTTATTGCAACCTCTGACATAGATCGAGCACACAGCATCATAGATTACAATGATGCTGTGCACGTTGGGACGCCCACGGGACTATTGTCATAAGATCATATGAGTGCGGGACATTAGCCCTGCGGGCGGCCCGACGTCCACAGCATCATTGTAATCTATGATGCTGTATGCACGATCTATGCCGCTTTGGGACATATGGCCCGCTCACGGACTGTATGTCTCAGAGGGCATACGGTCGTGTGCAAGGGCCCTAATTTAGAGATGAGGGTTATTAGATAACCGGCACAAGGGAAAAATGAAAGTACCAGTCACACAGCTAGAAAATCTGTTATCACTTTGTGACAGAACAGCTCAATAATTTTAATTAAGGCCAATTGAAAAATTAACTATAAACTATTTTAGCCAAAAAAAGAGTAAAAGGCAATCATAAAAAAAAAAAAATTGCCTCCAACGGTGTACATGGCCTTTTAAAGGGTATCACAATTTCAACAAATAAAGGTTGTCCCTCCTTCATTGCATAGTTGCAGGGTATAAAAAAAAAAACTGTACTGGTTAATAAGGCAAAAGTCATGGGTAAGGATAATTATACACGTAGGGTTTTTTCCAACGTTGACCAAAAGGAAATTATAAAAGTGCCCTCCAAACACTAGAGTGGTATTTGAAAGCAGTTTCTTGGTATTTTTGTTATGTGTTTTTTGTTTTTTTTGTTTAGTTTTTTTTCTACCCGAATCTCGGGGAAAGTCTGAAAAACGCAAGTAAAATGTTGTGTTACTAAGAACAAAAAAAGTTTGTACAACGTTCTGAAAGTCTTCTTTAACCTTAAAGTGTAACTGTCATATTTTTTATTTATTTGCTAGTTTATTAGAGCTATGCATGTATACATGAGTTAGTTTGTCAATGATTGTCAAAAGATCTGTAATTGCCTTATAATAACAGCTTTCATTAATGTCCTCTTTCCCTTTCCACTGCTCCCTTTAACCACCTCCGGACCGCCTAACGCAGATTCGCGTTCCGGAGGTGGCAGCCCTGCGCTCAGCGACGCATATACGCGTCATCTCGCGTGAGCCGGGATTTCCTGTGAACGCGCGCACACAGGCGCGCGCGCTCACAGGAACGGAAGGTAAGAGAGTTGATCTCCAGCCTGCCAGCGGCGATCGTTCGCTGGCAGGCTGGAGATGTGTTTTTTTTTTAACCCCTAACAGGTATATTAGACGCTGTTTTGATAACAGCGTCTAATATACCTGCTACCTGGTCCTCTGGTGGTCCCCTTTGTTTGGATCGACCACCAGAGGACACAGGTAGCTCAGTAAAGTAGCACCAAGCACCACTACACTACACTACACCCCCCCCCCCCCCCCCCCCCGTCACTTATTAGCCCCTGATCACCCCATATAGACTCCCTGATCACCCCCCCTGTCATTGATCACCCCCCCTGTCATTGATCACCCCCCCTGTCATTGATCACCCCCCCCTGTCATTGATCACCCCCCCCTGTCATTGATCACCCCCCCCTGTCATTGATCACCCCCCCCTGTCATTGATCACCCCCCCCTGTCATTGATCACCCCCCCTGTCATTGATCACCCCCCCTGTCATTGATCACCCCCCCTGTCATTGATCACCCCCCCCTGTCATTGATCACCCCCCCCTGTCATTGATCACCCCCCCTGTCATTGATCACCCCCCCTGTCATTGATCACCCCCCCCTGTCATTGATCACCCCCCCCTGTCATTGATCACCCCCCCCTGTCATTGATCACCCCCCCCCGTCATTGATCACCCCCCCGTCATTAATCACCCCCCTGTCATTAATCACCCCCCTGTCATTGATCACCCCCCTGTCATTAATCACCCCCCTGTCATTGATCACCCCCCTGTCATTGATCACCCCCCTGTCATTGATCACACCCCTGTAAAGCTCCATTCAGATGTCCGCATGATTTTTACGGATCCACTGATAGATGGATCGGATCCGCAAAACGCATACGGACATCTGAATGGAGCCTTACAGGGGCGTGATCAATGACTGTGGTGATCACCCCATATAGACTCCCTGATCACCCCCCCTGTCATTGATCACCCCCCCTGTCAGGCTGCATTCAGATGTCCGTATGATTTTTACGGATCCACGGATTCATGGATCGGATCCGCAAAACACATACGGACATCTGAATGGAGCCTTATAGGGGGGTGATCAATGACAGGGGGGTGATCACCCCATATAGACTCCCTGATCACCCCCCTGTCATTGATCACCCCCCTGTCATTGATCACCCCCTTGTAAGGCTCAATTCAGACATTTTTTTGGCCCAAGTTAGCGGAAATTATTTTTTTTTTCTTACCAAGTGTCATATTCCACTAACTTGTGTCAAAAAATAAAATCTCACATGAACTCACCATACCCCTCACGGAATCCAAATGCGTAAAAATTTTTAGACATTTATATTCCAGACTTCTTCTCACGCTTTAGGGCCCCTAGAATGCCAGGGCAGTATAAATACACCACATGTGACCCCATTTCGGAAAGAAGACACCCCAAGGTATTCCGTGAGGGGCATATTGAGTCCATGAAAGATTGGAATTTTTGTCCCAAGTTAGCGGAAAGGGAGACTTTGTGAGAAAAAAATAAATAAAATCAATTTCCGCTAACTTGTGCCAAAAAAAAAAAAATTTCTATGAACTCGCCATGCCCCTCATTGAATACCTTGGGGTGTCTTCTTTCCAAAATGGTGTCACATGTGGGGTATTTATACTGCCCTGGCATTCTAGGGGCCCTAAAGCGTGAGAAGAAGTCTGGGATCCAAATGTCTAAAAATGCCCTCATAAAAGGAATGTGGGCCCCTTTGCGCATCTAGGCTGCAAAAAAGTGTCACACATCTGGTATCGCCGTATTCAGGAGAAGTTGGGGAATGTGTTTTGGGGTGTCATTTTACATATACCCATGCTGGGTGAGAGAAATATCTTGGCAAAAGACAACTTTTCCCATTTTTTTATACAAAGTTGGCATTTGACCAAGATATTTATCTCACCCAGCATGGGTATATGTAAAATGACACCCCAAAACACATTGCTCAACTTCTCCTGAATACGGCGATACCAGATGTGTGACACTTTTTTGCAGCCTAGGTGGGCAAAGGGGCCCACATTCCAAAGAGCACCTTTCGGATTTCACTGGTCATTTTTTACAGAATTTGATTTCAAACTCCTTACCACACATTTGGGCCCCTAGAATGCCAGGGCAGTATAACTACCCCACAAGTGACCCCATTTTGGAAAGAAGACACCCCAAGGTATTCGCTGATGGGCATAGTGAGTTCATGGAAGTTTTTATTTTTTGTCACAAGTTAGTGGAATATGAGACTTTGTATGAAAAAAAAAAAAAAAAAAATCATCATTTTCCGCTAACTTGTGACAAAAAATAAAAAGTTCTATGAACTCACTATGCCCATCAGTGAATACCTTAGGGTGTCTACTTTCCGAAATGGGGTCATTTGTGGGGTGTTTGTACTGTCTGGGCATTGTAGAACCTCAGGAAACATGACAGGTGCTCAGAAAGTCAGAGCTGCTTCAAAAAGCGGAAATTCACATTTTTGTACCATAGTTTGTAAACGCTATAACTTTTACCCAAACCATTTTTTTTTCCCCCAAACATTTTTTTTTTATCAAAGACATGTAGAACAATAAATTTAGAGCAAAATTTATATATGGATGTCGTTTTTTTTTGCAAAATTTTACAACTGAAAGTGAAAAATGTCATTTTTTTGCAAAAAAAATCGTTAAATTTCGATTAATAACAAAAAAAGTAAAAATGTCAGCAGCAATGAAATACCACCAAATGAAAGCTCTATTAGTGAGAAGAAAAGGAGGTAAAATTCATTTGGGTGGTAAGTTGCATGACCGAGCAATAAACGGTGAAAGTAGTGTAGGTCAGAAGTGTAAAAAGTGGCCTGGTCTTTCAGGGTGTTTAAGCACTGGGGGCTGAGGTGGTTAAAAGACCATTACTAGGGCTTGTCTGTCTCCCAACTTAATGTAAACAGAAGACAAAGGGGCGAACCTTCACACTGCATGTCTGCATTAGGCTTCAGAGTGAGGAGGCGTGTCTCTCAGTAATCCAATCTGATTGGCTGGCAGGGAGCTGCTGGCTACAGCAAATGTGTATGTGAAGTGAGGGAAAGCAGTTTTGGCCTCAGAACTGGCAGAGGAGCCATCTTGAGAAGGTCTTTATATTGTAGAGGTTAAAACAGCCGTAACTAAGGGAAAAACAGTGGTATGTGAAGAAACTAAAGATTGTTTTATGGGTAATGCTGCTGCAGCAGTAACAGACGCTAAGGCTAGTTTCACACTAGCGTTCAGGTGTCCGCTCGTGAGCTCCGTTTGAAGGAGCTCACGAGCGGTCCTGAACGCAGCCGCCCGGCCGCAATGCATTCTCAATGGAGGCGGATCCATTGAGAACGCATCCGCCTGCCAGCGCTCAGCCTCCGCTCCGCTCAGTGAGCGGACACCTGAACGCTGCTTGCAGCGTTCGGGTGTCCGCCTGGCCGTGCGGAGGCGAGCGGATCCGTCCAGACTTACAATGTAAGTCAATGGGGACGGATCCGCTTGAAGATGACACCATATGGCTCAATCTTCAAGCGGATCCGTTCCCCATTGACTTACAATGTAAAGTCTGAACGGATCCGCTCAGGCTACTTTCATACTTAGAAAATTTTCTAAGTTTTAATGCAGACGGATCCGTTCTGAACGGATGCAAACGTCTGCATTATCGGAGCGGATCCGTCTGATGAAACATCAGACGGATCCGCTCCGAACGCTAGTGTGAAAGTAGCCTAAAATAGTTTTTTGATTTGTATTTATTTATTTTATATGAAAACATGACAGTTGCACTTTAAGAGCAATTGTGGTCTCTTTACCAATTGATGAGAAATATTTAAAATCTGCCCAGAATGCTCAGTATACAACTGAATGATGCAGCAGATTCTTGATGGAATCTGCACCAGTAGCTCCTGTCAGAGCAAACATAGCCTTAAAGGGAACCTGTCATCAACTTTGCTGCCCATATCCTGTTGTCTGTGCGAACCTCCTCCACCCACATACTAACAGCAGTATAAGTAGAGACACGTGAGTTGATTTCAGCGGTCTGTCATTTATAAGTTAAAAGTAAGTGGTTGACGAGAACCAACATCACAATCATTGCAGACTGGACCTGGAAAAGAGTCCGGCCACCTGAGGAGTCATGGTTATTCATAAATTCCTGATGATTGACCGGCTTCTACCTAGTTTTCTCCCTTTCTCTCTAGGAGAGAACTGCCAACCATCAGCAGATGGGCGAGGAGAGCAGGAGATTATGAATAACCGTGACTCTTCTCAGGTAGATTTGACTATTCAAGGCCTGGGCTGTAATGATTATGATGCTGGTTCTCAGGAACCACTTACTTTTAGCTCATAAATGACACACCGCTGAAATCAGCATTTCTGTCACTACTTTATACTGCCCTCAGTACGGTCAGCATAAAGTTGATGACAGGTTCCCTTTAACTTTCCCTGTATGAATGTAATAATAATAGATATGTTTTTTTGTTTTGTTTTTTAGCAAATTGCGCCTGAATGCTGTTGCATTTTTATTTGTAAATCTCCCCCATTCCCTATAACGCCACCAAACTGAAACAACTTGCCAAGGCTCGTAGGGCCTAAGGATGCTGCTCCATCCTTCCTGTTAATTTCTTCTGTTTTTCTTAGGTTGTGGTGCCCCCTCTACCTGGCAAGGCTCTTTTTCGACAGCTCCCATTCAGAGGAGATGAAGGGATCTTTGATGACTCTTTCATAGAGGAAAGAAAGCAAGGGCTTGAGCAATTTATAAACAAGTAAGTGTGATCCTCTGCGTCGCAGCCAGCAGGAAATGATTGTCATGTATAAAAGACTGCACCGCAGAGGGCCACAGTCTATTCCCTGCACTGAATGAGTTAACACAAATCCTCCTTATTGCTGACCTTCTATTTGTTGTGTATAGTTAATGTATGCAGATTGCCTGTGAAATTGAAGGCGCTGAAACAAATAGTTCCGTGCTATACCATAGCTCTCCCCTGTTTCAACATATGCCCTATTGCAGGAACAATGCAGTTTACTAAGCCTGGGTAATCATTTGCATTGATTGCAGATTGTAGCATTATCTGTACTTCTAAGATATGCCCAGTGTATTTAATCATGTTATTCTTTACATCACTGCTGATTTGATAAGAAACGCCTTAATATTTCGATACACACTATGCAGTTTAGGTGTAAAGCTTGGATCTGCAGAACAGAATCGCCCTTGGAATGATTTGCCGTACCGTATAATGGCTGACATTTATTTCTTTTCATTTGCAGAGTTGCTGGCCACCCTTTGGCACAGAACGAACGTTGCCTTCATATGTTTTTACAAGATGAAATTATAGACAGGAACTACACACCATCCAAAATAAGACAGGCTTAACGACTGGAAGCGAGTGAAATCCTTTGACTGTAAAACATTATTTTATTATAGTGTTGGCATGTTACAATCTGCTGTAATAAATGTAACATACTAACCTCTATATTACTCTACAATGTTACTTTTAATTTCAGCTCTGGAATTGGGTGCAATTGCCACTGAAGTACATGATTACGCACACACTGAACCTCAAGGTGCTTGGACAGGACTCTCTGATGTCAGTTGTGATGTCCTACATATGTGTTTCTTACATGCTCTGAACCAAATTTAAACAAGTCCATGCTTCATAGCGCATGTTTATAGCACTACAGCAACGATTCAGGCTGTGAGAAGGGGCTCGTGTTCATAAAGGGTTACTTTAAGTGGGCGCATGTATCGTAAAACGAGTAATTCATCATGGAAAGACCACAGTGTTAACAGAGTTGTATTTAGTTGTGTTCAGGTCTTCCAGGAAAAGTCATGGAATGTGGGCTGTGAAGCTTGGCTGACATGAGCCTCTTGCTCTAAGAAATGTGAAAGTTCTTATTCTAGTCGGTCGTCTCGCATCAGGAATCTTGCAGCATCTTTGGCAGTCATTTCTCCCGTCCTTTGTGGGCAGTATATCATTGTTTTGTCAATGCTTCTCATCTAGCGGTTTTTGTCCATGCTTATCATGATCTGTTTTGTCATTTGGAAAAACATACAAATTCTGCCTTTTTGCGCTGAGGACTTGGATTAAATCATGTTTGTGTTGACGACCATCATCACTTTTCAGTAATCACTGATTTGATTGTAATAGATGCTCACTAGAGTTGGCTTTTTATCATAAAAGCTGCTTTCACCTTCGCAAGGATGCTGCTTGTGAGGTTACCGGCATCTTGTTTTTAATTGGAAAACAACCTAGCAGCCACGTCATCTCTTCACGAATCATTTATCATACATATGTATATGTATCTAGACGTAATTAGTTTGGCAGCTAACTAGCACTAACAAAGACTCCCTAGAATGTTTCTGCAGTGTATTATCATATGCCACTGTCCTATTGTATTCTGTATATCTTAATGTGTAATCTTTACACACTGAAATTCTTCAAAGCTTGTAAAAGACTTTATAATAAATGCTACAAAAAAATTACTTTATAGAAGTATAAAACATCTTTATATGACTTGTCTAAATTTTTGAAATAAAAATATGGAAATAAAAATCTTTTATTTACAATGTATTTTATTTACAGTATTTTTCTGCATATCTAAAAATGTATTTTTCGGCTTTTCTTTAAGGTAGTGGCATGTTTAACAGTTCACATTTTACTTACCAAAATTTTTCTTTCCAAGAGTCCAGAGGCAGCACAGGAAAATGGTTAACTATCATTCTCCCGCTACTAGGACAGAAGCAAAAAAGTAGTTTAGTACACTCATTAAGAAGCAAAAAATGCATGATTACAGCAATTAAATAATTAAGTCAAATACCCCAAAATTCACTCCATAAAACCCTTTAAGAGTCAGAAAACAGATGTGTAAGGTCTCTTTCAGACTTGATATGAAGTCATCTGTTTTCCTGATGGTAAACATTGACGAGTTTTTAAACTGCCCACACATGAATGACATCCACTTGCATGAATGAGACTTGTGGAAAAATGGAAGATATATGGTGAATTCAGAAATTTTCTCGGCACGGATCAATGAGGAAAATCGCTTATGTGAATTGACTCATAGATTTTAATGCATCATCGTTACATAGTTAATATGGTTGAAAAAAGACATAAGTCCATCAAGTTCAACCAAGGGATAGGTGGGGATGCGAATCCCAGAAGGAAATGAGACTCAGATTTCTACACGTTTTCATAAGCATTGATGTTTACTTTTAAGAATTCATCTAAACCCTTTTTAAAACAGTCTACTGTTCCTGCTGTGACCATGTCCTGAGGAAGTCTATTCCACAGATTTACAGTTCTTTCAGTAAAGAAGCTTTGACGCTTTTGGAGACTGAACTTTTTCTTCTCCAGTCGGAGGCAGTGCCCCCTTGTCTTTTGAGGGCATTTTAAATGGAACAGTTTTTCACTATATTTTTTGTATGGCCCACTTATATATTTGTATAGGTTAATCATGCCCCCCCCAAGACTAAATAAATTCAATTCTTTTTAATCTTTCTTCTTAACTAAGACCCTCTATGCCCCTTATCATTTTAGTTGCTCTCCTCTGTACTTTTTCCAGCTGTAGTGCGTCCTTTCTATGGACTGGTGCCCAGAACTGAACTGCATATTCCAGGTGAGGCTGCACCAACGCTTTGTAAAGTGGTAGTATTACATCCCTGCCCCGTGAGTCCATGCTTCGTTTAATGCATGACAATATCCTGGTGGCCTTAGAAGCAGCTGATTGACATTGTATGCTGTAATTTAATCTACCATCCACAAGGACACCCAAATCCTTCTGTATAAGTGACTCCCCCAGTGTTACATCACCTAGGACATATGAAGCACAGAGATCATTACTACCCAGATGCATAACTTTACGTTTGTCCACATTGAACCTCATTTGCCAAGTTGATGCCCAATCACTCAGTGTTCAAGTCAACTTGTAGTATATGGATATCGTCCATAGACTGTACAGTTCTACATAGCTTAGTATCATCTGCAAAAATAGAAATGGTGCTATTAATCTCATCCTCGATATCATTAATAAATAAATTAAATAATAAAGTGCCCAGCACTGAACCTTGGGGTACACCACTTATAACCCAGGTCCATTGTGAATAGAAATCATTGACCACAACGCTCTGGACACGGTCCTTCAGCCAGTTTTCAATCCAATTACAGACTATACTTTCCAAGCCTATGGACCTTACTTTACATATTGAACGTCTATGAGGGACAGTATCAAAAGCCTTTGCAAAATCCAGAAACACTACATCCACAGCCGCTCCTCTGTCCAGGCTACTACTCACCTCCTCATAAAAACAAATCCGGTTAGTCTGACCACTTCTGTCCTTGGTAAACCCATGCTGGTTATCACTTATAATATTATTTACAGTCACATGCTCCTGTATATAGTCCCTTAGGAGTCCTTCAAACATTTTTCCCAAAACAGAAGTTAAACTTACTTGTCTATATTTACCTGCAGAGGACCTTGATCCTTTTTTGAATATGGGCACCACGTTTGCCTTGCGCCAATCCTTTGGCCCTGCCAGTACCTAGACAATCTTTAAAAATTATAAACGGGCACAACAATGACTGAACTGAGCTCTTTAAGCACTCTTGGGTGTAATCCATCTGGACCTGGAGCCTTGTTCACATTTACCCTATTTAACTTGTCTTGGACCATATCTATGGTTAGCCAATTGAGTATATCACTGGATGTACTAACCGCCCCAGCACCACAGATATCAGCTCCTTTCTTTTCTTTTGTATATACAGAGCTAAAAAAAACATTTAGTAACTCTGCCTTTTCCTTATCTTCAGTGACTACCCCCCGTTGCCCATTATTTAGGGGACCTACTTGCTCAGACCTAGTTTTTTTTTAGCATTTATATATTTAAAGAATTTTTGGGGATTTGTTTTGTATTTTTGCTAATTTTATCTCCTTTTTACAGATTTTATTAAGGCCTTTTTAATCTTCAAACACTCTAGCTGACCCCTCAGATTTGTTTTTTTAAAATGCCCTTTTTTTTTTATTGCCCTTTTTACAGTAGCTGTAAGATATGGGGGGTTTAATTTTAGCCGTTTATCCTTGTTACCTAAAGGAATATTTTTTTTTTAGTGCAATTACTCAATGTGGATTTAAAGCTCTCCCATTTATCCTCAGTATTATGTGACAGTAGCTGCTCCCAGTCTATGCCCTGAAATGCTGCCCTCAACCTATGTTAATTAGCCTTTTTGAAATTTAGTGTCTACTCTGCCTGACAGAGTTTGCTTCTTATAGTTTAGGGTACTTTCACACTAGCGGCCTCCTTGCTTCAAGTCAAGGTAATTGCTCCCCCTTCCATGCCCCTTTGCTGTGACTGAGAGCGCTTATGCCCAACAGCTGGCTGTCAGTCGTAGGTGAAGGGGCAGGGAAGAGGTCGCGTTTACCTTGACTTGAAGCAAGGAGGCCTCTGCTCCCTTGAATTCAAGCCTGACTGGAGGTGAAATCTCAAAATTTCACTTTTTTGGTAGATTTTTTTTGTTAGTCAATTTTTTTTTCTTGCAACACAGCAAGGGTTAACAGCAAAAAAAAAAATCTAAATATATTACTCTGATTCTGCAGTTTACAGAAGTACCCCATTTGTGGCGGTAAACTGCCCTATGGGCATGTGGCAGTGGTCAGAAGGAAAGAAATGCCATATGGATTTTGGAGGCAGATTTTGCTAGAATGGTTTAGGCACCATTTTGTATTTGAAGAGACCCTGACATACCCCTACAGTGGAAACCCTCAAAAAGTGACCCCATTTTGGAAGCTACATCCTTAAAGAATATATTAAGGGACTACTGAGCACTTTGAAAACAGCTGTGAAAATGAAAAGTTTCATTTCTTCCAATAAAATGTTGCTTTAGCCCCAAATTTTTCATTTTCACAAGGGGTAACAGGAAAAAAAGCAACCCATAATTTGTTACCCACTTTCTCCTGAATACGGCAACACCCTATATGTGGTTGTAAACTGCTGTGGAGGCACATGGCAGGATTCAGAACGGATGAAGCGCCATATGGCTTTTGCAGCGCAGATTTTGATGGATTGGTTTACGGGTGCCATTGGCTTTTATTTTTTAAGTGATTGTCTTATGTGGGGCTCATTTTTTGCGGGTTGAGGTGACTTTTTCATTGGTACCATTTTGAGGTACATAAGACTTTTTGATCGCTTATATTACACTTTTTGTCAGGCAAGTAAAAAAAAAATTGTTGTTTTGGCATAGTTAAAAAAAACAACAACATTTTTTTACAGCATTCACCTGAGGTGCCATCTCATGTGATATTTTTATAGAGCAGGTTGTTTACGCGGCGATACCTAATATGGTGTCTCATTTTTATTTTTACGTTTTACACAACAAAGCCTTTTTGAACAGAATAAAATCTTGTTTTTGTGTTGCCATTTTCTGAGAGTCTTATTTTTATTTTTTTGGCTGATTGTCTTAGGTAGGGGCTCATTTTTTGCGGGATGGGATGACAGTTTGATTAGTACCATTTTGGGCTAAATACGCCTTTTTGATTGCTTGGTATTACACTTTTTGTGAGGCAAGGTGACCAGAAAATGGCACAGTTTTTTTCTTTTGGGGGGGGGGGGGGGGTTTACGGCATTCACCTGATGGGGTGGATCATGTGATATTTTTATAGAGCCGGTCGATATGGACACAGTGCTACCTAATATGTATACAAAAAAAAATTTAACTTTATTTTGGGAAAAGGACGCTTTTTTAAAAAATTTTTACTTGAAACTTTACATTTTTTTGTAAAACTTTACACTTACAGCCTTCCTGCCTGTGAGATCCAGGGGACTTGATCTTACAGGCTCACACGGAAGGCAGCCACAATGCCTAAAGAAGGCATCTGGCTGCCTTCCCTGTAATCTGGTCCCTGTCACAGCAGCGCGGGGACTCAATGTACACCCGGCAGGATACCGGCGCGGTCAGCAGGGGCCGGTTATCAGTGACTGCCGGACCCCTGCAGCTGATCGGATGGGCGCAGCTCCTATGCCCGCCAGATCAGAGCGCCGTAGCTATACGGCACTGGGATTTGTGACCCTGTTTCCAGCACCGTACATGTACGTCGCTGGTATCCTACGGGTTAAGTAACATTCCCTATATGTCTACTTTAACATCATTTTATTTTTTTAGGATTTTAGGCTTACAATTTTGGAAGTAAGTTTTAAAATTTTCTAAACAATCTTTTTTAAGGACCAATTCAGTTATAAGGTCACTTTGTGGGAATTACATAATATAAACCACCCATATCAGAAACTATACCCCTTAAATAACTCAAAACTGATTTTACAAACTTTGTTAACCCTTTAGGTGTTTCACGTGAATTAAAGTAAAATGGGAAGATTTTCTATTTTAATTCATTTTTCCTGTAACACAGCAAGGATTAACGGCAAAACAGGCAGATTTTGATGGATTTCATAAGAGTTTAGAAACACT
This sequence comes from Bufo bufo, assembly GCF_905171765.1. Taxonomy (NCBI): domain Eukaryota; kingdom Metazoa; phylum Chordata; class Amphibia; order Anura; family Bufonidae; genus Bufo; species Bufo bufo. Next base: position 334,994,306 of record NC_053392.1, on the reverse strand, counting down.
CCATTTTATTTCCAATAAAATATTGCTTTAGCGCCAAATATTTAATTTTTACAAGGGGTAACAGGAGAAAATTCACCCACAATTTGTTATGCATTTTTTTCCTGAATACGGCAATGTCCCATATGTTATCGTAAACTGCTGTTTGGGGACGTGGCAGCATTCAGAAGGGAAGGTGCGGCATCTGGATTTTCTAACATGGAATCTGCTGAAATTGTTTTTAGGTGCTGTAACGGAACGCCTAGCACCCCGACCGGGTACCTCCGTCGATAGATGCTCCTAGTGCTTCCAGAGGACTCCAAGCACTCCACTTGACACCGTCGGCGCTGCAGACCCCACGAACCGCCGAAGCTTGGTTGAGGTCTCGCCGTCTCCTACCCACCCTGGACCTACAACAAGGCTCCAGTGGGTGAACCTCTTCTAACTCCAATGACAGGAACAAGCTCTTACAAGAGCTTATACTCAGGGGAGTATTATGATATAGCAATCCCCAAGAGTGTAGTTATCCCATCCCCCAAACATGAGCCAAGACTTCATAAAGGAGCAAAGCAGGAACTCTTTAATGGGTTATTTTTCAGCCTTTTATACAGGTCTCCTAGCAAGGGACACTCCCCCTGGGGCCCTTGTAAAAGACTGTGACAGTTTATATTTTAGCCAATCACATGCATTTACAGTATTGAAACCCTCCCAGCAATTGTACACAAAATCCCCTTCCCTCTGTCTAACGCAATCAACAAAATACAATGAGCATTGTCTGAGACGCAATCCACAAAATACAATTACCAAACGTAATGGGCTAACTTAATCACTACCAGACAGAAAACACACATTTTTCCCAACACACAGAAAACACCTCAAAACCCCACACATCCCCATAATGTATACATCCATGGATAGCTCTGATCTGGGTGAACAACATATCCAAAAATCACCCAGATCCGAGCAGGGGTTCCCGAATTCCATGGAAGTCACATTTGGCCGGCTGCAAGCATGGCTTTCCTGCCCAAAACAGTTTCACAGATTTAAGCTGTGCGGCCGGTCTGTCTTCTCCTTCAAAGTTAGTATGGGCCATAATCCTGGGGCAGGAGGCTGGCAAACAGCCCCCTCCAAAACACCGTGGCGAGGTTGGTTTCGCCACAGGTGCAATAAGATTTTATTTTTGTTGTTGACTGAGCTGTGTGAGGGCTTGTTTGTAGCGGGACAAACTATAGGGTTTTTGTACCTTTTTGGGGAACAAATGACTTTTTGATCACTTTTTATACACTGCTCAAAAAAATAAAGGGAACACAAAAATAACATCCTAGATCTGAGTTAATTAAATATTCTTCTGAAATACTTTGTTCTTTACATAGTTGAATGTGCTGGCAACAAAATCACACAAAAATAAAAAAAATGGAAATCACATTTTTCAACCCATGGAGGTCTGGATTTGGAGTCACCCTCAAAATTAAAGTGGAAAAACACACTACAGGCTGATCCAACTTTGATGTAATGTCCTTAAAACAAGTCAAAATGAGGCTCAGTAGTGTGTGTGGCCTCCACGTGCCTGTGTGACCTCCCTACAACGCCTGTGCATGCTCCTGAGGAGGTGGCGGACGGTCTCCTGAGGGATCTCCTCCCAGACCTGGACTAAAGCATCTGCCAACTCCTGGACAGTCTGTGGTGCAACGTGACGTTGGTGGACACAGCGAGACATGATGTCCCAGATGTGCTCAATTGGATTCAGGTCTGGGGAACGGGCGGGCCAGTCCATAGCATCAATGCCTTCGTCTTGCAGGAACTGCTGACACACTTCAGCCACATGAGGTCTAGCATTGTCTTGCATTAGGGGGAACCCAGGGCCAACCGCACCAGCATATGGTCTCACAAGGGGTCTGAGGATCTCATCTCGGTACCTAATGGCAGTCAGGCTACCTCTGGCGAGCACATGGAGGGCTGTGCGGCCCTCCAAAGAAATGCCACCCCACACCATTACTGACCCAATGCCAAACCGGTCATGCTGGAGGATGTTGCAGGCAGCAGAACGTTCTCCACGGCGTCTCAAGACTCTGTCACGTCTGTCACATGTGCTCAGTGTGAACCTGCTTTCATCTGTGAAGAGCACAGGGCGCCAGTGGCGAATTTGCCAATCTTGGTGTTCTCTGGCAAATGCCAAACGTCCTGCACGGTGTTGGGCTGTAAGCACAACCCCCACCTGTGGACGTCGGGCCCTCATATCACCCTCATGGAGTCTGTTTCTGACCGTTTGAGCAGACACATGCACATTTGTGGCCTGCTGGAGGTCATTTTGCAGGGCTCTGGCAGTGCTCCTCCTGTTCCTCCTTGCACAAAGGCGGAGGTAGCGGTCCTGCTGCTGGGTTGTTGCCCTCCTACGGCCTCCTCCACGTCTCCTGATGTACTGGCCTGTCTCCTGGTAGCGCCTCCATGCTCTGGACACTACGCTGGCAGACACAGCAAACCTTCTTGCCACAGCTCGCATTGATGTGCCATCCTGGATAAACTGCACTACCTGAGCCACTTGTGTGGGTTGTAGACTCCGTCTCATGCTACCACTAGAGTGAAAGCACCGCCAGCATTCAAAAGTGACCAAAACATCAGCTAGGAAGCATAGGAACTGAGATGTGGTCTGTGGTCACCACCTGCAGAACCACTCCTTTATTGGGGGTGTCTTGCTAATTGCCTATAATTTCCACCTGTTGTCTATCCCATTTGCACAACAGCATGTGAAATTGATTGTCAATCAGTGTTGCTTCCTAAGTGGACAGTTTGATTTCACAGAAGTGTGATTGACTTGGAGTTACAATGTGTTGTTTAAGTGTTCCCTTTATTTTTTTTGAGCAGTGTATAATTGTTTACGAGGGGAGGTGGGCAAAAATTGCAGCTCTATCATATGGTCCTCATATGGTATATGCACTACCCACAAAGTTTGGGATATTTGACTTTTGGGTGAAATTTATGGAAAATCTATAAAGTTCACGCTACAGTGATATTATATAATGAAAGTAGGGCATTTAAGTAGAAGCATGCGATGGTGATTTCCTCATCTCAAACAATTTACTGAAACAAAAGCCAACAACAGAGGTGGGCACACCCCCACAAATGTCAATGTCTCAATAACTTATATAGCGAAGAAGGATCGGCACTCACTTTCTTGATGATATGAAGAGGCATAATAGCATCATCAGCCTTCTCTGGACGCGTGCACCACGTGCAAACCACAGTGCCAACCAATCTTCTTCAAAATATCTGAATAACTTGTCATGTGGCCTTGAGCATCAATTACAGCTTGACAACGACGTCTCATGCTGTTCACAAGTTGACTTACTGTATTATCTACCGAGGCATGGCATTCTACTCTTGTTGAAGGGCACATTATACTTGCTGTACTGTTACTAAGGGGCTACGACCTGTGTGTCATACACAGATCCCCCATAAAAGTTCTCCACAGATCTGTTAAATATTTTAGCACACTATTTGGTTCAAAATATTTTTTTCTTATTTTCCTCTACCTGAAACTTATGTATGTCTTAAATTAAGGCTACCTGCATATCACGGCCATTTGTATAGAAATCTGCAGCTTAATAGAGTACCAGCCATAATACAATACCACTAATCTTATGTACATGATGTGGAAATGTTGAAGTGTAAATTTACCTATGGATTTTTAAATCCGCAGCACGTCAGTTTATTTTGCAATCCAGAGCAGACTTCATGTAGAAAATCCCCATTGACTTCAGGAATCCTCAGGAATAATGGCTGATTTGGATTTGCAGCAGATACGCAACAAAATCCACAAGTCCTAAATTTTTTTTAAAAAGTACACACCTTTAATTTCAATGCCCAGGCTCCCATGCTGATCTCAACAACCCGCCTCTTATGATTATGTCTCATCCCATGTGGCCATTGCAGCTAGTCTCGTGGGATAAGATGACACAGAAGGCCAGATTATACAGAGACTAGTAATTACCACAGGAGGTTAGTATTCTTTATTATTTTTTTTTCTTCTCCTCAGCTCACCTTTTGTCGGCAGATGAAATCCTCATTCATATCTGCATTATTTGGTTTTGGTATGCTGCTGCAGATTTGCATGCGGAATTGCCGAAAATTTCACAAAAAAATGCCTTTAAAGAGGCATTCCTATCTGGACATTTATTGCATATCTAAAGGCTCATTGCAACAAAATTATCAGGATTCTCTCTTGTAATTAGTCCTGCTCCTCTCTCCTCATAACATCACCAAGACAGATTTTCATCCTCTTAACGGTGTTGTCCGCTTTTGTTACGTTGATGACCATCCTCAGCAAAGGTCATTAATATCAGATCGGCGAGGGCCCGAATACCTGCACCCATCGGCGTAGCGAAAAGAGCTCAGCTTGGGCCCACCCTCCCCTGCTTTCTGCTAAGGGGCAGGGGAACACATAGCCTTTCTGCTGCCCGAGGCAAAAATTTTAATAGCCCCCCCATGCTAAATTCTCAACCTAACCCCTTCCCTTTATCCTTCGAAAACATTACATACAGCCCTACAAAACATACAGGTAATACAGCACCACATAACTCTTACATCCAATAAGATCTCCTCTGATGTAGATGTTCTCTTTTCCTCATCTCTATTCAGACCTAGATGATTTCTTTCAGCCATCTCTTGATTCTGCGGAGTTTGACAAACAGACATCTTAATTTTCTACTTTTCCATCATCCTCCGCATCTTCTCAGCACCCCATCCTGCCATCCCCAGTTCTGTGCTCCCCAATACTATACTGCAGAAACAGTCCCCCTGAAAATACTAGTACCAAACAGATCGTGCCCCTTCAATAATTATTGGCACACAATGTCCTAAAAATTAACTGTGTCCAGCAAATAGTATCCCCAACAGTACTAGTGTAAACATAATGTCCCCCAAAAATAGTTGTGCTGATAGGGTGCCCCTCACAGTAATAGTGCTCCCCAAAGTCTCACCAGTAGAAATGATTCTCTGCCAGAGTGCACTTAGTGTTAACAGTGCCCCTAATAGTAATAATATCCCCTAGTAATCATGTTCCCCATAGTTCCTCACTAGTAATAATTCTCCTTATAAGGTGTGCCAGTAGAAAAATGCTCCTTAATGTGTGCCAGCACTAAAATACCCGCTTACAATGTATGCCAGTATAAAATGTGCACTAGTACAAAAAATACCCCATTACAATGTGCATAAGCTCAAAAAATACCACCTTATAATTGTTGCTAGTGCAAGAAATTCCCCCTTATAATGTGCACCTGTGAAAAAAATACCCCCTTACAATGTGCGCCAGTACAAAAAATACCCCCTTACAATGTGCGACAGTACAAAAAATACCCCCTCAAAATGTGTGCCAGTACAAAAAATACTCCCTTATAATATGTGCCAATACAAAAAATACTCCCTTACAGTGTGCACCAGTACAAAAAATATCCCCTTATAATGTGTGCCACTGCTCAAAATACCCCCTTATAATGTGGGCCAGTACAAAAAATATTCCTTTATGGTATGAGCGAATGCAAAAAATGCCCCCTTCCGTGTGCCAGTACAAGAAATGCTCCATCTTAGTGTCCCTGATAAAGCCTATGTCCCCATAGCACTCGCAATAATATGTGCCAGTACAAGAACATGCCCCCGTATGTGAGCTGCAGTGCAGTTTCTAGGTAAAATTTCTCTCAGGGCGAGTGTCAAAAAAAACTCCCCCCCCCCCCCCATCAAAACTGCTCGATGATATATATTTTTTGCTTAACACAAGATTTATTGAGAGCAAAAGAAAATCATAAATTACTGCTTAACCACCTCAGCCCCCCTAGCTTAAACACCCTTAATGACCAGGCCACTTTATTGCTCGGTCATGCAACTTACCATCCAAATGAATTTTACCTCCTTTTCTTCTCACTAATAGAGCTTTCATTTGGTGGTATTTCATTGCTGCTGCCATTTTTACTTTTTTTGTTATTAATCGAAATTTAACTAAATTTTTTTAAAAAATGACATTTTTCACTTTCAGTTGTAAAATTTGGCAAAAAAAACGACATCCATATATAATTTTTTCTGTAAATTTAGTGTTCTACATGTCTTTGATAAAAAAAAATGTTTGGGTAAAAAAAAAATGGTTTGGGTAAAAGTTATAGCGTTTACAAACTATGGTACAAAAATGTGAATTTCCGCTTTTTGAAGCAGCACTGACTTTCTGAGCACCTGTCATGTTTCCTGAGGTTCTACAATGCCCAGACAGTAGAAAAACCCCACAAATGACCCCATTTCGGAAAGTAGACACCCTACGGTATTCACTGATGGGCATAGTGAGTTCATAGAACTTTTTATTTTTTGTCACAAGTTAGCGGAAAATGATGATTTTTATATATATATTTTTTTTCCTTAACAAGTCTCATATTCCACTAACTTGTGACAAAAAATAAAAACTTCCATGAACTCACTATGCCCATCACGAAATACCTTGGGGTGTCTTCTTTCCAAAATGGGGTCACTTGTGGGGTAGTTGTACTGCCCTGGCATTCTAGGGGCCCTAATGTGTGGTAAGTAGTTTGAAATCAAAATGTGTAAAAAATGACCTGTGAAATCCTAAAGGTGCTCTTTGGAATGTGGGCCCCTTTGCCCACCTAGGCTGCAAAAAAGTGTCACACATCTGGTATCGCCGTACTCAGGAGAAGTTGGGCAATGTGTTTTGGGGTGTCATTTTACATATACCCATGCTGGGTGAGATAAATATCTCGGCAAAAGACAACTTTTCCCATTTTTTTTATACAAAGTTGGCATTTGACCGAGATATTTCTCTCACCCAGCATGGGTATATGTAGAATGACACCCCAAAACACATTGCCCAACTTCTCCTGAGTACGGCGATACCAGATGTGTGACACTTTTTTGCAGCCTAGGTGGGCAAAGGGGCCCACATTCCAAAGATCACCTTTAGGATTTCACAGGTCATTTTTTACACATTTTGATTTCAAACTACTTACCACACATTAAGGCCCCTAGAATGCCAGGGCAGTATAACTACCCCACAAGTGACCCCATTTTAGAAAGAAGACACCCCAAGGTATTTCGTGATGGGCATAGTGAGTTCATGGAAGTTTTTATTTTTTGTCACAAGTTAGTGGAATATGAGACTTTGTAAGAAAAAAATAAATAAATAAATAAATCATCATTTTCCGCTAACTTGTGACAAAAAAGAAAAAATTCTAGGAACTCGCCATGCCCCTCACGGAATACCTTGGGGTGTCTTCTTTCCAAAATGGGGTCACTTGTGGGGTAGTTATACTGCCCTGGCAATTTAGGGGCCCTAATGTGTGGTAAGTAGTTTGAAATCAAAATGTGTAAAAAATGACCTGTGAAATCCTAAAGGTGCTCTTTGGAATGTGGGCCCCTTTGCCCACCTAGGCTGCAAAAAAGTGTCACACATGTGGTATATCCGTACTCAGGAGAAGTTGGGCAATGTGTTTTGGGGTGTCATTTTACATATACCCATGCTGGGTGAGATAAATATCTTGGTCAAATGCCAACTTTGTATAAAAAAATTGGAAAAGTTGTCTTTTGCCGAGATATTTCTCTCACCCAGCATGGGTATATGTAAAATGACACCCCAAAACACATTCCCCAACTTTTCCTGAGTACGGCGATACCAGATGTGTGACACTTTTTTGCAGCCTAGATGCGCAAAGGGGCCCACATTCCTTTTAGAAGGGCATTTTTAGACATTTGGATCCCAGACTTCTTCTCATGCTTTAGGGCCCCTAAAATGCCAGGGCAGTATAAATACCCCACATGTGACCCCATTTTGGAAAGAAGACACCCCAAGGTATTTAATGAGGGGCATGGCGAGTTCATAGAATTTTTTTTTTGCCACAAGTTAGCGGAAATAGTTTTTTTGTTTTTTTTTTCTCACAAAGTCTCCCTTTCCGCTAACTTGGGACAAAAATTTCAATCTTTCATTGACTCAATATGCCCTTTAGTGAATACCTTGGGGTGTCTTCTTTCCAAAATGGGGTCATTTGTGGTGTGTTTGTACTGCCCTGGCATTTGAGGGTCTCCGCAATCATTACATGTATGGCCAGCATTAGGAGTTTCTGCTATTCTCCTTATATTGAGCATACGGGTAATGAGATTATTATTTTTTTCGTTCAGCCTCTGGGCTGAAAGAAAAAATGAACGGCACAGATTTCTTCATTCGCATCGATCAATGTGGATGAAAAAATCTCTGCCAAAAAAAAAAAGGAGGGGAAAGGCGTCTGCCAGGACATAGGAGCTCCGCCCAACATCCATACCCACTTAGCTCGTATGCCCTGGCAAACCCGATTTCTCCATTCACATCAATCGATGTGGATGAATAAATCATTGCCGGGATTTTTTTATATATTTTTTTATATACAGTGTTTGCCAAAGTATATGAACACCGCCGCCTCCTCAGCTCATATGCCTCGGCAAACGTATCTTTTACTGGAGAAATCTCTTCTTGCAGCGCTGCATACACTGACTTTTGTGTAATCTGACAGCAGCGCAATGCCTGGAAGGTAAAAAAAACAAAACAAAAAAGAAAAGAAAAAACCAGGCTGCAACGCAATAAGTTTATTAACTTTCTAATAAAATTTGAACGGAACATATAAACTTTATTTAACTTTTTTGCTTACCGGTGTTTTTTTTTTTGTTTGGTTTCTTTTACCTTTATAGGGCAAACCTCTCCTTCCCCATGGGACAATGTGCAAAGCGCAAAGCGCCCAAAGTTGTGGCAAAGTACATTATGCACTTTATCCCAGGTGAAAGGAGAGGTTTGCAGCAGCTGTGAGTGTAAGGGCCCTAATAGCCCTGTGTGCCTGTCCTGTGAGATGCAATCCCTATGCTAAGTGTACCTGTGTGTGGTACTTCCGGAAACACTCCCCTAAGCATAGGGCAGGGTGGTCAGGGCAGTCAGGACAGAAATAGCGGGTGTCACGCCTTATTCCACTCCTGCTACAGACACGACATCTTTTTCGGGGTGACGGTTGGGTTGAGGTACCAGCAACGACATTGGGGAAATGTCGCTCGTGTAGATGGCTCACTACACTGGTGGATACAGGAGGTTCGCGATGATCTCTTCCTGAAATTTGAGGAAGGATCCCGTTCTCCTAGCCTTACTGTAGAGAACAAAACTATTGTACATCGCCAATTGAATCAAATATACAGACACCTTCTTATACCAGCGTCTGGTGCGTCAGGAAACTAAATAGGGAGCCAACATCTGGTCATTGAAGTCCACCCCTCCCATGAGCGTATTATAGTCGTGGACTGAGAGGGGCTTTTCAATGACACTGGTTGCCCGTTCAATTTGTATTGTCGTGTCTGCGTCAATGGAGGAGAGCATGTAAACGTCACGCTTGTCTCTCCATTTCACCGCGAGCAGTTCTTCATTACACAAGGCAGCCCTCTCCCCCCTTGCAAGATGGGTGGTAACGAGCCGTTGGGGGAAGCCCCGGCAACTAGGTCGCACGGTGCCACAGCAGCCAATCTGTTCTAGGAACAAATGCCTGAAGAGGGGCACACTTGTGTAAAAATTGTCCACATAAAGATGGTACCCCTTGCCAAATAAGGGTGACACCAAGTCCCAGACTGTCTTCCCACTGCTCCCCAGGTAGTCAGGGCAACCGACCGGCTCCAGGGTCTGATCTTTTCCCTCATAGATCCGAAATTTGTGGGTATAGCCTGTGGCCCTTTCACAGAGCTTATACAATTTGACCCCATACCGGGCGCGCTTGCTTGGTATGTATTGTTTGAAGCCAAGGCGCCCAGTAAAATGTATAAGGGACTCGTCTACGCAGATGTTTTGCTCAGGGGTATACAAATCTGCAAATTTGTTGTTGAAGTGGTCTATGAGGGGCCGAATTTTGCAGAGCCGGTCAAAAGCTGGGTGGCATCTGGGACGGGAGGTGGTGTTGTCGCTAAAGTGCAGGAGACGCAGGATGGCCTCAAATCGTGCCCTGGACATAGCAGCAGAGAACATGGGCATGTGATGAATCGGGTTCGTGGACCAATATGACCGCAATTCATGCTTTTTGGTTAGACCCATGTTGAGGAGAAGGCCCAGAAAAAATTTTCATTCGGAAACTTCGACTGGTTTCCACCGGAAAGGCTGGGCATAATAGCTTCCCGGGTTGGCGGCTATAAATTGAGTGGCATACCGATTTGTTTCTGCCACGACTAAGTCCAAGAGCTCCGCAGTCAAGAACAGTTCAAAAAATTCCAGTGCCGAACCGATCTGAGCTGTCTCAACCCGAACTCCAGACTGGGCGGTGAAAGGGGGAACTACAGGTGCGGCTGAAGTTGGGGACTGCCAATCAAGGTTTGCCAGCACCTCAGGGACTCTAGGGGCTCTACGGGCCTGTCTGTGCGGTGGCTGCGACGGGGTAACTATTGCACGTGCCACCGTACCAGCTTCAACTGCCCTTCTGGTGCTCGCCACTTCACCATGTTGTACGGCAGTGCTGGTACTAGGTCCAGGGAGGGCTGCGCTGCTGGTGTATGCCTCACCACGTGATCCGACAGCGCCAGCCCCACTCTGCTGCTCTTGAAGCGGATCCTGCGCAACCTGTGGTCTAGCAACAAGGGGCCGGGTGCTATCAGGGACCTCAACCTCCTCGTCCGAACTTTGGGTCAGACTGCCACTGCTTTCTACAGGTTCATATTCTGACCCGCTAGATTCGTCAGATGAGGGTTCCCATTCCTCATCCGACTGGGTCAGAAGCCTGTAGGCCTCTTCAGAAGAATACCCCCTGTTTGACATTTGGACTACTAAATTTAGGGGTATTCCCTGAGAATACCCAAGAAAAAAAGCAAGCCTGTCTTACAAATGGGAGGCTAGCGAAGTACCGGAGGCCGCTGCGATTGATAAAAAATATCAAAACTGATTATTTTTTTCGCCACAGCGCTTGTAAAGTGATTGTGCAGTGATCAAAAAATATTTTTTTTTTGTCACAGCGGCGGGGCGGGCGTGGGTGAATGCACGTGTGGGCGACTGATCAGGCCTGATCGGGCAAACACTGCATTTTGGGTGGAGGATGAACTAAGGTGACACTAATACAATTATAGATCTGACTGTGATCAGTTTTGATCACTTACAGATACTATAAAAGTACAAATGCTGATTAGCGATACGCTAATCAGCGAATAAGTGACTGCGGTGCGGTGGGCTGGGCGCTAACTGACGCTAACTACCTAACCAAGGGACCTAAAACATCAGTCAATACCAGTGGGGAAAAAAAGTGACAGTTTACACTGATCACTTTTTTCCCTTTCACTAGTGATTGACAGGGGCGATCAAGGGGTGATCTGGGGCTAAGTGTGGTGTTGGTGGCTACTCACTGTGATGTCTGCTCCTCTGCTGGAACCAACCGACCAAAAGGACCAGCAGAGGAGCAGAGAAGCAATTTAACACCTTATATTTATAAATATAAGGTGTTAGATGGCTTCTGATTAGATTTTTTAAAAATCAGCAACCTGCCAGCAACGATCATTGGCTGGCAGGTTGCTGACGAAATACTCCTTGAACTTTTGCCGGCCCGCGATACGCATGCGCGGGCTGGCTTTGAGCGAAATCTCGTGTCTCGCGAGATGACGCGTATATGCGTGACTCTGCCTGCAGCTGCCGCCTCCGGAACGCGATCCTGCGTTAGGCGGTCCGGAGGCGGTTAAACTGCTAAAAGTCACAGGCAGAGTGGTACAGGAGAACTGCAGTATAAAGGAAGGCAATACCCTTAGAAGAGTAGTCATGAAATACAATCATCAATAATGTGCAAAGCCCAAAAAAATGTCATGTTAGCATTTAATAACTAACTAAAACCCAATCACAGCAGGTCTCAACTAGCACACGCAAGTAAATGTACAAAAACCAAGTAACATATAAAAACAGATTCAAAGCATAGATGGCAAGGCGGATTACTGTATACTGTACATAAAATGTATGGAGGTTACACCATGCTGGACAATATAACCTCTGTGCCATGCTGTACAATAAACAGTACAACCCCTACACAGTGTAGAGGTATACTGTATATTGTGTGGTACAGTGTAGGCTATATGTGTATAACATAAACATACTCCACATGAAAACTTACAATTACTTGGCTTGGCCCTTGGGGATCTCGGACACCACTTCAACACTTGGCTGGGGGGCTCGGTGGAGCTAATGTTGTGCTTTTTCCTAATGAGAAAGATTTCATAATAAGGATTTGGAGAAAGGGCAGAGGGATAGCAGAGCAGGGAGAGGCTGGTGCTGCTACGAGGGGGTCATACCATGGGGGAGTAATAAAGCCCACCATAATGCCCCCCCCCCCCCCCGTAGAAATAATTCTCCTTATAATGTGCAAAACATACCCCCTTGTAATGCCCCCAGTTGAGCTAATGTTCCCATAATGTGCCAATACAAAATACCCCTTCTCAGTGCCCCCGTAGATGACCCCATAGTGCTCCTCTCCCCCCTTCCCCATAGTACCCACCATAATGTGTCCCAGTATAAAAATGCCCCTATACAGAGCCCCCCATATAAAATACCCCTTCTTTTGAGCCTCAGTAGATGCCCCTATAGTGCCACCCAATAATGTGCCAGTAATAAGTGCCCCAATAGATGCCCCCTAATCATGTGCCAGTAAGATGTGCCCCCATAGATGCCCCCAATCATATGCCAGTAATAAGAGCCCCCATAGATGCCCCCCAATCATGTGCCAGTAATAAGAGCCCCCCACCATCATGTGCCGGTAGCCTGAGTGCCCCCTATCATGTGCCAGTAGCCCACTTATGTGCCAGTCGCCCCCCCTATCAAGTGCCAGTAGCCCCCTTATGTGCCAGTAGCCCCCCATCATGTGACAGTAGCCCCCCTTATGTGCCAGTAGCCTCCTATCATGTGCCAGTAGCCTCATATCATGTGCCAGTAGCCTCCTATCATGTGCCAGTAACCCCCCTTATGTGCCAGTAGCCCCCCTTATGTGCCAGTAACCCCCCTTATGTGCCAGTAGCCTCCTAATATGTGCCAGTAGCCTCCTATCATGTGCCAGTAGCCCCCCTTATGTGCCAGTAGCCCCCCTTATGTGCCAGTAGTCACCCTTATGTGCCAGTAGCCTCCTAGCATGTGTCAGTAGCCCCCCTTATGTGCCAGTAGCGCCCCTTATGTGCCAGTAGATCCCCTTATGTGCCAGTAGTTTCCCTTATGTGCCAGTAGTCCCCCTTATGTCTGTGGCAGTAGCCCCCCTTATGTGCCAGTATTTATATATATATAAAAAAAAAAAACGTATACTTACCTCCTTCACCGATGCGATGCAGGCCTCTTCCGGCCTGTGTCCCTCGCTGGCTCAGGCGGCGCGATGACGTGCACCGGCCTCTGATAGGCTGCCGGTCTAGTGCTGGCAGCCTATCAGAGGAACAGGGAGGGGACACACCTCTCCCTCCCCTGCCGATACAGATGACTATGGAGATGAGTGAGCGCTTCCACAATGGAATCGCAGCGCTCATTTCCTGCTGTGCCCTGCCGTCGCCCCCCTTCTGACAGCACTGCGGGCGGCCACCCTGAGGACGGCGATACAGATGACTATGGAGATGAGTGAGCGCTTCCACAATCGATACGCAGCGCTCATCTCCTGCTGTGCCCTGCCGTCGCCCCCCTTCTGACAGCACCCCGGGCGGCCACCCGGCCCGCCCGGTCCAAGAAACGGCCCTGGTGAGCTGGTACAAAATGACCCTGTTTAATACTACCAGTAGATGCCCACATAGTGCCCCCCCATGGGGGTCCAACAGCATGGTGCCAAATAAAAAACTAAACTCAAATACTTACTTCCATGCAGCTGTCAGCAATGCAGTACAGGCCTCTTCTGGACTGTTTCGTGAGCTGTATGCAGCACGGTTCAGGCGGCGCGATATTGTCACCGCCAGCTCTGTGAGAAGGTCTGTTAGACGTTCTTCTCTACCTCTTGCATGAAGTTCTTTGTTTTGGTTTCACTTTGTCATCTCCTTTTCTTCTCCCAGCTGTCATCTATTTGCACTGATTGTCTCCCTTTATATTCCCTCCCATACTGCCTCACTTTGCGGTTTATACTTCTTCCTGGATGAGTTGTTCACTGCTGGATGCTCCTTCTCCTGATTCCTCAGATAAGTCTGTTTCCTTTATTTGTGTTTACTTGCTGGCTTGATTGTAGGTGACCCTGACTCCGTCCGTATTAAGTGCAGGGAGCCGGTGGTCGTGTCCCTCACTATTATAGGGTTTTCAGGTGTCAGATAGTATAAGGTACGTGGACATGCAATCCTCTACCATAAAGATCTTTGCATGGGCATAGCAGTCAGGGAGAGCTCTAGGGGTTTTATAGGGCTCACCCATATGCTCCTTAGTTTGGGATCAAGCCAGTCGGATGTTTATTTATAAGTTCCAGCTTTCTGCAACACCATCCGTGACAGATATTGATTACATCATAGTGACCATGAGAAAGGACAAGCTACATGGCCAAAACCTGTAGGTTGTGTACTGTCTCTTTGCTGCTTGGATGGTTTTTTAAATAAAAATAAAAAAAAGAAGTGAAAAAATAAAAATTAAATAAAGACTGAATTTATTTGAGATTTGGATGCTGGAATATACCTTCTTTCATTTCGTTGGTCTAGGTCCACAGACATTCCATGAATCTCAGTGGAGCCAGCAGGTGAGCTGTATTTTTTTACTATTGTGGATGGTGAACACCGTAACGGAAAAAAAAAATCAAAATGTACAACTCAATATTGTTTTTTCGCCACTTAAACTCCCCAAAAAATTGAATAAAAAGTGAAATAGTCAAACACACAATATGGTATCAATAAAAACTACAAATTGTCCCACAAAAAATTAGCCCTCAAACAGCTTTGTAGACGTAAATATAAAAAAAGTTATAGGGGTTAGAATATGGAAATGCAAAAAAATTGTTTTGTTTTTTTAAGTATTAAAACTCAAGAAAAAGTATATGCAGATTGTAAGCCCTTGTGGAAAGGGCCCTCTCTCTTTCTGTACCAGTCTGTAACTCGTCTTGTTCATGCTTAGTGCAATTGTCTTTATTATGTATGTATACCCCTTTTCATATGTACAGCGCTATGGAATGAATGGCGCTTTAATAATAAATAATAATACAAACCGGATTCCAAAAAAGTTGGGACACTAAACAAATTGTGAATAAAAACTGAATGCAATGATGTGGAGATGGCAAATGTCAATATTTTATTTGTAATAGAACGTAGATGACAGATCAAACGTTTAATCCGAGTAAATGTATCATTTTAAAGGAAAAATACGTTGATTCCAATTTTCACGGTGTCCACAAATCCCCAAAAAGTTGGGACAAGTAGCAATAAGAGGCTGGAAAAAGTAAATTTGAGCATAACAAAGAGCTGGAAGACCAATTAACACTAATTAGGTCAATTGGCAACATGATTGGGTATAAAAAGAGCTTCTCAGAGTGGCAGTGTCTCTCAGAAGCCAAGATGGGTAGAGGATCACCAATTCCCACAATGTTGCGCAGAAAGATAGTGGAGCAATATCAGAAAGGTGTTACCCAGCGAAAAATTGCAAAGACTTTGCATCTATCATCATCAACTGTGCATAACATCATCCGAAGATTCAGAGAATCTGGAACAATCTCTGTGCGTAAGGGTCAAGGCCGTAAAACCATACTGGATGCCCGTGATCTCCGGGCCCTTAAACGACACTGCACCACAAACAGGAATGCTACTGTAAAGGAAATCACAGAATGGGCTCAGGAATACTTCCAGAAACCATTGTCAGTGAACACAATCCACCGTGCCATCCGCCGTTGCCAGCTGAAACTCTACAGTGCAAAGAAGAAGCCATTTCTAAGCAAGATCCACAAGCTCAGGCGTTTTCACTGAGCCAGGGATCATTTAAAATGGAATGTGGTAAAATGGAAGACTGTTCTGTGGTCAGACGAGTAACGATTCAAAGTTCTTTTTGGAAATCTGGGACGCCATGTCATCCGGACCAAAGGGGACAAGGACAACCCAAGTTGTCATCAACGCTCAGTTCAGAAGCCTGCATCTCTGATGGTATGGGGTTGCATGAGTGCGTGTGGCATGGGCAGCTTGCATGTCTGGAAAGGCACCATCAATGCAGAAAAATATATTCAGGTTCTAGAACAACATATACTCCCATCCAGACGTCATCTTTCAGGGAAGACCCTGCATTTTTTAACAAGATAATGCCAGACCACATTCTGCATCAATCACAACATCATGGCTGTGTAGGAGAAGGATCCGGGTACTGAAATGGCCAGTCTGCAGTCCAGATCTTTCACCTATAGAGAACATTTGGCGCATCATAAAGAGGAAGGTGCAACAAAGAAGGCCCAAGACAATTGAACAGTTAGAGGCCTGTATTAGACAAGAATGGGAGAGCATTCCTATTTCTAAACTTGAGAAACTGGTCTCCTCGGTCCCCAGACGTCTGTTGAGTGTTGTAAGAAGAAGGGGATATGCCACACAGTGGTGAAAATGGCCTTGTCCCAACTTTTTGGGGCTTTGTTGACACCATGAAATTCAGATTCAACATATTTTTCCCTTAAAATGGTACATTTTCTCAGTTTAAACTTTTGTTCCGTGATTTATGTTCTATTCTGAATAAAATATTAGAAGTTGGCACCTCCACATTATTGCATTCAGTTTTTATTCATGATTTGTATAGTGTCCCAACTTTTTTGGAATCCGGGTTGTAATATGTGGTAATGTGAACAGTGCTGGAAGGTGTGTTGTCCCACTTCAGGTACCTCAGATGGGTGAGACAGATAAAATCCAGAGAGTGGCAATAGTCTCAGCAAAGCATAGTTTGCTGAGACATTTTTGTATACATTTTCTGGGCTGGATTTTACTTGGACTGGTGGCTAGGCTTGGTAGAGGGAGTTGCCAGTCCACACCCTTCCAGTACGGGCTTTCCTTTCTACCTGAGGTGATCGCAGGTGAGGACTGCTGTAATCAGGTTGGCATAAAGCACTTTAGAGTAGGTCAGTCTGGAGAGAGATACAGAGACCCAGAGCAGAGGCTCTGTGCGTGGTCTCAGCTCACCAGGCTGAGAGACCCTGGGGCACTGTGACAGCCCGAAGTTTGGGGAACGCCGGGATTCAAGGGTCACAAGGCCGGAGTCGGGAGGACTGTTGGGCCACACTTCCCCATACAGGTACGGGACTGATTACAGTTGGAGAGGCTGGGGAACTACGGGCTGAGAAAAAGCCGCATATGGGTTCCGTGTGTGAACAGGGTTCTGTAGCTGAGTCAGGGGCACGTTAACAGGTATAGTGAGAGCCCAGCCGGGCAGGTATTTGTTTTGTTTTGATGTATGTGGGAACCTCATCACACCCAGTGATTATTAACTGGACTGTTCAGTGTATGAAAAATGTCCCAATAAATGCAATGTTTGGCCCCCGAAAGCTGCGGTGGACGACGATTCTTGTGAGAATGACCCCCCAAGTACAGTCGTGGCCAAAAGTTTTGAGAATGACACAAATATTAGTTTTCTCAAAGTTTGCTGCTAAACTGCTTTTAGATCTTTGTTTCAGTTGTTTCTGTGATGTAGTGAAATATAATTACACGCACTTCATACGTTTCAAAGGCTTTTATCGACAATCACATGACATTTATGCAAAGAGTCAGTATTTGCAGTGTTGGCCCTTCTTTTTCAGGACCTCTGCAATACGACTGGGCATGCTCTCAATCAACTTCTGGGCCAATTCCTGACTGATAGCAACCCATTCTTTCATAATCACTTCTTGGAGTTTGTCAGAATTAGTGGGTTTTTGTTTGTCCACCCGCCTCTTGAGGATTGACCACAAGTTCTCAATGGGATTAAGATCTGGGCAGTTTCCAGGCCATGGACCCAAAATGTCAACGTTTTGGTCCCCGAGCCACTTAGTTATCACTTTTGCCTTATGGCATGGTGCTCCATCGTGCTAGAAAATGCATTGTTCTTCACCAAACTGTTGTTGGATTGTTGGAGGAAGTTGCTGTTGGAGGGTGTTTTGGTACCATTCTTTATTTATGGCTGTGTTTTCGGGCAAAATTGTGAGTGAGCCCACTCCCTTGGATGAGAAGCAACCCCACACATGATTGGTCTCAGGATGCTTTACTGTTGGCATGACACAGGACTGATGGTAGCGCTCACCTTTTCTTCTCCGGACAAGCCTTTTTCCAGATGCCCCAAACAATCGGAAAGAGGCTTCATCGGAGAATATGACTTTGCCCCAGTCCTCAGCAGTCCATTCACCATACTTTCTGCAGAAGATCAATCTGTCCCTGATGCTTTTTTTGGAGAGAAGTGGCTTCTTTGCTGCCTTTCTTGACACCAGGCCATCTTCCAAAAGTCTTCGCCTCACTGTGCTTGCAGATGCGCTCACACCTGCCTGCTGCCATTCCTGAGCAAGCTCTGCACTGGTGGCACTCCGATCCCGCAGCTGAATCCTCTTTAGGAGACGATCCTGGCGCTTGCTGGACTTTCTTGGACGCCCTGAAGCCTTCTTAACAAGAATTGAACCTCTTTCCTTGAAGTTCTTGATGATCCTATAAATTGTTGATTGAGGTGCAATCTTAGTAGCCACAATATCCTTGCCTGTGAAGCCATTTTTATGCAACGCAATGATGGCTGCACGTGTTTCTTTGCAGGTCACCGTGGTTAACAATGGAAGAACAATGATTTCAAGCATCACCCTCCTTTTAACATGTCAAGTCTGCCATTTTACCCCAATTAGCCTGACATAATGATCTCCAGCCTTGTGCTCGTCAACATTCTCACCTGAGTTAACAAGACGATTACTGAAATGATCTCAGCAGGTCCTTTAATGACAGCAATGAAATGCAGTGGAAAGTTTTTTTTGGGATTAAGTACATTTTCATGGCAAAGAAGGACTATGCAATTCATCTGATCACTCTTCATAACATTCTGGAGTATATGCAAATTGCTATTATAAAAACTTAAGCAGCAACTTTTCCAATTTCCAATATTTATGTAATTCTCAAAACTTTTGGCCACGACTGTACAGTGATCTCTTACAAATATTATATGTGATAGTTGCTGTAATTATACTGACCCAGAGAAAGAAGGTTAGGCTACATGCACACGTCCGCCCAAAAAAAGGAGAGGATCCGTTTTTTTCCACAGATCCCTTGTAATAAATACCTATCCTTGTCCGCAAATGTGAAAAAAGTAGGACATGCACTATTTTTTTTGCTGAAGGGAAACACGGACAACGGACGCGGAACACAAACAAATGAACTATCAGCATTTTTTTGCTGAACCATTGAAATGAATGGGTCCCCATCCTATCCGCAAAAAAAAACTGAACGGAGGCCGAGAAAAGTAACTGTTGTGTGCATGAGGCCTAAGGGTGAGTTCGCACTTGCATTATGGCATTCTGTTATAAGTTCCGTTTATAACGGAATTCCCGGACAGAATGCCAGGGATCTCAGCTAATCGGCCCAGGACCAATAACCCTCCTCTCCCCATAGGGCTTAATTAGTGAAGACACACCCCCACCCCCGTTTCAGGATGGCCGGCAGCAGCGCTGCTCTCCCCCGCTGCGATCTCTTTCCAAATTTTCAGGAAATTTAGGTTTTTGTAATAAATAAAGGTGATTTATATTGACTCAAATTTGCCACTATCATGAAGTACAATGTGTCACAAGAAAACAATCTCAGAATGGCTTGGATAAGTAAAAGTGTTCCAAAGTTATTACCACATAAAGTGACATGTCAGATTTCTAAAATTTGGCCTGGTCCTTAAGGTGAAAAATGGCTTGGTACTGAAGGGGTTAAGAGAAATCTATGGGCAAGCATAACGGATACGTCTGGTTTCTGTTATGCAGGACGGAAAACAAAGTCTTGTCGATATTGCAAGTGCTATGGCAATAGTTAAGCCCATTCAGCATCCCGGGACCTCATTTAAAGTGTCTGCATTAAGCATGTCTGAATATAGTTTTACCCCTGTACAAATCACTAGTCAAACCACCCATGAAATACAGTGCAATTGGAAAGCCTTCAGACCCTTTCACTTTTTTCACATTTTGTTATATTGAGGCCTTATGCTAAATTATTTTTAAAAATCAGGGTTTCTTGATGGGGTATATTGCACTCAATATACCCCATCATGAGAATGTGAAAACAGAATTTTAGAAATGTTTGCAAATGTGTTAAAATGGAAAAACTTAAATTCCACCTATGGTAAATTTAGTTGGTTGAACATGATACACACCTGTCTATATAAAGTCTCACAGCTGACTGCATATCAGAGCACAAACCAAGCCATGGTATGGAAAGAACTGCTGTGGAGCTCAGAGACAGGATTGTGTGGAGGTACAGATCTGGAGTGGAGTACAAAAAATATCTTCTACACTGAAAGTTCTCAAGAGCACAATGACCTCCCTAATTCTTAAATGGAAAAAGTTTGGAACAACCAGGACTCTTCCTAGAGCTGTCTGCCCCACTAAACTAAGTAATTGGGGGGAAGGAAGGACCTTGGTAAGAGAGGTGACCAAAAACCCACTGGTCACTCTGAGCTCCAAAGATCTTGTGTGTAAATAGGAGAAACTTCCAGAAGGTCAACCATTACTGCATCACTCCACCAATATGGGCTTTATGTCACAGTAAGTCTCTCCTTAGTAAAAGACACATGGAAAAAGCACCTAAAGGACTCTGACTGTGTGAAAACAAGATTCTCTGGTTTGATGAAACAAAAAATGAACTTTTTGCCCTCAGTTATAAGCTTCATGCCTAGATGAAACCAGGCACTGCTCAATACCATGCCTACAGTGAAGCATGGTGGTGGCAGCATCATGCTGTCGGGGTGTTTTTCAGCAGATGGGACAGGGAGACTGGTCAGAGTTGAGTGAAAGCTGAATGAAGAAAAGTACAAAGTTGTTTTTAAAAAAAATGAAAACCTGATGCACAGTGCTCTGTATCTCAGGCTGGGCCAAATGCTTAACTTCTAAAAAGACAATGACCCTAAGCACATGTACCCAACAAGACTGGAGGCTGCAATCACTGCCCAAGGTGCTTCAACTACTGTAAGTACTGAGTAAATGATCTAAATACTTATGTCAATGCAATATTTAGCATTTTTAAAAATTAGCAAAGATTTTTAACATTCTAAGTCCACGTTGTTATGGGGTACTGAGTGCAGAATGATGGGTAAAAATTTGAATTTCTTTTTGTATAAGGTCACAACATAACAAAATATGAAAAAAGTGAAATGGTCTGAAGATTTTCCGAATGCACTGTATTTGTACAATTTTTGCCATCAGTGCAGAAGAAAGACAGAGTAGAGCTTAAAGTGGATTCAAATTAGACTAAAGTACCCAAAAATATTATCAAAATTAGGGTTATTTATTCTAGAAAAAAATGGCTGAGGTAGGGCCTCTAAATATAATAGGTTAATACATGGGTCTCATGTCATGCACGTGGAGAAGCAGCTGCAGTGGTGCGGGGAGCAGGAGCACCACAGGAAGCGGGGAAAGTATATTCCATGTGGGGGGTCTGGCAGATGGGGGGACATTTTATACTCTTGGATAACTCCTTTAACATTCTGTGTATGAACACAACAGAAGTGAACTTGTACCTCAAATAACATTTTTAAATTTTACAGTGGTCTTAGGGTACATCCACATATGTATGACATCCGACTGTCACGACTGTGACTGATCCAGACAGGTCTGGGAGGAGAAGGTCGCAGCGACTTGCTACTCGCGATAGCTTGTGAGTTATCTCCATGGTTCAGGGTATGTCATCCGGGTTTTGCCTTGTGAACCTTTTTGTCCTGACTGGGAGTTTGTAGGCATCCTTCTCAGGTGAGTCCTGTCTGCCACTCCCAGCTACTATATTAGTTTCAGTTTCACTTGCAGTCATTGCCAGATAAAGTCCTTACTTCTAGTTCTATTCTGACCTTTGAAGGAGATCGTTTGATGGTGTTGCTGTGGAGCTCTTGTCCGGCGTGGACTGTCGTGATTGGGATCGCCTTCTCTGCTCGTGACTGGATAAGTCTATCTCTGCTATAGTTTGTTTGTTGCTGTCTTCCCCTGCTGTTCTCCTAGACATGAGTGATGGTGACTAGTGCTCCCATCGGCCTTTCCCCACTCTAGGCTTGTTAGGGTGACTGAGGGTTTAGGCATCCTGCTCGCCGCACGGGTTCACACCCCGTCTAGGGTATCAGGGCAGACAGGTGCCAGCTTAGGGTTAGTCAGGGGTGGCCATACTATTCCCATCCGTAGATAAGGGTCCCCCTTCCCCTCCGTCTGGTGCGACACGACTGCTGCTGGGATAGCAGTCGTGACAGTATATCTGGCCTTTTTTTTTTTTTTTTAAAAAGTGCCTTTTTTTTTTTTTTTTTTTGCTTTTTTGCTTGCTGTTTTGCTTTGTATTTTTCTATTCCACTATGGATCCGGTTACGTTTTGCAAAACAATTACAGGGATTATCCCTTGAAGTGGCAGGATTAAAAGCAACAGTGCTGCAGCAGCAATCCTTGGGTTCCACCGTTGCTACGGGAAACCAAGGTACTCCTGAGCCAAAAGTGGCTTTACCTGATAGGTTCTCAGGAGGGAGAGACCAATTTGTAACCTTCAGAGAAGCTTGCAAATTGTTCTTCAGGTTACGCCCTAGATCCTCCGGCGGTGAGGAACAACGGGTGGGCATTGTAATTTCTCTCCTGCAAGGAGATCCGCAGGCTTGGGCTTTCTCCCTACCATCAGACTCTCTGGCCTTACGATCAGTGGAGGAGTTTTTTGAAGCCCTGGGTCTCGTATATGATGACCCGGACAGGGTCTCACTGGCTGAGTCTAAGCTACGTAGACTTCAGCAAGAGAACCGGTCTGCTGAACTATATTGTTCCGAATTCCGTAGGTGGGCTACTGATACGTTATGGAACGACTCGGCCCTTAGGAGTCAGTTCTGCCAGGGGTTGTCTGAAAAATTAAAAGACGCGCTGGCGGTATACGAGGTCCCTGGGTCTCTGGAGGCTGCTATGTCTCTGTCCATAAGAATTGACAGACGACTCAGGGAGAGACTATTAAATTTTACGGAGGCCTCTGTAGGGCAGGGATCGGTTTGTTATGATCCAGTCGAACCAATGCAAATAGGGGGCGCCACTAGACGGGTGAATCCTCCTAAGTTCCGCCGTAGGTCAGAGGTTTGTTTTCGTTGTGGGGGGAGGGGTCATTTTGTAAAGGTTTGTCCCTCAGAACCCAAGAGACCACAAACAAAGGAGCCGCCGGAAAACTAGAGTCCCCAGATTGTGCGGAGGATAACAGTCTGGGCGTATTCGTTTCCTCCATACGCATGTCTCCGTTTTTGTTGTCCGCTACCGTTGAGGCGGGCAATAAGACTGAGATCTGTTCCGTCTTTTTGGACAGTGGGGCGGGGGTCAACTTGGTGGATGCACGGTTTGCTCAGGCTCTGGGTTTTACTCCGGAACCGATACGCAGAACCATTCCTGATTTTGCCATCGACTCCTCCCCTCTTACTCAGAGAGAGTTAACTCAGATCATCCATAATATCCATCTGCAGGTAGGGGACCTCCATAAAGAGCATATCTCTTGTTATGTCCTGGACGGTCTTCCGGCTCCTATGGTATTGGGGCTTCCCTGGCTGGTGACTCACAATCCAGTGGTGGATTGGCAGGCCGGGGAGATTGTGGACTGGAGTGAACATTGTAAGGACAACTGCTTGAGTAGTAGGTGCTCTACACTCTCTGTAACATCTTTACCTGCCTTTCTGTCAGATTTTATGGATGTGTTCTCTGAGAAGGGTTGTCAGGGGTTACCACCTCATCGTCCATATGATTGCCCGATTAATCTATTACCTGGGGCAAAACTACCTAAAACCCGGTTATACAATCTTTCCGGCCCGGAGAGGAAGGCTATGAAAGATTATATTTCGGAGAGTTTGGCTAAGGGACACATCAGACCCTCTTCTTCACCTGTGGCTGCAGGGTTCTTTTTCGTTAAAAAGAAAGATGGGGGCCTACGTCCTTGCCTGGATTTCCGGGAATTAAACCGGATAACTATCCGAGATCCCTATCCTCTTCCTCTCATTCCCGACCTCTTTAATCAGGTTGCTGGTGCTAAATGGTTCTCCAAAATGGATCTCAGAGGAGCCTATAACCTGGTTCGCATCAAAGAGGGGGATGAGTGGAAGACGGCTTTTAATACTCCGGAAGGGCATTATGAAAATCTGGTCATGCCATTTGGTCTTACTAATGCGCCTGCGGTATTCCAACATTTTGTCAACGATATTTTTAGTCACCTTATCGGGAGATTTGTTGTGATATATCTTGATGACATCCTGGTCTATTCCCCAGATCTGTATACACATAAGATCCATGTGAGACAAGTGCTGCAGATATTAAGGGCCAACAAATTGTTTGCTAAGTTAGAAAAATGTGTGTTCGCCGTAAAAGAACTGCCATTTCTGGGGTATGTGTTGTCAGATTCAGGTTTCCGCATGGATCCAGAGAAAGTCCGGGCGATTATAGACTGGGATCTGCCTGAGAACCTGAAGGCATTGCAACGCTTCCTGGGGTTTGCCAATTTTTATAGAAAGTTTATAAAGAACTATTCCTTGGTGGTCAAACCACTGACGGACATGACCCGAAAGGGATCCGATTTTTCCAAATGGTCACATGCAGCCAAAACTGCCTTTGCATCTCTGAAGGAGAGATTCACCTCGGCCCCTATTCTCGTACAGCCAGATGTCTCGCTTCCTTTTATTGTAGAGGTTGACGCATCAGAGGTGGGGGTGGGAGCGGTACTATCTCAGGGCCCGTCCCCTGGTGAATGGCGTCCGTGTGCTTTCTTTTTGAAGAAATTGTCTACTGCAGAAAGGAACTATGATATTGGCAACAGGGAACTTTTGGCTATTAAGTTGGCTTTTGAGGAGTGGCGTCATTTTTTGGAGGGGGCGGTTCATCCCGTCACGGTGATTACTGATCACAAAAACGTATTATATCTGGAGTCTGCTAAACGTCTCACCCCTAGACAGGCTCGGTGGTCGTTATTTTTTACTAGGTTTAATTTTGTAATAACCTATTGCCCGGGGGCAAAAAATACTAAGGCGGATGCATTGTCTCGAAGTTTTCCTGGAGGGGGTGATGTTGAGGTACCAGAGCCCATTTTGCTAAAGGGGGTGGTGGTCTCTGCATTACACTCAGGTTTAGAGGGGAGGGTGTTGGAGGCTCAGGGGGACGCCCCGGCCTCCTACCCTTCGGGTAAACTGTTTGTGCCAGAAAATTTACGCCTGGAGATACTAAAAGAACACCATAACTCCACACTGGCAGGACACCCAGGTAGTAGGGCAACCTCTGAATTAGTGTCTCGTCGGTTCTGGTGGCCTAAGTGGTGCCAGGAGGTGTTGAATTTTGTGTCTGCATGTGCTACCTGTGCTCGTTCTAAGGTAGATCATACTCGTCCGGCAGGGCGTCTTTTACCTCTAGCCATCCCCAACAGGCCTTGGACGCACCTATCAATGGATTTCATTACGGATCTACCAGTATCAGCGGGGAAAACTGTTATTCTGGTAGTGGTTGACAGATTCAGTAAAATGGTGCACTTTATTGCTCTTGCCGCATTGCCTAATGCTAACACACTGGCTCAGGTTTTTGTTGACCACATCGTGAAGCTTCATGGGGTCCCTTCCGATATTATTTCGGATCGTGGTACCCAATTCGTTTCAAAATTTTGGAAAGCTTTTTGTTCTCGTTTAGGGGTTCATCTGTCGTTTTCTTCATCTTTCCATCCACAGTCCAACGGTCAGACTGAACGTACCAATCAAAACCTAGAGACATATTTGAGATGCTTTGTTTCCGAAAATCAGGAGGAATGGTCATCTTATTTACCGTTAGCCGAGTTTGCCATTAATAATCGTCGTCAAGAATCCACCGATAAGTCGCCATTTTTTGGTGCGTATGGTTTCCATCCTCAGTTTTGTACGTTTAGTGAGGGGGGGGCCGTCTGGGATTCCCGAGGAGGAACGATTTGCGTCTTCACTTTCTTCAGTGTGGCAGAGTGTGCAAGAAAGTTTGAAGAGAATTGGTGGTAGATACAAACGTGTGGCTGATAGGAGGCGCTCTGAAGGTCCGGACCTTGGGGTGAATGACTTGGTGTGGTTGTCTACCAGAAATATCAAGTTGAAGGTTCCCTCGTGGAAATTAAGTCCGAGATTTATTGGTCCTTATAGAGTAATTAAGATCATTAACCCGGTGGCTTTTCGTCTGGAGCTACCTCAGACTCTAAGGATCCATAATGTCTTCCACAGATCTCTGCTTAAGAGATATGTAGAACCTCCTGAACCATTGCCACTACCGCCTCCACCGGTGGTTGTTGATGGCAGTCTTGAGTTTCAGGTAGAAAAGATTGTTGACTCACGATATGTTCGCCGCTCTCTTCAGTACCTGGTGCACTGGAGAGGTTATGGTTCCGAAGAGAGAATGTGGGTTCCAGCTTCAGAGATAAAAGCGGACAGACTCATTCGGGCTTTTCATAGCTCCCATCCGGAGAGGCCTGGTCTTGAGAGTCCGGAGGCCCCTCGTAGAAAGGGGGGTACTGTCACAACTGTGACTGATCCAGACAGGTCTGGGAGGAGAAGGTCGCAGCGACTTGCTACTCGCGATAGCTTGTGAGTTATCTCCATGGTTCAGGGTATGTCATCCGGGTTTTGCCTTGTGAACCTTTTTGTCCTGACTGGGAGTTTGTAGGCATCCTTCTCAGGTGAGTCCTGTCTGCCACTCCCAGCTACTATATTAGTTTCAGTTTCACTTGCAGTCATTGCCAGATATAGTCCTTACTTCCAGTTCTATTCTGACCTTTGAAGGAGATCGTTTGATGGTGTTGCTGTGGAGCTCTTGTCCGGCGTGGACTGTCGTGATTGGGATCGCCTTCTCTGCTCGTGACTGGATAAGTCTATCTCTGCTATAGTTTGTTTGTTGCTGTCTTCCCCTGCTGTTCTCCTAGACATGAGTGAGGGTGACTAGTGCTCCCATCGGCCTTTCCCCACTCTAGGCTTGTTAGGGTGATTGAGGGTTTAGGCATCCTGCTCGCCGCACGGGTTCACACCCCGTCTAGGGTATCAGGGCAGACAGGTGCCAGCTTAGGGTTAGTCAGGGGTGGCCATACTATTCCCATCCGTAGATAAGGGTCCCCCTTCCCCTCCGTCTGGTGCGACACGACTGCTGCTGGGATAGCAGTCGTGACACCGACATTGATTTCCCTCTGGTAGGGTACAGAAAAGCTGGAGGGAAACTGATATCAGAACTGATCCAATGGCTTTGGGTGGGATCCGTTTTGGCACCTGGCACATCAAATTGGCAATATAAAAAATATAGCACTTGCAGGCTATTTACAAATGACTGTTGCACAAAATACACAAAAATAAAATCATTTCTGTCCAACTCCAGCCAAAAAACAGCTGGCCAAACACAACTGATGCACCCTTGAGATGGTTTTCAAAGACTTATCTGATATGTGTGGGTCCAACACCTGGGGCATCGGCCGATCAGCTGTTTGAGAAGACAGCGGCACTCACAGTAGCGCTGCGGCCTTCTCAAGCTTTCCCTAGGCCAAGTGACAACACATTTATCGGTCACATGGAGTAGGAGCAGCTAAACCCCATTGAAGTGAATGAGACTGAGCTGCAATACCAACCATAGCTGCTATATAATTTACGGAGCTGTGCTTGGTGAGCAGGGAGAAGGCCGCATCGCTCACAGGAGTGCCAGTGCCTTCTCAAACAGCTGATCGGCAGGGGCCCTGGGTATCAGACCCCCCCACCTATCAGTATTTAAGTAGGAAAACCCTTTAAATCCTTGTGTATAGAACCATCGTGAAACCTTTCTTTTCACTTATTAGTATAATCCTGTACCCTTCTCTCAAAGCACTGTCTCCTTGTCTAAGTGCCAGGCTGCTGTAATCACAGGACTTTATTAATCTAACAGGTTCCTCTACACATGTAAAGAGTGCGAACTGTGTGCTCTCCACCTTAGCAGCAAATAGGCTTTATTGTTGGTTACCTCTTTCTTTAAGTGGACTGGGAGACTGCTCAGTGGTGTGTTCACATATGTATTGTAAAAAGGTATAGATATGGTTGTGCATGTACAGTTCTTGTGCTTTAGCCTTGGAGCTTTTCCAGATTATGCGATGCCTTGCGCCACTACCGTGACAACTTGCAGTGGTTGACTGTGAATTTGACCATGTTATTGGCTGTTAACTATAAAGGATGGTCCTGAAAAACAAAAGATGTAGATGATGACACCTGTACTGTGTAATCACGGTGGGCAAAGTAATGAGGAAGAGATAAAAGGTTTGGTGCCAATAGGAACAACAAGTATTTATGGATACGCTGTGCCTATTGGAGCTGCTATTGGCCTGCAGGAGGACTATTGGGCATGGCGCTTGTACCTATTGGGAACGTAAAATGCTGGGGCCTAGAAAGACCTAATTTTTGCATGACAGTCGTCTGTGGAAGGCTGAACAGAGGGATTGTTCGGTGCACCTCTGAAGGGGAGTGATGATACTATTGTACTGAGTGGGACTGAGACATAACTGGTGCAGATAGGGAACCACTTGTGAGACACCACCCTACTTAGTTCAAAACCAGGAGTGAAGCCTACTCAGAGATATGATCTGCACCTGTTCTGTGTTTTTGAACCACACCTAGTTTTGGCTCACAATAAGGCTACATTCACACGAATGTTGTTTTCCTCGGCATCCGAGTCGCATATTTTGCGGCTCAGATGTGGACCTATTCATTTTAATGTGAAAGTGGAAAATGTGGACAGTGCACCGTGGTAGTTCCACGTCCATTATTCCGTATGAGTGATCCGCAAAACAAATACAACATGTCCTAATTTCGTCCGCAAAACACGTTCCGTGGCCCCATTCAAGTCAATGTGTCCGCAAAAAATGTGGATGCCTAACTAAGTACTCTGTATGTTATCCACATTTTATACGTTGCTAAGACACCTGTTTGAAATCGTATGTGACCTTTTTCAAACTGTGTCCAGGAAGCTTTCTGGCAGTTTTCCAGACATTTATCACAGCAGGAGCTAGGAGTGATAAAAGTGACATCTAAAATGGCCCGCTGGAATGTAGAAAATGTAATCACCCTGATAGAAGAGCGCCCAGAACTGTGAGACACCCGGAGTGACCTATATCACGACCGGTTAAAGAAGGATGCATCTTGGGATGAAGTGACCAAAGCCATGAGGCCTGCAGAATGGAGGAGAGCAGACACCAGTGATCGTGCAGAGTTAGGCCTCATGCACATGACCGTTGTGTGCATCCGTGGCCGTTGTTCCGTTTTCCGTGATTTTCTGCGGACCCATTGACTTTCAATGGGTCCGTTGAAAACTCGGAAAATGCACCGTTGTTCATCCGCGGCCGTGATCCGTGTTTCCTGTCCGTCAAAAAAATAGGACCTGTCCTATTTTTTTGACGGACAACGGTTCACGGACCCATTCAAGTCAATGGGTCCGTGAAAAAACACGAATGCACACAAGATTGGCATCCGCGTCCGTGATCCGTGGCCGTAGGACTAAGAACTGTGTATATGACTGCCCCCTGCTGCCTGGTAGCACCCGATCTCTTACAGGGGGCTGTGTTCCGCACAATTAACCCCTCAGGTGCCGTACCTGAGGGGTTAATTGTGCGTATCATAGCCCCCTGGAGGGGGCACACCCCCCTCCCTCCCCAGTTTTAAATTCATTGGTGGCCAGTGCGGCCCCCCCTCCCTCCCCTGTATTACTGTACATTCATTGGTGGCCAGTGCGGCCCGTCCTCCCTCCCCTGTATTACTGAACATTCATTGGTGGCCAGTGGGCCCCCCCTCCCTCCCCTGTATTACTGTACATTCATTGGTGGCCAGTGCGGCCCGCCCTTCCTCCCCTGTATTACTGTACATTCATTGGTGGCCAGTGGGCCCCCTCTCCCTACCCCTCCTAATTAAAATCCCCCCCATCATTGATGGCAGCGGAGAGTTCCGAACGGAGTCCCAGTTTAATCGCTGGGGCTCCGATCGGTAACCATGGCAACGCTACTGCAGTCCTGGTTGCCATAGTTACTTAGCAAGTTTTAGAAGCATTATACTTACCTGCGAGCTGCGATGTCTGTGACCGGCCGGGCGCTTCTCCTACTGGTAAGTGAGAGGTCTGTGCTATAAGCAATGCGCTGCACAGACCTTTCACTTACCAGTAGGAAAGAAAATTGGGGGGGGGGGGGGGAGTATACATATTAGTTATCGCCACGTCCGTATCGACCGGCTCTATAAACATATCACATGACCTAACCCCTCAGATGAACACTGTAAAAAATAAAAAATAAAAACTGTGCTAAATAAACAATTTTTTTGTCACCTTACATCACAAAAAGTACAACAGCAAGCGATCAAAAAGGTGTTTACCCACCAAAATAGTACCAATCTAACCGTCACCTTATCCCGCAAAAAATGAGGCCCTACCTGAGACAATCGCCCAAAAAATAAAAAAAACTATGGCTCAGGATACTAAAACATCATTTTTTTTTGCTGTAAAAAAGCTGTTATTGTGTAAAACTTACAGAAATAAAAAAAAAAGTATACATATTTGGTATCGCCGCGTTCGTATCGACCGGCGCTATAAAAATATCACATGACCTAACCCCTTAGATGAACACTGTAAAAAATAAAAAATATAAACTGTGCTAAATAAACCATTTTTTGTCACCTTACATCACAAAAAGTGTAATAGCAAGCGATCAAAAAGTCATATGCACCCCAAAGAAGTGCCAATAAAACCGTCATCTCATCGCGCAAAAAATTAGACCCTACCTAAGATAATCGCCCAAAAACTGAAAAAACTATGGCTCTCAGAATATGGAGACACTAAAACATGATTTCTTTTTTGTTTCAAAAATTATATTATTGTATAAAACTTACATAAATAACAAAAAGTATACATATTAGTTATCTCTGCGTCCGTATCGACCGCCTCTATAAAAATATCACATGACTTAACCCCTCAGATGAACACCGTAAAAATTTTTAAATAAAAACTATGCTAAATAAACCATTTTTTGTCACCTTACATCACAAAAAGTGTAATGGCAAGCGATCAAAAAGTCACACGCACCCCAAAATAGTGCCAATAAAACCGTCATCTCATCCCGCAAAAATCATACCCTACCCAAGGTAATCGCCCAAAAACTTAAAAAATTATGGCTCTCAGACTATGGAAACACTAAAACATGATTTTTTGGGCTTCAAAAATGAAATCATTGTGTAAAACTTACATAAATAAAAAAAAAGTATACATATTAGGTATCGCCGCGTCTATATCGACCGGCTCTATAAAAATATCACATGACCTAACCCCTCAGATGAAGACCGTAAAAAATTTAAAATAAAAACTGTGCTAAATAAACCATTTTTTGTCATCTTACATCACAAAAAGTGTAATAGCAAGCAATAAAAAAATCACACGCACCCCAAAATAGTGCCAATAAAACCTTCATCTCATCCCGCAAAAATCATACCCTACCCAAGGTAATCGCCCAAAAACAGAAAAAATTATGGCTCTCAGACTATGGAAACACTAAAACATGATTTTTTTTGCTTCAAAAATGAAATCATTGTGTAAAACTTACAGAAATAAAAAAAAAGTACACATATTAGGTATCGCCGTGTCCATATCGACCGGCTCTATAAAAATATCACATGATCTAACCCCCCAGATGAACAACGTAAAAAATTTAAAATAAAAACTGTGCTAAATAAAGCATTTTTTGTCATCTTACATCACAAAAAGTGTAATAGCAAGCAATAAAAAAGACACACGCACCCCAAAATAGTGCCAATAAATCCGTCACGAAAAATATAGCAAAAATGTGGGTTACCTTTAAAATATAACTTTTAATGATATATTTATAAAATAAATGCCCATAAGTGGGAGGAGGAAGCAACAAAAAACTAGAGTAATTAGACTCCTCTTTAAAAAGCCTAACCGAGACCATAAACAAATTTAAACAGGAGCCGGACTTCTCAAGTAAGGAACTCCAGTTGAAGAACACAATAGACAAGTTTGAATATCACTTGAAGGAACGTAAACATAAACAATTTAATCGAGACCTGCAGGACTTTCGTGACAACAGGGTCTATACGACTCTGGAAGTACCTGCAATTCCCCACAAAAAGGTTAATTCGGACGTTTCTTCATGTGATATCGAGATCTCGGAAGGAGAGAGGGACGGAGGAAAGAGAAACAGAGGAAGAGGTAGGGGTAGGTTCAGAGATAGGGGAGGTAGAGGGAGTCAAGATAGTGGTAGCCGGGGTTTTTTAGACCAAACAGTACCCTATCATCTGCAGTTACGAAAATCACCCCCAGACACCAACACTCCGCAGAATCCTCCACACAGATCTTGAACCTATCCAAAAGAACCCTCTTGCCAGTAGAAGTGGACATCCTCAGTAAAGGCCTCTCCTTTGTCCCAACACCACCCTTCAACTTATTTAACTGGGTGAAAGATCTTCACCTGTTTGCAAGGAAACTCCGCTGGTCTAAACATTTCTCTCTGATTGAAAAACGAGAAAGTAGGGAATTAGGTGTATCGCAGGACATCCTACAGGACGTACGTCTTCTCTTTAGCCTGACTGACAGTACCCCATTAGACGGTAAGGGCCCTTTTACATCGTTAAAAAATAAAAGCACAAAGATGCCACCGGTGGGAAATCCAAACTGTGTGGACATCTTTTTGCATCAGGTCCTGACAGATCTGGATCATTTAATGTTATCCAGAAAGACTTTCAATTGCACTAGAGAAGAACATCTGGCGTGAAGGAGTCTTGAAAAAGATAGGGACGTGACGATAAAACCCTCGGACAAGGGGGGCAATATCATGGTCCTGGACACCCCACAATATAGGGAGATTATATAAACATTACCAATCACAACTCCATCAAATAATAAAGGAGGCAAAGGAACAAGGCCTCATCTCTCAGGATGAATCTGTATTTCTAGAATGTCGACACCCTAGAGTCGCAACGTTCTACTCATTACCAAAAGTTCACAAAGGAACGTCCCCCTTAAAGGACGCCCGATTGTCTCGGGTGTCAGCAGCCTCAACCAAAATGTGGGAGTCTATGTGGACCAGATATTGGCCCCCTTTGTTAAGGCTTTGCCATCTTATACGAGGGATACCAGTGACCTGCTGGCAAGACTGGAGGGAGTCGCGCTGGAGGATGACTGTCTGTTAGCTTCCATAGACGAGGAAGCCTTATACTCCATTCCACATGAACTGGGTATGAGGGCGGTGGCAGACTTCCTGGCCACCAGGGGCTGCCAGTTTGCGAATAATAACACATTTGTTTTGAAACTGCTGCATTTTACCTTGACATGCAATTACTTTGTCTTTGATGGATCCTATTACCACCAGCTCAGGGGCACCGCTATGGGGAGTCCCTGTGCCCCATCGTATGCAAATTTGTTCCTGGGCTGGTGGGAAAAGGAGGTGGTGTTCACCGACCCCCCTAGCCCACTCACCGTATCTGTGGTGATGTGGGCCAGATATATTGATGACATCTTTATTATCTGGCGGGGGTCGGTGAGCACCTTTTCATATCTGGTGGAGACCCTTAATGTGAACAATATGGGTTTGCGGTTTACACATGAGATATCTGTACAGTCCCTGCCTTTCCTTGACATCCGGATTGATAAAGGACCTAAGGGTGAAATCTGCACGGAAACCTTTAGAAAACCGACGGCCACTAACTCCCTTCTGGAGTGGGATAGTTACCATCCAGGGCCACTAAAACGAGGGATCCCCACAGGACAATACCTTCGGATGAGAAGGAATTGTTCCACCATCCGGCAGTTCAAGGAACAGGCAGGGGACCTTCGTCAGAGATTTCTGGCAAAGAATCAAAACCCCCGTGTGAGACTCTTGTATATGGGAGAGGTGGGCGTGGCTCGATTATTTCTAGCACGCCCCTCACTTTGATTGCCTCCCCATACACTCTATTCCGTTGTAGTGTGGTCACAGGACCTGCGATCACATGGTGTCCTACGTGACCATGACGTTGTGGTCACGTGTTGGATCATGTGATCGGATAGATGGGCGGTCCTCTGACAGCGTGGGCGGCTTTAAATAGTGCAGCTGTGCCGGCTGTCGGAGCGGTACTGCCATACGTGGGATCCAGCTGTCAGGCCAGCAGGGAACAGGAAGCAGGCCTGGTATCTTGGTAACAAGTCCACTGATTGTTTTCTCCCAAAGATAAGTAACATCTTTGTTCTGACCCCCCGATGTAGTTGTGGCTTATGATATACTGCCAATACACTGAGAGGTTATGAAGTTTAACTAATATTGAAACAGTTCTCGCTATTGATTGCTGCATGGTTTGTTGTGAAATCTATACTGACCCGCCTCCACCAGAGGGTGAGTCGAGTATATTGGTGCTGACATCAATGTGTTAAGGCCCCTGATGAACTGATAAATACCAGAGAAACGCGTCGGGCTGCCAACGGTGTCTTGTCTAGCATTATTTCTACAGTAATCTCACAGTATGTCTGCCGGGTGTTTCACGGACCGTGACGCCTGAACAGTTTGTGATGCAGGACGCAGGGTATTACTATCCAAGCGCTGCATAGACTAGTTGTGCCCCAGGGACCTGGGAGCATAACTTAGTGTGTAGATAGGTTGGTTAACTAGGGATCCCTCCCCTCTCTTCCCTTCCCCTTCAGGACGAAGCTGGGCAGTCAGTGCACTGTCTAGGGAAGGATATAGGGACGGTATAGGAGGTGTGTAGTTGACCAGGATAAGGGCTCTTTAACCAGGGTGTGTAGTAGGGGCAGAGACCCAGCAGCCCCTTCCCCCCCTTTCCTTACCCCTCCCTAGACATACCACTTACCTACCCCACATCGGGGTGCATTTACATCCCGCTCATTCAATTGCACTTATCACTTATGGGCATTTATTTTATAAATATATCATTAAAAGTTATATTTTAAAGGTAACCCACATTTTCGCTATATTTTTCGTGACTCAATTTCAGGGTACCTCATACTGATCTTATAGAACATCAGCTAGTTTAAAGGCCAATAAAACCGTCATCTCATCCCGCAAAAATCATACCCTACCCAAGGTAATCGCCCAAAAACTGAAAAAATTATGGCTTTCAGACTATGGAAACACTAAAACATGATTTTTTTTGCTTCAAAAATGAAATCATTGTGTAAAACTTACATAAATAAAAAAAAAGTATACATATTAGGTCTCGCCGCATCCGTGACAACCTGGTCTATAAAAATATCACATGATCTAACCTGTCAGATGAATGTTGTAAATAACAAAAAATAAAAACGGTGCCAAAACAGCTATTTCTTGTTATCTTGCCTCACAAAAAGTGTAATATAGAGCAACCAAAAATCATATGTACCCTAAACTAGTACCAACAATGCTGCCACCCTATCCCGTAGTTTCTAAAATGGGGCCACTTATTTGGAGTTTCTACTCTAGGAGTGCATCAGGGGGGCTTCAAATGGGACATGGTGTAAAAAAAAACAGTCCAGCAAAATCTGCCTTCCAAAAACCGTATGGCGTTCCTTTCCTTCTGCACCCTGCCGTGTGCCCGTACAGCGGTTTACGACCACATATGGTAAACTACAGAATCTGGGCAATAAATATTGAGTTTGGTTTGGCTGTTAACCCTTGCTTTGAAACTGGAGAAAAATTATTAAAATGGAAAATCTGCCAAAAAAGTGAAATTTTTAAATTGTATCTCTATTTTCCATTAATTGTTGTGGAACACCTAAAGGGTTAACGACATTTGTAAAATCAGTTTTGAATACCTTGAGGGGTGTAGTTTATTAGATGGGGTCACTTTTATGGAGTTTCTTATCTAGGGGTACATCAGGGGGGCTTCAAATGGGACATGGTGTCAAAAAACCAGTCCAGCAAAACCTGCCTTCCAAAAACCGTATGGCATTCCTTTCCTTCTGCGCCCTGCCGTGTGCCCGTACAGCGGTTTACGACCACATATGGGGTGTTTCTGTAAACTACAGAATCTGGGCCATAAATATTGAATTTGGTTTGGCTGTTAACCCTTGCTTTGTAACTGGAAAAATATTATTAAAATGGAAAATCTGCCAAAAAAGTGAACTTTTGAAATTGTATCTATATTTTCCATTAATTCTTGTGGAACACCTAAAGGGTTAACAAAGTTTGTAAAATCAGTTTTGAATACCTTGAGGGGTGTAGTTTATAGAATGGGGTCATTTTTGGGTGGTTTCTATTATGTAAGCCTAGCAAAGTGACTTCAGACCTGAACTGGTCCCTAAAAATGTTTTTTTTGAAAATCTCTGAAAAATTTCAAGATTTGCTTCTAAACTTCTAAACCTTGTAACATCCCCAAAAAATAAAATATCATTCCCAAAATTATCCAAACATGAAGTAGACATATGGGAAATGTAAAGCAATAACTATTTTTGGAGGTATTACTATGTATTATAGAAGTAGAGAAATTTAAACTTGGAAATTTGCTATTTTTTACAAATGTTTGGTAAATTTTGTATTTTTTTATAAATAATTTTTTTTTTTACTTCATTTTACCAGTGTCATGAAGTACAATATGTGACGAAAAAACAATCTCAGAATGGCCTGGATAAGTCAAAGCGTTTTAAAGTTATCACCACTTAAAGTGACACTGGTCAGATTTGCAAAAAATGGCCGGGTCTTTAAGGTGAAATAGGGCTGTCCTTAAGGGGTTAAATATGTGACTGTTCAGCCTGACCAGGGACACTTGCTATTCATGTTTGCTTGCACCATGAGGTTTGCTTGCTAATTTTTTTGGTTTTAATCTATGCAGTAAGGAAGGCAAAAACGCGATGGAACAGTTGCCGCGACCAGTACCGTCGTGAGCTAGTAGAAATGGTCCGCAGTAGGGAGGGATTGTTCAAGAAGCACCCGTATCTATACACTGAGCAACTGCGGTTCCTGCGCCCAGTCATGGAGTTGAGGCTGTAAGTGTATGACATTTTTTTAAAGGGATTTAATGTTTGGCGTTATGTTAATATTGACATGTTAGCATAATCCTAAATTGTCAATATCACGTTGCAGGGTCACTTACACATGGCTATACTGAATTAGATTTTTAGGGACAAACAGTACATCTGTTTACCTGTGCTAACTAGGTTTCTTGTGTGTCCAACTTCACAAGGTTGAAGTGCTTTCCGATCTTTTTAAGGTTTAAAACACATTTTGATATCACACTTCCAACATATAGAGGGGCATGTGCCGCATCACATACAGTGGAGTTTATCCAGGGCTAAACAGGTTCTAGGCCAGAAAACTGTCATCAAAGTGGGTCCACAGACACTTTTCAGTGATTAGAATAAGTAACTGATGTATTTAAGGGATTAAAGGAATTTGGGCCTGTGATCTTGCACTGCTAACATACAGAGTGTGATGCAGGACATTACCCTCTGTATGTTGGTATTGCGAGATCCCTGGGCCCAAATAATTTCAACACTTTAAAAAATCATTTACTTATTTTTGTCATTCGAAAATACCTGTCTGGCCACTTTGATGCCAGTTTTCATGTCCCTAACCGGTTTGGGCCAGGATGAACTCCACTGTATCTGATATGAGAAGTTTTATTAGATGGCAATGAGCCTCTAGGGGCATCAGTGGTGTTGCTGTTACACATAGAGGCTCTGCTCTCTCTGCAATTGCTGCGCTTGAATTGTCAGAGGCAGGCAGTGTAAACGTCATAACAACTGACCCTGTCAATCAAAGTGCAGGGAGGGCAGCATGTTCAGAGAGAGCTGAGCCTCTAGGTTTACTGGCAACGCTCCCGTTGCTCCTAGAGGCTCATTTGCATCTAATAAGATTTAATTTTTCTCAGCAATGTTGCCACATATGAACATGGAGCCAACACAGATTACTACAACTGCCAAGAGCTGATGTAACAGGTCAGGCAGTGTCATAGGGACAGATCTGCTGACAGATGCCCTTTAACTAAGGCATCACATTGCGACTTGTATGTGACCATTCCATCATCTTTCTTCAGATATGACCTAAGCACTGTCAAAATTATCAAGCTTGCCCATTCACTTACCGGTACATATTTTCCGTAAAACATTTGTAATGTACTTCAAATACACCTTTTGTCCCTGAATGACCTTTTATCACAAGCTGCTTGGTCCCTAAATAGTATATTTTTTGTCGTTATGTTTTCATGTGTGATTGCTTTTGTGTGATGCACAAAATGGTGTAATGTAGAAGTGGCTTTGTTGCCCCCAGCAAACTGTAATATAGCACCTTTAAGATTTCAAAGGCGCTTGTCAAATTGAAAAGTGGCATCTGCTTGTTTGCTCTGTCCAACTAAGTCATTTCTACTGGCAAACATTTGTGAAATTCCCCTGCTAGTGGTTTGGACATGACATATCTTGTCAACCTACATTTTTTTTGTTACTACCGGCATAGCTTGCTTGAGTGCGGCAAATATTTTGTGTGGAAAATAAGATTGGTCTTGTTTCTTTGTCAAACAAACACTGAAAATGTGTTTCACAGTTTTTTGGGATGACATGTTCTACAGTGATATTTAGACATTTGATTGTGACTGTGTGTTTGACAGTTATTTTTGAAACGATATTCGTAACTAGAAAAGCTACAATTTCTGGGGAAATTGTGTGAAGTGTTCTTGCCTCCACCAGTAGTCTACAACTGGAGTGGGCGGAGTAACTGGGTGGAGTAGCTTGAGTAACTGTTGTGTGGTTGGAGTGGCTGGAGTAACTGTGGAAAGGCTGGACTGGGCAGAGTAACTATGGAGTGGGCAGAGTAACTGTGTGGAGTGTTTGGAGTGAGTAAAGATAGTAAACATTACACTAACCAATTGATTGATCAAATTTAAAAAGTGCACATGGCAAGCTTGATAGTGTGAGAAATGCATTTAAACTTTTATTTATTTATATAGCACATTTAATTGCAATGTTGTTGTCCAAAGTGCTTTACAGTTACATTAAAACATACATTTACAAAAACATTAGCAGCTGATTTGTGTAGGTGGGCTTGAAAATGAGGGAGTGGTGGCAGTTTAGAAATCATGTCCTGATTTTTCCGCTCACACTCTAGCTTTTGTCAGCTCCCACTCTAGTTTTGAACATTCCGCCATTCATTCTTATGGGACCAATTTCGCCACAAAAATGCTGATATTTCATAAATCATTCGGCAAAACGTTCCACAAAGTAATAGCACACCAATCGGGAACAATCCGCACATTTCGGTATATTACTGTTTATGTAGTGTCAAATTGTGGGAGGAGTTAGGATGGTACATTTGGTTATAAAATTAAGAATATATATGTGAGATAACAGTAAGTGGTCTTGCCATGCAAGAACACTTAACGAATGTTTGCATGTGGAACGGCCCTTTTTAAACGTCATTAGCATATTTTGAAAACTATGTCATGCATCTTTTTGTGTATTCCAAAAAACATTGTTAGTACAATGGGTATAATGGTGTTGGGCAGGGTTAAAATTGGTGTACTGTGTTTCTCCATATGACACGTTGACCTGCAACACTATGCCTAACCAAAATTAAACAGTCCCTTTATAAAGTTTATTTTGGTTTATTTTGTCCTTTAGAACTGTAGACAACCTGGACGAACCAGAGGGCGAAGCTTCGGACTTTCCCGCTGCCAAAGGTGTGCCACTCCAGGCCACAGAGGGAAGTTCAAGGGTTACGCTGCAGGAAGCCACGCAGAAGGGAGGACCTACTCAGCTCGGCGCAAATCCCCACCAGTCCAGAGGCTCCACCAAGGCCACTACCTCCCAGAAGACACAGGGCTGCCCCTCAGGCTTCTTCTGGTCTAGGTGTTCATGAGATAATAGACATTCAGGTCATGGAGTACCTATCCCAGAAGAGGACTGAGGGGCCAGAGGTCACAATATTGAAGGAGCTGGCGCCATTGCTTAAACAGGTGCCTCCTCAACGACAGAGTCCCTGCACGGCATCATTTGCGATGGTACTGGAGATGTTTTCATCTCCATACACAGGGCATATTGTGGCCCTAAATAATAACGTCAGGTGCCAAGTCCTTGCCCCACCACCTCCTCCACAGCAGCCACCATATGGCCAGCATCCCCCATATGGCCAGCAGCCTCAATATGAAATGGGTGCTGAAGCTTATCAACCATATCCCGAGGAGAGATATAGTGGCCCAGTTATGTCAGGGGGGTCTGACTCGGGCAATGTTCTCCCAGCTCCCTCTTATGTTCTGCACTCCTTCACGCGCGAACTAATGGAGCCATAATTTTTTTTAATATTAAGTTTATATTCTAATTGTAATTTCTGTTTATTTTTGTTGTATTTTGTTGACCTTGGCTTATTTAAAATAGCCTAACCATGGCACAACAAATTGACTACTGTTCTGTGTTTTATTATACACATAAAAAAAAATTCTGTCCTAAGTTAGATGTGGGCAAGCTTGGGGGTAGCATTGAAGACAAGTGTTTGCCTCAACGCTTATTACCAATTGCTTTTAAGTTTTGTTGCCAGATCTAAATTTAAATTTCTGGAATGATTTGTTGGAGAAAAGACCTTTGAATCATGGCAAATGAAGTCACCTTTTTTGGGGAGAGAAGCGTTCCTTGACGGACAGGCCCTGCTCACCAGAAGAGTATAATGATGCAATTACATAAAACAATATCATCAACAGGATAGGGCCAACCAATCACTTATGCCATTTGTCAGCCTTCAATTGGGTCATTTTGGGAACAAAACACAACACCTTGGACATGGCGTAATTTGCCACTTTTAAAGCACTCTGGCTCATTATGGCTTTTAATGGCATAGCAATAAATTGCACCCTTGCCTGGGGAAGACATTGCTGCATGTTACAGCAGCACGAGTCTCTGGCAGCAATCAAACAATTGCCAAGATGGACAACTTATGTGTACGTATTCCTTCAAGAAATGTTCCTGTGCCCCATCGTATGCCAACCTGTCAACCTGTTCCTGGGCTGGTGGGAGGTGATCCTGGTCTTCACGGTGGAACAATCTGTCTTTATGGACCATGTGGGACTGTGGGCGCGTTACGATGACGACAATTTCATTATTTGGAATGGTAGTGATGTTCATTTCGTGTCCTTGGTGGAAACACTTAATGATAATACGATTGGGGTAAGATTCACGTGTGAGTCTGATAGTGAACGTCTGCCTTTCCTCAATGTCCTTATCT
Source organism: Bufo bufo (assembly GCF_905171765.1). Classification (NCBI taxonomy): domain Eukaryota; kingdom Metazoa; phylum Chordata; class Amphibia; order Anura; family Bufonidae; genus Bufo; species Bufo bufo. Next base: position 334,953,080 of record NC_053392.1, on the reverse strand, counting down.
CAAAAACCCAAGGAGGTGAGCTCATTACGTCGGTATATAGAAAGCCCACATACACTAACACCTTGCTTAGGTGGGAGAGCAGTCATCCTCTCCCACTCAAGAGAGGTATTCCCAAGGGGCAATACCTCCGGTTAAGGAGGAATTGCTCGACTCAATGTGAATTTAGAAGGCAGGCTAATACCTCCGTATTAGGTTTCGGCAGCGAGGATATCCAGACAGGGTCCTGCGGAGAGCTTTTAGGTCAGCGCTAGAAGAAAACAGAACTAATCTCCTTACTCCAAGATTCCATCATACACCGACCTATAAGTTAATCTGCCTTATCACCACATTTGATAGGGCAGCACCTGAGGTCCGTGAGGTTATTTGCAGGAACTGGGGTACTCTTTTGATGGACCCTGATCTGAAGGAGGTTGTGGGTAAATACCCACACCTCACCTATCGCCGTGGACATAGTCTCCGTGACAGACTAGTCTCCAGTGAACACATACCCCCTTCCCATCCTGGCTGCTCCTGGCTAAAAACAAATGTCAAGGGTTGTTACAGGTGCAGTGGCTGCATTGCTTGCACTCACTTGCAAACTGGTAAAATGTTCCGAAGTAACATCACTGGTAAAGAATATGCCATTCATCACTATATCAACTGCCGTATGCGTGGGGTGATCTATCTCTTGACTTGCGAATGTGGCAAGGAATATGTGGGTAAGACCATTTGCGAGTTCCGCAGAAAAATTGGTGAACATTTAAATGACATCTCCAAGGCCAAAGATACCCCAGTGGCCAACCATATTCATAGTCACCATAATGGCAGAGTTCGCGTTTCTGTTATGGGCATAAACAGAGTCCTTCCCCCACGGCGTGGAGGGAATTGGGATCGGGCCATTCTCCAGCGTGAGACCCGCTGGATTTATTATCTCAAAACCATGGCCCCATTAGGTTTGAATGAGCAGCTCAATTTTAGCTTCTTTATTTGAAAAACTTTCCCTTGGTTTAGTAGTAGCTGCATGTCTGAAAACTATCCTTTTGATCTTTGACCTTATTCCGCCCTTGTTCCTTTGACCTAATTATTAGTCAGTTTTTGTGCATATGGGGCCGTTTGCTCTCTGGCCTGTACTAATATCTCTGTATAAATAGTATTATATTAGTTACTAGAAGCTCACACTACTATCAGTCTTTCTATTTCCTAGGATGCCCGGATACTCTCCTGAGGCGTCCTGGTTGTTAGGCACTTCTCCTGCCTCCAGATTGTTTACCTGTCCGCCCTCTTTGTGGGCCGTTCGCGTTGGAATGCGGCGCCGTCCAACGCTGCGCTCCACGTCCTGGTCGGTTTTACCACATGACACTGTCACGTAGACAGCGGCTCTTCCATGTTGCCACCCCCCGTCCGGGCCTGTGGAGCGCAGCGCCGACGTGTGGTGCGTCCGTTGCCTGCGTTCCACCTGTCACGTGATCCGCATCACCCTGCGTCACGTGACTGGGATAGGGCGGTCCTGGACTAGCGGCGCATTTTTGAATGCCTTTAAAATCACTGGTAGGTAGGTGCCTCGTGCTGATAGCCCCACCACTTTGATTTTGCACTTTGGGCCGCAACTCACAGTTGCCTAAGCCGGCACTACCCACTGATGTGCTGGCATACTGGCGATTAGTGGTATTTGGGTGGCCTGGGTCCCACTGACCTGGCTTTTCCCTAGGGATTTTCAGTTACCTACATTTTTTGTAAGTCCCTACCACTCCCATTATATTATCTATGTTTACCCCCCTTTTTTCTAAGCAAGCTCTTTTTGTGTTTGCCACTATTGTTGTACATCTCCCCTGATGAGTTCACGTGGAATGAAACGTGACACGTCGGAGGTTTACCTCCAGTAGGGTGTACTAGGGATACTGCCCGGGAATAGGGAAAGGCATCCGGACGGGGTCGCTCCTTGCGGGTCAAGCACTTCGTATAGATAGCCAGGGTGATATTAGTCCCTTCCTCCTGGACAGAGTGTATTAGGGACATACCCTAATACAGAAGTTTATCATTGGCATTTTCCTGAATGGTACTACTATCTATGGGATTTTTCATCTCCATTATATTAAGGACATCCGTCTCCTTGAAGCCCATCAAATTGGAAGAGATCCGACCACCAACTCGTACAGCCATTGATGGGTGAGAGCGTTCCTTTTATATATATATAGGCACCATTCAATGTATGTTTGTATAGGCCCACTCTGGGCTGTTCAATTTTATTGTTTCTGTAGGATCCAACCGTAGCACAGCGCGGACATTTTAATATCATTATTATTAAATGTTAAGTTTTACCCCCTTTGTCCCCTAGGGGATCAGTACCTTTGTATTTGCATTTTGGGAGGAATTGGCTGAGCCCCTTTATTTGTACGCTCGGCCCTCTAGTTTTTGCTGTAAAAAAGTAGCACCAATACCACTTTCGTGTTAGAAAATGGCACATCAACATTTGACAATTAATTTTACAAACAATAGATATCTGTTCTGGCTAAACTCTGCAACTCCAGCTATGTTATAAATACATATCCCAATATGTACCCTTGGTTGTCTCTTCTCGGAACTCCATACAAAATAATCAAACATAATTAGAGTTTGAGGTTAAACACTGTGGAGTGCAAGAGGTTCCCTATCACTGCCTAGCAGGTAAGATATTAACTTATGTTTAAGAAATTAACCTAAAAAAAACAACAACACTGTACCCATATCACTTTATTATTCATACAAAGAAATACATCTGTTTGTAATGAGGTATTAGAAGGTATCTTGTATAGACAATTGTCAAAAGGGATGCTTACAACCATACCGTTTAAAACTAAAATAACATATCTCTAAAGACATATGAAATTTGCTTTTCCAAAACACCTCAGCCCGCAAGCCCACGTCAAGGGTCCTCAATCTCTTGCGAGTCCCTACACTAACTAACATATAAAGTATAACAAACTGTCTTCAAAAATAAAAAACACGCCATAGCACAGAAGATATCAAACACTGCCATGATTAGCCTCCACCTGCCACGACAATGCCCCCTCATGGCTGATGAAGAAGTATGCATAAAGTTCCTGAATTGCAATGCCTGCAGTACCAGGTCGTCTATGCAGCCTCAGATCTAAACCAATACCAGGGAATGTTGGAATTTCGCTCTGGTCAACATCCGAGGAAGCATTGTGAATCCTGGTGAAGTTGTGTAGAATAACACAAGCTTGAACAACCAGGGTGGCGTGATCCGGATCTATCTGTATGGTTGTCATAAGCACCCTCCACTTGGTAGAGAGTATTCCAAAAGCGCACTCAACATACCGACGGGCACAAGTCAACCGGTAGTTGAAAATCCAAACCGCGTCTTGGGAAAGGCCACATAACATGGGGAGTCAATGCAAACCCTTCATCAGCCACGATCACAAATGGAGCTGGCGGACCAGCAGATCCGGGCAGTCTTCTGTGCAAGCTGATTGGCATGAAGCCACTCACCCATTTTAGAAGCACAAAAGATGCGAGCATCCGATGTGCTCCCATAGGCTCCAATAGCAACTATTATAAAATTCCTGACATTTTATTGTGGAAACATATAGACTTTTTCATGCGAACATTACCTTAAATTGCGATTATCATATTGATTCGATGGAAATGCTGCAGTGTGATTAGTTTTATGGTGGATTGAATGGATTCCTCCAATTACTTTTTTTCTATTCCACACTGAGACAACATTTGAGTGGACTGCTATATTTTAAAGTCTGGCCAGACCATTTATTGTATTATTGTATTATAATAGAGTTTTATTGTTTATTGTTTATAGTATAATACCAGTATCAATAAAGTACCACCCACTCCAGGTTTTAGCCAGTGCCCAGCCTTTCCTTTATATAATTTAAAATTGTAGTTACTGTCGGTCAAGGCCAAAAGCACTATTGAAAAATATTGCTTATAATTGAAGAATCGGGTCCCTGAGTGAGGAGGCTTCTTTACACGAATACGAATTTGCCATACAGTGCCCCAACGCAGTTTGGTAACTGCGCCGAAAAATTGAAGCCCTCAGTAAATCGAAGTCAATCCTCTGCTTTGGGCTGTGTCGCAGCCAGATGACTTCACAAGTATACGCCACAATCCGAGAAATCGTTGAAATCCCCAAAAGAAACTCAAAATGCAGGGAAGCAAATGAGTTGCCAGTTGCAAGGAATCTCTGTTGAAAAAAAATGACACACATTTATTTGTCAAACATTATTAAGAGAAAAAAAGCATCACACACACATAGGACTGTATTTTGGATGGGGCAGAAGAGATGGTGTGATGTTATTTACATAGGACTGTATGGTGGAGGGAGCAATATAACTACAGGGGGCACTGCAGGGGGCATTATAAATACTGGGGGCACATTAGGGTGAGCATTATAACAGTAGGGGGCAGTATAAATACAGAGGGCACTTCAGGGTGAGCATTATAACAGTAGGGGCAGTATAAATACAGGGGGAACTGTAGGGGCAGTATAAATTCAGGGGACATTAGGCATTCTTATTACTACTGGAGGCTCTATAGGAGGGACTTATAGATCCACCTTATTTCTACTAAGAGCACTATGGGGGCCTTATTACTGCTGAGGGGTCTGTATATCACTTTATTACCACTGGGGGAACAATTGGGGGCCTGTATGGCACTGTTATTTCTTCAGGATGGTATTGGGGGGCACAAAGAGCAGCAGGATGACACTGTGGGGACCAGGTTGGGGGATGATGATAGAAATGTGAGGACGCTAAGATGTCTGTGTATCACACTTTGCAGAGACGAGGCGGCTGAAATAAGTTGTATGGATCAAATGGAGAAGATAACAACAGAGAAGAGCATCAGAAGAGACATCACCTGGGAGCAGGGACGTAAATACCATAGTGGCAGACCATGCGACTGCTATGGGGCCCAGTGCAAGAGGGGGCCCAGTTGGGATCATCCCCTCTTCTACTGGTGGTGAAAACTTGGTTAGGACTCTAAAGGAACAACTTTTAGCAAATGAAGCAGTGGAAAAATGGCCCAAGGATCATTGAAAGGGGTTTAGGCAGAAACCCTTCTGTCCTGTGTGGGGGGCCTAGTTTGATCCTTGCTATGAGGCCCTTACTTCTCTATGTACGCCAGTGCCTGGGAGGCCCTGGATGTGACAGGTTTGTGCTGCTTTATATCAAGTACAGCAAAGTGCGGTGTGCGGGAAGGTGTGACTTAGAGAACTGGGCAATATTCATTGGGGCTTGGGCCCCGAATCTTTTGAGACCTTAGCAATGCCCCTGCTATCTAGCCAATGAACATATGCACTGTGGGCAATACATACATTCATTCAGTGAAATAGCTGTGGAATATGCTACATGTGAAGAAGGGCAATGCACAGGCAACAATCTGAAGTCAAACTATCAAAACTACATGCCATGAACATGGTTTGGATGCAAAAACATGCACAACTAACGCCATAACAAAAAGGAGACCCCAAAACCACAACCCCCCCCAAAAAAAATAAAAAAAAATAAATAAAACTATGCAGGATGAAAAGTCATTCACACAACATGCACAGGGAACACACACTGAAATGTGCGTGACCTAACAAACATTTTACCTCAGTGTGACGAGCAGCCTTTCCTCTGGAGAAATTCTGCGCCTCATGTTGGTGTCCTGGAAAGTGAGGTCAGGACGGATAGACGACAGCAGGTGATCAAAGGTAGCCACTGACATCTAACAGAAACCAAAGAACTTATCCGGGTGCTGACGAAGATCAGTGTGGAGGGTGTGAAAGTGGCCCTTTCCGTACCGTATAGAAACAATGGGGTGAACCCAGAGTCTCCTCCTCGGTTCCTCAACCAGTCCCGATGACTGCTGGCCTTATCGCCGAAAAAGAAGCCAGTGCAGTAGAACCTCATCCTCAGGGTCATCCTCCATAGTGAAACAAAGCCAGAAACGGCGAACCAAGCAATGGAATCAAACCAAGCTTTCTATGCTCTAAAAAACAGGAGAAAATGGCCACCAAACACTCAGGTGACCTACTTATATACCAGTTTCAGGGGGTGTATCTATTGAAATTCAGACAAATTCCTCCTTCCATTTTTTTGGGCGGTCCGCAAAAAATACGGAACACATACTGAAACACAACGTCCATTTTATGCGGAAACATGGACATATTGATTAAGAACAACAGAAACTTATAACAATCAATATACGGAAACATTGATCTGCAAATTGTGGACCGCAAAACACCACGTTCGTGTGAATGTAGCCTAACTGATGGAAATTACTGATCGAATAACTGAAGTGTGAACTGAGCCTTACAGACACAAGCAGCTTAAAATTACTGGTTCAGGTAAGATATTCAAGTTGTTCTATCTACCTAGCTGTCACTTGATGTCTGTCTGCTCCTTCAGTAAGTAAAGGACTGCTGTAAGTCAAATCTCCTACTCTGCCCCATAATGAAATTAATAGAGTTTGAGGCTGCAAGTGGAAGACGCTAATAAACAGCATAGAGCACTATTTTAATTCTAGATTAGTAACGTAATACACTAATCATCTTAACCCCTTCCCGACTGCCCAACGTAAATGTACAATGGGAGTTAGGTATTTAACCACTTAAGGACCACAGGTTTATACCCCCCTAAAGACCAGGCCCTTTTTTACAAATCGGCACTACACTACTTTCACCGTTTATTGCTCGGTCATGCAACTTACCACCCAAATGAATTTTACCTCCTTTTCTTCTCACTAATAGAGCTTTCATTTGGTGGTATTTCATTGCTGCTGACATTTTTACTTTTTTTTGTTATTAATCGAAATTTAACGATTTTTTTGCAAAAAAATGACATTTTTCACTTTCAGTTGTAAAATTTTGCAAAAAAAACGAGATCCATATAGAAATTTTGCTCTAAATTTATAGTTCTACATGTCTTTGATAAAAAAAAAATGTTTGGGTAAAAAAAAAATGGTTTGGGTAAAAGTTATAGCGTTTACAAACTATGGTACAAAAATGTGAATTTCCGCTTTTTGAAGCAGCTCTGACTTTCTGAGCACCTGTCATGTTTCCTGAGGTTCTACAATGGCCAGACAGTACAAACACCCCACAAATGACCCCATTTCGGAAAGTACACACCCTAAGGTATTCGCTGATGGGCATAGTGAGTTCATAGAACTTTTTATTTTTTGTCACAAGTTAGCGGAAAATGATGATTTTTTTTTTTTTTTTTTTTTCTTACAAAGTCTCATATTCCACTAACTTGTGACAAAAAATAAAAACTTCTATGAACTCACTATGCCCATCACGAAATACCTTGGGGTCTCTTCTTTCCAAAATGGGGTCACTTGTGGGGTAGTTATACTGCCCTGGCATTCTAGGGGCCCAAATGTGTGGTAAGGAGTTTGAAATCAAATTCTGTAAAAAATGACCTGTGAAATCCGAAAGGTGCTCTTTGGAATATGGGCCCCTTTGCCCACCTAGGCTGCAAAAAAGTGTCACACATCTGGTATCTCTGTATTCAGGAGAAGTTGAGGAATGTGTTTTGGGGTGTCTTTTTACATATACCCATGCTGGGTGGGATAAATATCTTGGTCAAATGCCAACTTTGTATAAAAAAATGGGAAAAGTTGTCTTTTGCCAAGATATTTCTCTCACCCAGCATGGGTATATGTAAAATGACACCCCAAAACACATTCCCCACCTTCTCCTGAGTACGGCAATACCAGATGTGTGACACTTTTTTGCAGCCTAGGTGGGCAAAGGGGCCCATATTCCAAAGAGCACCTTTCGGATTTCACAGGTCATTTGTTACAGAATTTGATTTCAAACTCCTTACCACACATTCGGGCCCCTAGAATGCCAGGGCAGTATAACTACCCCACAAGTGACCCCATTTTGGAAAGAAGACACCCCAAGGTATTCCGTGAGGGGCATGGCAAGTTCCTAGAATTTTTTATTTTTTGTCACAAGTTAGTGGAAAATGATGATTTTTTTTTTTTTTTTTTTTTTTCATACAAAGTCTCATATTCCACTAACTTGTGACAAAAAATAAAAACTTCCATGAACTCACTATGCCCATCAGCGAATACCTTGGGGTCTCTTCTTTCCAAAATGGGGTCACTTGTGGGGTAGTTATACTGCCCTGGCATTCTAGGGGCCCGAATGTGTGGTAAGGAGTTTGAAATCAAATTCTGCAAAAAATGACCAGTGAAATCCGAAAGGTGCTCTTTGGAATATGGGCCCCTTTGCCCACCTAGGCTGCAAAAACGTGTCACACATCTGGTATCTCTGTATTCAGGAGAAGTTGAGGAATGTGTTTTGGGGTGTCTTTTTACATATACCCATGCTGGGTGAGATAAATATCTTGGTCAAATGCCAACTTTGTATAAAAAAATGGGAAAAGTTGTCTTTTGCCAAGATATTTCTCTCACCCAGCATGGGTATATGTAAAATGACACCCCAAAACACATTCCCCACCTTCTCCTGAGTACGGGGATACCAGATGTGTGACACGTTTTTGCAGCCTAGGTGGGCAAAGGGGCCCATATTCCAAAGAGCACCTTTCGGATTTCACAGGTCATTTTTTACAGAATTTGATTTCAAACTCCTTACCACACATTTGGGCCCCTAGAATGCCAGGGCAGTATAACTACCCCACAAGTGACCCCATTTTGGAAAGAAGAGACCCCAAGGTATTCGCTGATGGGCATAGTGAGTTCATGGAAGTTTTTATTTTTTGTCACAAGTTAGTGGAATATGAGACTTTGTATGAAAAAAAAAAAAAAAAAAAAATCATCATTTTCCACTAACTTGTGACAAAAAATAAAAAATTCTAGGAACTCGCCATGCCCTTCACGGAATACCTTGGGGTGTCTTCTTTCCAAAATGGGGTCACTTGTTGGGTAGTTATACTGCCCTGGCATTTTCCAGGGGCCCTAATGTGTGGTAAGTAGGTAAATGACCTGTGAAATCCTAAAGGTGCTCTTTGGAATGTGGGCCCCTTTGCCCACCTAGGCTGCAAAAAAGTGTCACACATGTGGTATCGCCGTATTCAGGAGAAGTTGGGGAATGTGTTTTGGGGTGTCATTTTACATATACCCATGCTGGGTGAGAGAAATATCTTGGCAAAAGACAACTTTTCCCATTTTTTTATACAAAGTTGGCATTTGACCAAGATATTTCTCTCACCCAGCATGGGTATATGTAAAATGACACCCCAAAACACATTCCCCAACTTCTCCTGAGTACGGCGATACCAGATGTGTGACACTTTTTTGCAGCCTAGATGCGCAAAGGTGCCCAAATTCCTTTTAGGAGGGCATTTTTAGACATTTGGATACCAGACTTCTTCTCACGCTTTGGGGCCCCTAGAATGCCAGGGCAGTATAAATACCCCACATGTGACCCCATTTTGGAAAGAAGACACCCCAAGGTATTCAATGAGGGGCATGGCGAGTTCATAGAAATTTTTTTTTTTTGGCACAAGTTAGCGGAAATTGATATTTTTAATTTTTTTCTCACAAAGTCTCCCGTTCCGCTAACTTGGGACAAAAATTTCAATCTTTCATGGACTCAATATGCCCCTCACGGAATACCTGGGGGTGTCTTCTTTCCGAAATGGGGTCACATGTGGGGTATTTATACTGCCCTGGCATTCTAGGGGCCCTAAAGCGTGAGAAGAAGTCTGGAATATAAATGTCTAAAAAATTTTACGCATTTGGTTTCCGTGAGGGGTATGGTGAGTTCATGTGAGATTTTATTTTTTGACACAAGTTAGTGGAATATGAGACTTTGTAAGAAAAAAATAATAATAATTCCGCTAACTTGGGCCAAAAAAATGTCTGAATGGAGCCTTACAGGGGGGTGATCAATGACAGGGGGGTGATCAATGACAGGGGGGTGATCAATGACAGGGGGGGTGATCAATGACAGGGGGGTGATCAGGGAGTCTATATGGGGTGATCACCACAGTCATTGATCACGCCCCTGTAAGGCTTCATTCAGACGTCCGGATGCGTTTTGCGGATCCGATCCATCTATCAGTGCATCCGTAAAAATCATGCGGACATCTGAATGGAGCTTTACAGGGGGGTAATCAATGACAGGGGGGTGATCAGGGAGTCTATATGGTGTGATCACCACAGTCATTGATCATGCCCCTGTAAGGCTTCATTCAGACGTCCGGATGCGTTTTGCGGATCCGATCCATCTATCAGTGGATCCGTAAAAATCATGCGGACGTCTGAATGGAGCTTTACAGGGGGGTAATCAATGACAGGGGGGTAATCAATGACAGGGGGGTGATCAGGGAGTCTATATGGGGTGATCACCACAGTCATTGATCACGCCCCTGTAAGGCTTCATTCAGACGTCCGGATGCGTTTTGCGGATCCGATCCATCTATCAGTGCATCCGTAAAAATCATGCGGACATCTGAATGGAGCTTTACAGGGGGGTAATCACCACAGTCATTGATCATGCCCCTGTAAGGCTTCATTCAGACGTCCGGATGCGTTTTGCGGATCCGATCCATCTATCAGTGCATCCGTAAAAATCATGCGGACATCTGAATGGAGCTTTACAGGGGGGTGATCAGGGAGTCTATATGGGGTGATCACCACAGTCATTGATCATGCCCCTGTAAGGCTTCATTCAGACGTCCGGATGCGTTTTGCGGATCGGATCCATCTATCAGTGCATCCGTAAAAATCATGCGGACATCTGAATGGAGCTTTACAGGGGGGTGATCAGGGAGTCTATATGGGGTGATCACCACAGTCATTGATCATGCCCCTGTAAGGCTTCATTCAGACGTCCGGATGCGTTTTGCGGATCGGATCCATCTATCAGTGCATCCGTAAAAATCATGCGGACGTCTGAATGGAGCTTTACAGGGGGGTGATCAATGACAGGGGTGTAATCAATGACAGGGGGGTGATCAGGGAGTCTATATGGGGTGATCACCACAGTCATTGATCACGCCCCTGTAAGGCTTCATTCAGACGTCCGGATGCGTTTTGCGGATCCGATCCATCTATCAGTGGATCCGTAAAAATCATGCGGACATCTGAATGGAGCTTTACAGGGGGGTAATCAATGACAGGGGGGTAATCAATGACAGGGGGGTAATCAATGACAGGGGGGTAATCAGGGAGTCTATATGGGGTGATCAGGGGCTAATAAGGGGTTAATAAGTGACGGGGGGGGGGTGTAGTGTAGTGTAGTGGTGCTTGGTGCTACTTTACTGAGCTACCTGTGTCCTCTGGTGGTCGATCCAAACAAAGGGGACCACCAGAGGACCAGGTAGCAGGTATATTAGACGCTGTTATCAAAACAGCGTCTAATATACCTGTTAGGGGTTAAAAAAAACACATCTCCAGCCTGCCAGCGAACGATCGCCGCTGGCAGGCTGGAGATCAACTCTCTTACCTTCCGTTCCTGTGAGCGCGCGCGCCTGTGTGCGCGCGTTCACAGGAAATCTCGGCTCACGCGAGATGACGCCTATTGGCGTTAGTGTGACCTGGGAGCGCCGCAGAAATGACGCCTTTCGGCGTTAGCGTGGCGGGAAGTGGTTAAAGAGGTTCTCCGGGATTTAAAAAAATGAAAATACTTAAATATTATTTTATAATAAATACAGTATATTCACAAATACCTTTCATTACTTAGAATGGCTTGTTTTGTCTAGGGAGCAATCATTAGGAGAAATAAAATGGCCGCCGTCCTATCAGTACACACTAAACCTGTCCTAATCCCACAGGAGGACAAGTTACTTCACCACAATGAGCCATAGAGCTGCCTCATCATCCTCTCTGCTCTGCTTGTCAGGAATCATGATTCTGAATACAGGTGAATCTATGTGGGAATGAAGATGATGAGAAGACATGAAAGGAGGGTGTGGTGTGGCTAATCAGCAGCAGCACTTGTTTAGCATCTCCATTACCACAGCCTGTCCTGTCCGTCCTCTCTGTACTTCATGTCTCCTCATGAGCTAAATTCCCCAGAGATTCAGCTAAAGTTGTTATTATCTGTATTCAGGATCATAATCCCTGACAAGTAGAGAGGAGGAGGAGGAGGCAGCTCTTTACCTCAGTGTTGTAAAGTAACTTGTCCTCATGTGTGATCAGGACAGGTTTTGTGTGAACTAATGGTACAGCGGCCATTTTGTTTCCCCTGATGATTGCTCCCCAGGCAAAACGAGCTATTATAAATAATGAAAGGTATTTGAGAATATATTTATAATAAAGTAATATTTAACTATTTCCGTTTTCTTAATTCCTGGAGAACCCCTTTAAATATGGCACCAGCTTGTATGCACCATAGCCGCCGGGTGCCTGCTGTTTTAAATAGCAAACACCTGGGGCTTATGTATACAATTGATAACGTTGGTTGCACACATTTAACCACTCAGATGCCATAGTCAAATCCCAGGAGTACGCGCTCCCTTGCATGGAATAGCTCCCCCTAGAGGGGATCAGGGGAGCCAGATGGTGTGTGTGGCAGCCCTGGTCTTCTTGATCCATAGGAACACAGTGATATTCTTCTATACTCCAATGCTAATGCATTGGAGTCTATGATAGAAGAAATATAATTACTGTTTGTTCAAGTTCCGTAGGGGAACTATTAAAAAGTTTAAAAAGAAAATGTAAAAAAAAGTTTTAAAAATATCAAAAAAATATAAAAATTCAAATCACCCCCCTTTCCCCAAAATAAAAATAAAAAATAAATAAACATCATAGCCATCGCCACATGCGAAAACACCCGTATTATTAAAATATAAAAGCGAATGGTGCACCCTTTTTTGTCACTTCACCTCCCAAAAGGAATTGAATAAAAAGTGATCATACTCTAAAATGTTATTAATAAAAAGTACAGATTGTTCCACTAAAAATGAACTCTCACACAGCTCCATACACATAAAAATGAAAAAGTTACTGGGGTCTTAATATGGCGTTGCAAAAAATTCTTTTTTTATTATTTTCAGTATTAAAATGCTATTAAAACTATATAAATCTGATATCGAAATCGTACTGACCCGGAGAATGCAACAATAAATGGAGACCATTAGAAAGTACAACTTTTCCTGCAAAAAACAAGCCCCCATATGGCTATGAGAAGGGAAAAATAAAAAAGTTATGGGTCTAGGAAGGCAGGGAGTGTAAAACAAACAGAAAATGGCACAGTCATGAAGGGATTAAATATACATCTATTGTTTGTCTTCTCAAGGGTCATAATATTTAAATGCTGTACAGTATGTCTTCAACCTTTTCATCTGTAATATTGCTCATGACTAGGGATGAGCGAATCGACTTCGAATGAAACATCCGAAGTCGATTCGCATAAAACTTTGTTTAAATACTGTACGGAGCGAGTGTTCCGTACAGTATTAGAATGCATTGGCTCAGATGAGCTGAAGTTATTACTTTGCGAAGTCTCGCGAGACTTCGGGTAATAACTTCAAAAATAAATTTCTACTGTTAAAAAACATTTCCCAAACTTGGGTTTGATTCGCTCATCCCTACTGATGAGAAGGAGTTTATGGCTAGAACCAGTTTTAGAGACCGTATAGTTAAAACTGATTTAGTTATTTTTTTTTTTTCAGTTGTTAGATTTAACACTTTTTTACTGTCACACACCTGTAAAACTGCTGCTGTGAAAACACTAGAAAAAAATGATCATCCTTAGAAACAGCATCAGTTACTGAAATTCAATATATTTTATTCTCTGTAAAGAAATGAGTACAACTCTCAGCTCACAATTAGAGGACACTGTACAAGAACCATATTACTTGTCTATGATAGTTGAAGTGCTGATTTTTTTTTAGTGCTAGACCCTAATCACACACCATAAACTTAACAGAAAGCAACTATTAAACCGCTTCTAATGCAGCGCTCTCCTACATGTTTGGGAAGTCTATATGTGAATTGTATATTTTTTTATGGCCCAGTAAATGGGGCAATTTTGTTTTAAATAATTATTTCCCAAGTTTGTACATTTTAATAATGAAATATTCAATTGTTTGTGGAAACAAGACCTCACGTGCTAGTAAATAGTAACAGTGCTTTTGACCTCCCCCACACTTGTTTGCTAGCATGAACGTACAGTATATAAAATGTCTAATTAGACTAGACACGGCTTATTATGAGCTTGAACCAACACAGTAATGGAAGTGATAAGATGTACTTATAAATCAAATGACCCCCGAGAGATCTGCTGGCTATTTTGTTGACGCACCACTGGAGAACACAGCTCCGCTGAAATCTGTGATATTAGTTTTTTACCCACCACACCAAGATCTATCCATAAAGAGTACAGCTTTGAACCACATTTTACAATGAATCTACATAAAAAGTTGAGTAACTTTGTAAAGAGGTTGTATTACAGACTATCATATTGCAGAGCAGCATTCACTACTGTGTAGACTTCAGAGCTCAAGTCTCCAAGCAATCCCTGCTGGCTCAATATCTGCACGTAGGTGGTTTGTATGTCGAGAAGTGTCTTCTTTACATCAGGCTATGAACAGTAATTTAATATAGCAAACAACACGTTGTCTATAGGAGGTCAGCTAAGGCCGGCTTCACATACTGTATATCTGGCCATTCATTTCAGTTTCTCTTTATTGTGGTACAGAGACACTGAAAGAAAACCGATGCTGGAACTGATCCCATAGTTTTCTATAGGGTCATTTATATCATCTGGCGCATCACTTTTGATGCTGAATGTAAGATGGCACCAGACAGAAATACGTAGCATGCAGGATATTTCTCTCTGACACTTTACGTCTATGAATGCCGGACTGGTACTTAAAGGGGTTATACCATCTCAGAATTTGGGGGCATATAGCTAGGACCTCTCGGACCCACACCTATGTTTACAACAGAGCTGGCAAAGTCCCGGAGAGTGCACCGCGCATGTGTGGCCGCCCTCCATTCATTCCTATGGGATCACTGAAATGTTCAGAAGTCCAATTGAAATTAATGGGAGGCGAGGACACCACTACATTCACTTCTATTGGGTTGATGGAAATAGCCGAGTGCTCGGATATTTTTAACACTCCCATAGGAATGAATGGAGGGCAGCTGCGCATGTGCAGTGCGCCTTCTGTGACTTTGCCGGCTCAATTGTAAGTATGGGTGCGGGTCAGAGGTGGCACCCGCACCAATCACACATTGGGAGCATATTCTATGCGATATTTCCCCAATGTCTGAGATGTTACAACCCCTTTAAAGTGGACATACACATATCAGTTGTGTCCAGCTCCCAGTATAAAAAAAATGGCTGGACACAACTGATATATGTGAGCCCAGCCTATGCTATTATACCTATTTCTGACAACAAGTTTCCTGACTGTTTCCTCTGACAACAAAAAGTGGCTCTTGGATGTAATGCAGGCATAAATTGGGACCGGTAACATATACAGTAAATGATACAGTGCATTTATAAAGTTGCTAAACCTTTGACATACAATGCATTTATGTATATATTGTAAATGGTGCTCCCAGATGAACATACACCTAATGGTGACAGGTTTATATCCTATGGTTTTGATTGAATCACCGTCTTGTTGAATGTGCAGGTAAAAAATTGCCGTATTTGAGATTTCGAGTCCAAAATAGATGCTTCCAGTGATTGTGATGATTTGGTCCAAGATTGTATGAAATATACATGTATTATAACATGCCCATCAGTCCTATTAAATATGTCCTTGAAAGGGTGGTTTCTCTCCAGTTCCTGTAGACTCTGGACTTTACCATGGGGGGTCAATTATGTTCATGACAAAACATTGTATTTTATGTACATTTTAAGTTTCCAGGGCCTTTGACGTAATGCATTTCCTGGATTTATAGGCAAAACAGAAATGACTACATCATGTGGCAGATTATAGTTTGGTAGCATGCACATCAATATGATGGCTATTTTTGGAAAAAAATAATATACACAATAATTGTGTCCTTGAGTCTTATTACTTAGTAATGTATCTACCTGTAGTCAGTCTTCTGTATAAGTGTAAACCCTTTAAGTCTTCCATGTTAGATATCACTGGATTTATACATATCTGAAAGAAGTCGCGTGATTGGCACATTGCCAATAGTTTTCTTGAAAAAAACTTCTTCTATCGTAGATGGGCCTATAGACCGTAAAGCTGGTAGGAGCAGTAGAAGTTTCCCAAACCGGCAAGGCTGTGTAGGGTATCTGTGAAATACATATAAAAGAAACATAGCTGTGTGAGAAATAACATATACTGTATACATATATATAACTATCTAGCATGAAATTTTCAAGATCTCATCTTGCTCACTGAAAATCTTAAAAACTGTCTACAACGTGTTAAGTCTCCTTACAGGAATGAGCACTGATATACTTGACAAACCCCTGCAACAGTGTGAGCAACACACTTTCAGGATGGTAATATTTCTATTTACTGACTGCAGAGGTATCTCCCAAGGAAGAGAACTATTTTGCCAGTGCCATCTCTTAGAAGTGTCTCCCTATGAGTCAAAATTCAACTTTCCAACAATCCTTGAAATTTGACAATGGAATATATCCAAGCCAGATATCCATTCATAGACAGCTGTTTTGGGGTGCTTGTCCCTCATTAGTACAGAGTAGGATGCTGGCTGGTTGGGTGTGATGCCTTGAATGCGGCTTAGGCAAGGTGCGAATTCTCCCTAAAGAGATCAGTCATACATGGAAACTTACTGGAAGTTCTCAATGGTATGGAGCCTTATTGGCAATGCTCCATGGAAAAAGAATATGCAAAAGAAAGAGAACTATTTCGCCAGTGCTACCACTTGGAAGTGGCTCCCTATGAGTCAAAATTTCCAACAAGCCATGGGATTTGACAAAGACTATAGCCAAGCTTGGCTATATTCCCTTGTGAAATCCCAAGGCTTGTTGTAAAGTCGGATTTTGACCCATAGTGAGCCACTTTCAAGAGGTGCGCTTGCAAAATGGTTCCCTTCCTTGGGAGATACCTCTTTGCATATTTGTTTCCCATGGAGCATTGCCAATAAATGCGTCTAGTAATTCTCTATACAGGACTGTTTTAGTTAAGGAGATTCAGCTCCCTGCCTAAGCCTATTTACTGACTGCAAGTACATATCTTGACTATAGTGAGAAAATAAACAGGAGTCACAGTACTTTTTGGTGTACAATAATCAATAAGCTTTATATATAATCAGAAAACCTCTTTAAGTAGGCAACTCATTTGAAGGAGATTTTAATATCTATAATGTTCTAAATTATTAAAAGATCACTGGGCAAAAATACACAATGTGATACACCACCACCTAAATACACATTGGGGGTATACTGGCAGTAGAAAATCACCAGTAACCCTGGATTTACACCCCCCTAAAGAAGTATCTTATAGTGCTTTACAATTGACCTGCACTGAGTGGGGATTAGGTGGATAGGACATCAGTCACCACATAGGTGGACCTATTCTACATATACTGTGCTAAGAATTATGTTTTGGTTTTCTTTACTGAATACACACTCAGTGGGACACTAATCTCTACATCAGGGTACCCACAGAATACATCACCTATTTTCTGGTTAATTGTCCTTCCCTAGCAACCCAAAAAATAGTAGAAAATTAACATTTATGCAGGTGGGAATATATAGTTGTTCTGTGGGATATGAAATAAAAGTTGTTTATATGTAATATTTCTGGAAGACTCAATAATTACACAGTGGAATGCAGTTGAGGGACATTTCTGCCCCCTCTATCTATGTAATTAGACACCTGGCACATTATTACTATGGCACTTTGTACTTTATACACACAAGCACCTTTATATCAAATTTTAGTTTTTCATAAAAATGCATACAATTCATATTTGTGGCTAAAATTATGACCCAAGCAGAAAACGACACAAAATAGTTCCTAAACATAAAAGTTTAAAATGTGCAAAGTTCCTACATTCCATTTATCTCTATGTCTACATGCACATATCTATGCATCTGCAGACTAGCAGGCTCTATGCTTCAGACTGAATCTGTCAGGGATCTATTCTGACAGCTAGATCTGTAGCCCTTATCTTTGAACTCCTGACAGCTCATAAACACTAATTATAGCTAAATTCTTATCAAACTGATAAGAATATGGCTTGAATGAGTATGTATGATCTTTTCAGGAAAGTACATATAAGGGCTACAGATCAAGCCAAGGGAGAAGTTATCTCATGGATTCAGTTTAAAGCAGTGGGCTAGTCTACACATGCACTGAAAGCTGTAGAAGGAAAACTGTTGAAATTTTTTATAATTAAGTAAGCAAGTCAATAATAAATTATTTTTTAGGTCGAAATGAGTAGAATGAAATGATAAATTATTTTTTAGGTCAAAATGAGTAGAATAGAATAATAAAAAAATGGACAGTGTAAAGGGATTAGTGCAGGGCCTGAGGAGGTAATGATTCAGTCTAAATTGATGGGTGCTCTGGGACTAGTTAAAGTGGGGAAAATACGTATTTGATACACTGGCGATTTTTCCCACCGACAAAGAATGGAGACGGCTGTAATTTTTATCGTAGGTACACTTCAACTGTGAGAGACAGAATCTAAAAAAAAATCCAGAAAATCACATTGTATGATTTTTAAATACTTAGTTAGCATTTTATTGCATGAAAAAAAGAATTTGATACAATAGAAAAACAGAACTTAATATTTGGTACATAAACCTTTGTTTGCAATTACAGAGGTCAGAGGTTTCCTGTAGTTTTTGACCAAGTTTGCACACACTGCAGCAGGGATTTTGACCCACTTCTCATTAAGCACACAGCAGCTCTCACCTTCACCAGTCGAGCACGGATGACGCACCCGAATGCGTAATGGTAAATTCGAAAATATAGGAAATCCAGCTCAAGAAATGGTGGAAAATTCGTAGCTTTATTTTGGCATAAAATCTTCGACAGAAACAGGAATGTTCGGTTACGCGTTTCAGACCACTAACAAATATCGGTCCTTCCTCATGACTCTAGATCTTTCAGGTTTCAGGGCTGCATTGAGTTTCAGCTCACTCCAAAGATTTTCGATTGGGTTCAGGTCTGGAGACTGGCAAGGCATTCCAGGATCTTGAAATGCATCTTAAGGAGCTACTCCTTAGTTGCCCTGGCTGTGTGTTTCTGGTCATTGTCATGCTGGAAGACCCAGCCATGACCCATCTTCAATGCTCTTACTGAGGGAAGGAGGTTGTTGGCCAGAATCTCGCGATACATGGCCCATCCATCCTCCCTTCAATATGGTGCAGTTGTCCTGTCCCCTTTGCAGAAAAGCACTCCCAAAATATGATGTTACCACCCCCATGCTTCACGGTTGGGATGGTGTTCTTGGGGTTGTACTCATCCTTCTTCTTCCTCCAAACACGGCGATTGGAGTTGATACCAAAAAGTTATATTTTGGTCTCATCTGGCCACATGACCTTCTCCCATGCCTCCTCTGGATCATCCAGATGGTCATTAGCGAACTTCAAATGTGACTGGACATGTACTGATGTGAGCAAGGGACCTTGCGTGCACTGTAGGATTTTAATCCATGATGGCGTAGTGTGTTACTAATGGTAATCTTTGAGACTGTGGTCCAAGCTCTCTTCAGGTCATTGATCATGTCCTCCTGTGTAGTTCTGGGCTGATTCCTGATCTTTCTCAGAATCATCCTTACCCCACAAGGTGTGATCTTGCATGAAGCCCCAGACCGAGGAAGATTGACAGTCATCTTGTTTTTTTTCCACTTTCTTATAATTGCACCAACAGTTGTTGCCTTCTCACCAAGCTGCTTGCCTATTGTCTCGTAGCCCAACCCAGCCTTGTGCAGGTCTACAATTTTGTTCCTGGTGTCCTTAGACAGCTCTTTGGTCTTAGCCATGGTGGAGAGGTTGGAGTGTGATTGATTTAGTGTGTGAACAGGTGTCTTTTATACAGGTAATAAGTTCAAACAGGTGCAATTAATACAGGTAATGAGTGCAGAGTAGGAGGGCTTCTTAAAGAAAAACTAACATGTCTGTGAGAGCCAGAATTCTTGCTGTTTGGTAGGTGATGAAATACTTATTGCATGCAATAAAATGAAAATGTATTATTTATAAATCATACAATGTGATTTTCTGGATTTTTTTTTGATTCTGTCTCTCACAGTTGAGGTATACCTACGATAAAAAATTACAGACCTATCCATTCTTTGTAGGTAGGAAAACTTGCAAAATTGCCAGTGTATCAAATACTTATTATCCCCACTGTATTTATTGACTTCATATCCCAGACATTTACCAGCTTCTGGATCGCAATAAGCCACACCAAAAACTTGTACAACACACACAAATATCAATAAAGTTTGTACATTTTAAAGGGGTTTTGCTAGATTCAGAAACTGATGACCTATCCTTAAGATAAGTCATCAATATCAGATCTGCAAGTGTCTGACACCTGGCACCGGTTTGAAAAGACCACACCTTTCCTGAGGATAGGTCATCAATATCTGAATCTCAGAAAACCCTTTTGAAATGTATTAACGTAAGTGATAGTTTGGTGTGGCTTATTTGACATTGATTTTACTTGAGTTATGAAGTCAATAAATGGTCTAACTAACCACAGAGCTCCCACTTCCCCATGCCCTAGCCCAGGTTCATTCACTTTTCCCTTTAGGCTATGCACTAGTCATAACACACTGTATAAGTTTTTATCCAGTGTAATTTTGAGAAATAAAATTTTGTCATTTTCAATAGATTAAAGATCCTGCTTCTGACTTGCAAGTGAATTTTTATGTGACATGTTACCATAAGGGCTTTTAGCAAAAAATGTTAGTTTTTAATTTTATTCTTCATGATCAGTAAAAGTCTTATCTTCATAGAATATGAAATAAATATTTCACAGTATACATTGAATTTGGGTCGGTAGTGAGACTGCTGAAAGTGAAAGCTGCATTCATTTTCAGCTGCTGGCACTCTTAACCCAATTTTTAAAGGCTATCTCTCCCAATGTATAGGATATAATGATATTCTGGCATTGTTTTAATGCTTAGATTGTCAGCTTTGAAACAAGACCAGGCCATATCTTTATCTTTTACAGAGCCCAAAATATGAAGGCTTAATGCACCCCCCGGCTTCAGCTGGCTGTGATCTCAGCCAGCCTGAAGGCCAAGAGAAGAGGCAGTGGAGGAGTTGACAAGTTGCAAGGAGGAAAAAAATGCATCCTTCCTTATTAGAAGGATTATCACTAGAAATAAATCTAATATATTACCCCCACAGATTATGTCATTAGAAAAATAAGAATGCTCTGGGTTTTGGAATAGGCGCATCTTATACAGAGCCTGAGATATGCTTTAAGCAGCCCTGCCCTCCTCACGCTGCTGCCCGAGCTCAGGCAAAACTGTTAGGGAGTTAAACCATGCTTCTCGCTATTTCACACTCCTTACTTCTGAGCCACGCCCCATTGTTTAATGAGTATCTAAAACACATTTTAAATGTGTTGTCAGGCATGTATGCCACTTGAGACAGTATTGGTGTATTTATCTTAGTAAATCTACCCAGTCACTTTTAGCTTGAATGTTATTTAGTCACCTGCTATGTATGTAACTGTTGAGAGTGAGTTGAGCTTCATCTTGCAAGGCTGCAATGGCTGCTGCATTCCTGAAACTTCTCAGTTCAGAGCCGCCATGTGTAGGTACTGAAAGAATAACAATCTATCAATATGCAGTAACATACATGGGATATTGCAAGCTGGTAATTAATATTATCTATATTACAATGTTAATATGACACGTTTATTTAAATTTATACTCATACAGTTAATATGCTCATGTTACAGAAAAAGTTTAATCACATGCACTGAGCTACTACACATCTTTATCATTTTTTTCAAGAATTGGGACAAAAAGCCCAATTAAACGAGTTTGTGGGACTGGACTCTCCAAGGGGAGGAAATGGGATAAAATAATAAAAGATGTAGGAGCCAAGTTCTGGACAGTTGAGACCTCAGTATTCATGAGCTGCTAGCTCCTCCTGCCACCAATTAACAGCTTTCTCCCTATGTTAGTATAGAGAGAAAACTGTCAATCAGCAGCAGGGGAGCCTGCTGCTAATGAATATAAGTATTCTGTACTCGCCTCCTGCTGCAGCTTACACAGAGCTGAAATTGGGGGTCTCTGTCACTACTTTATACTGTCCTCAGGCAGACCAGCATAAACCTGGTGACAGATCCCCTTAAAAATGATTATTTATAAATTACAAACCATATATATGTTTTACTTGCACATAGCTAAGTGTTTATTACAATTTTGATAGCCAACATATAACAAATTATATAAAAATAACATGATCCAATAGACATATTTCTTCTGCGTTACTTATAGTAATATGATTTATTATTTTAAAAAAAGTAGGATGCAGTTGCTTATTTTATTTTTATTTTACTTTAAGTGCACTTTTACATGTTCAATCTAGTTATATGCAGACTATTAGCCACGTACCAGCCTTAAAAGTGACAATGCATTTGAGGCAGGCAAACTCTGTCGCGTCTAGTCGAAGCTGTCGAAATCTCGCCACCACTTCCTGCAACGCCTGAATTTCAGCTATGATTTTACTCAACTTCTGTGAATCTGTGTTATCGTTGTTCATTCCTGAAATCAAAACATATCTAAAATGTATAGTTTTACATTTCTAATCCCCTCTAAATCTCTTCCACTTAACGTGTATCTGTCAGCCGGGTATAAACTATTTCGGTGTCGATTTTTATGAAAATGATAATAAAGTACTCCTTTGGGCGATAACAAACACAGTGATTAGCATTTCAATGATGATACAAGCAGTTATGAATACAACAAGACAACACTATTTGCATTTAAATATAGATTTATAAATGACAGGTATGGTCTATTGTTCACATGGAATTTGTTATTCTTCACATGTTGTTCATATTCCCGGCAATGTATTTTAATGTTAATTTTTACAACAAAGTCATTAAATTGAGCAGTCCTTACCAGATACAGCCAGTAGCGTGCTAGCATCAACCGGGATGGCCCATTGTGCTATTCCCAGAACAAATAGCTCTCTCCACGCATCTTCCAGGAGCATCAGCTGCCACACAATATATGAATGATAGGTTTAGAAGTACATCAGCCATGCATACCACTCTTATTTTAGGATCCCTTTGCTTGCTCTTTACAACTCTTTAGAGCTGAATATTTTACCTCAATTATGTTTTGTTAATGATACCGAGAATGCACTGCGCTGTGCAGCTCAGGCAAGAAGATGTCTTTAATAGTTCCTCTCCAAACTAAATTGCCTTTAAACTACAAATTTTCTCATATAATGAAACAAATACTCAGCATAGAAAGAACAACACTGTCTATATAGAACTTTTATACGAGAGATAATATGCAGCACAATTAAATGTTAAAATTTGGGGAATGAAATAAAGCATTATATTAGGAATCAGTAAAATGAAATCAGCAATATTTAGTTTTTGGTTGGGTGTTCAGATAAATGGTCAAAACACAAGTAAAAAAAAAGAAAAGTGAAAACCGATTAAATTACCACTAGTTATATAATGCTAAATCTTCTGAGATACTAATGGAAGTTCATGTAGTTCCTTAAACTGTTACAAGTTAAGCCAAATTCATGCATCTAATTTGCAATGTAATTTGCATTTTTTTCCCCTCAAATACATTTTTGCAACAAATCATAGAAAAAGGATAAAACTTTGATCTGCAATGGATGTTTGAATCTGGTCTTAAGATACATATAATGGCATTTTGATTTTTTTAAGTAACTCTGTAGTGTATTTTACATTTGGAAATTTTATATTTTTTTCTATAGTAATTTGTTTTGTTATTATCCTCCTTGCTGAAATATCTTACAGAAAGAACTCTTAAAATACCATCTGCTCATACATTACAATCAAAACTTCGGTGGCATCCCAATATGTAAATTATATTAGTAGTAGTAGTATGGTCTAATTAATCTGGCTTTAAATATATTGATATATATCTGTGTTTTATTGAATTTCTACCTATAAGCAAACTTTCTATATGGGATTCTAGCCTTAGAATTTAGTCTAAGTAAATTGCATAGTAATGAAGGGCATATTAATCATAAGCAAAGAAAGTGAGATAGAAAAATAAAGACAATGCAAATAGGTCTGTAAAGATTTAATGCTTACCTGATCTTGTAAAGACAAAGTGGAAAAAGCGGGCACACTCTTTGCCCATTTAATACTCATAAAAAGAAGCCGTGCTGCAGATTCACATACTGATTCTGTGGCCACTTCATAGAGGTACAGGGGAGCTCCATTCACTTCGTGAGGATACTAGAAAGAAGGAAATTGTTTTAAGTCTGATTATATATTGTAATTATACTATTACTATATTTCAACCTCAGGCCTATGTGACTGGTATAAATCATAAATCCTAAGTGCTAAATCTGACTGCACTGAAATTAATATTTAATACATAAGTAAGATTAATCATATATGAACAGCTGGAAGTAAAAAAAAAGTGTTGTTTTTTTAAAATATCTGCCCAATACCCCTGATGAAGCCACATACCTGGTGAAACATGTTTGGGGGCAGGATCTAAGTTTTAGAAGACAACTCTTCATAGGAAACTGTAGGATCAGTGACAGTAACTAACCAAAATACAGAGCAAGGATAGGCAGGAATTGGGGAAGTGCCCATCCCTTACAACCTTCTCCTGCAGTACAATATGGAATACTAAAGAAGCTCTTGCTCATAGCACTGTATTATAATTATGCACTTCAGCTATTCTCATTTTATATAATAAGCAACTAATAAAAGTTAAGTTTTAATCATTAGTATCTGGGGCAAGTAGGGTACATAAATGCCAGCAAGGCAATAATTAATTGAATATACACAAGTATTACCTGCCCCCAGATAGGGTCAAATTGATCCTGTTTTTTTATTTTTTTATATAACAGGTTAAAATATTATTTGCTCTCTCGCATTATTATTCTTATTTCTTGCAGTAAGATATTGCCTCTGTTGATGCCCCTCGTCCACAATCTCCCACAACCAGTGGCCATGCTGAATAAACAACCAATGCAGATTCAGGGTTCTCTCATTTGCAATGCAAACTCAACTGATTAATATTTATAAGGATCCATTCACACGTCCGCAAATGGGTCTGCATCCGTTCCGCAATATCGGGAACGGGTGCAGACCCATTCCTTCTCAATGAGGCTGAACGGGATGCGGAGAGCACACTATGCCCCGAACTTCCGGGACGCGGCTCCGCAAAAAAAAAAAAAATGTCCTATTCTTGTCCGCAATAGCAGCCAAGAATAGGAAGTTCTATGGGGGCTGCCGTCCGGGTGTATTGCGGATCCGCAATACACCACGGACGTGTGAATGGGATCCTTAATGAGTTTGATGGAGTAATTAATGAATTAGTACAATGGGAAATTCCTGTTATCACCAGAGTTTTCCTTTAAACAGGGACTGTCACCTCTCCTGACAGTAATAGTAAATATTTGTATTCCATGTAAAATAACAATTCTGGAGCATTTATCCTTATAACGCCATCCCTCAATTATTCCTACTAGATGTTTATGAATAAATGCTCAACTGGGTGTTACCAGTTGAAGGAGTCCAATCAGTGCAGACAATGTCAGACTGTGCAGGGACACACTACTCTTTGGTAACACCCAGTTGTACATTTATTCATGTACTTTTAGAAGGTATAATAGAGCAATGGTGCGACAGTTATGTAAAAAGAGGCTCCAAATTGTTATTGCACGAAAAATACAATAATTTACTTAAATAGATATGTCAAGAGAGATGACAGGTCCTCTTTAACTTTATATGGCCTGTCAGTACTCTGGTTAGAGGGTTTCCACTGATTCTAGGTAACGTGACTGTGCAGTCACCTGTATAGCAATATCACCAAACTACATCTTGTCATTCTAAGAATCAGTGTCCAAGCATACAGATAGGACTGGGTATGCATCTCCCCAGTCCGATTCCTGATGTCTGGGTGGTAGTAGAAGACTGTACTACTGGATACTTCCTGGACACTATAGTAATTTATGACATTTCTCTGCCAAACAATTCATGTCAGCTGCCATAAAGCACGCGCACCCTGCTGTACTGTTTATACAGGTAACACAGGAAGGAAGTGTGCGTCTTAAATATGGCCGCCTGAGGGGAGGTTTTTAAATATAAAACTAAATAGCTACAAAATTGAAACACAAGAACAAATATTATTTATATTCTACAGACTTAAATCTATTGAATGAATCTATATCAATGACCACGAGACATTTATTTTGATAATGAGATCATAAAACAATTATGCATGTAATTATGCATGGAGACACATTGATCTGCATTGGAGCTGTAAACACAAAATAGTACATACATTTAATTAAGTCCATTTGCTAACTCCTATTTTTTCCTGGTTTAATAATAATTGAAAGCGTGAAGCGTTGAAACATCTCAATTTAATAAGCAAACTGCTTCAGGGCCACTAAACCTTTTTTTGTACATTTACCGGTTACTTTCCTTCAGGCCCAGTAGCACATTGCAGTTTTATTAATATTTTGTTGACAGTAGCAAAAGTGGAATTTAAATGGTGGAAAGTGTCATTTAAAGCTTGATACTTTTGTTTTAGCCAAAACCCAAGAAAAAAACCTTGCAACAAGAAAGAAGAATATAAACTGAACCAAGACAAAACTGATTTATCGCTTTAAAGCCACGCCTGGCATTAAGGTGGCTGATGCCACTGACAAAGCATGGATGCCGGCAGTTGTTCTGAATAAGCAGAGTCCCTAAATTCTATAAAGTAGGAACTGCTGAAAAATGTAAATACATACAAATACAACATAAAGTTAGAAAAGAAAGCGTGAACACGTCATGGTCACCACGTGATAGCAGTACTGTGGATGATATTAATTAATGAACAGAAATGTCTCCACAATACTCTACTGTTCATGTGCTGGACAAAAAAAAAACTGTGTAGCATAAAAACATAGATACTGTATGATAATATGTAAAATGTAAGACCAAAAGCCACAAAAAAGGCATTGTTCAGGATTAGAAAAACATGGCTGCAAAAATATGCTAAACTTGCCAACACGTTATGTGTGGTATTGCAGCTCAGCCCTATTTGTTTAGATGGAGCTTAGCTGCAAGACTACACACAAACGAGGACAGCTATGGTCCTGTTTCTGGACAGAAGCAGCCATGTTTTTCTAATCCTGGACAAGCCCTTTAAAAATGCCAAGAA
The DNA here is from genome assembly GCF_905171765.1 of Bufo bufo. NCBI lineage: Eukaryota > Metazoa > Chordata > Amphibia > Anura > Bufonidae > Bufo > Bufo bufo. The sequence continues at coordinate 334,925,885 of NC_053392.1, read as the reverse complement.
AAACCCAGAAAGGTGGTATACCAGAAACATTCCTAGAAAGTATAAACCATCAATTTACGCTATTGCGAAATAAGGCTACAATCTTACCTTTGGGGTTGGCTGAGCTAGTCCAATTAAGGTCTGTCTCTCAGGGGTGCTTGATACAGCCGCTAACTCTAGATTATGAGGCTCCAGTTGACTAACAGTAGTGAAAAAGGTAGGTGTTGGCAAAGCTGCTGATGGAAAGTGAGGAGTAGATCCATTGACATCCTTATGTCCTCTGAAATACAGAGCCACTTGCTTTCTTATGGTGGATGTTCTTGGTCCTCTTTCATGTTGAACAGCTGAAATCAATCCAGTAATCATCTTAGTACTAATCAAACTCATTTGGTAAATTGATGCAAAGAGCAGGCTCTTAGAAACTTCAGTTCATTAAAAGGTTAAAATCATGAAAATCTTCCCTCATACTGTGTCCTTGAGAGAACATTTCTTCCTTATCATTTCCTTTTTTTTCTCTAAATAACGGCATTAATCTATATTTTACCAGAGCAACGTCAATCATTTTTAATGTAGGCTTCTATTCTTAAGCATAATGCTTTTGATTTTGCTTATGTAAAAAGATACCAGTGACTGTCTCGCTGATTGCTAAGAAAATCTTATAATTGGATTTTTTTTCTTTTTGTTATATGAGCGACAATAGATGATTGTATATTTAGGCCAGAAATGATCACATTTCCTATTAATGGGAACCAGACGTTTAGTGTGTGTTTTAATTACCATCTTTATTCATGTTGACTTCCAAACACTTCTTGAGACGACATGCTCGACATTGATTTCTATGTGTTTTGTCCACTGGACACCCACCCTGTACAGAAATAAAAGAGGTTATGTCTATGTATTGAGGAAAACCACAGCTTTTCATAGTTTAATTTTGATAAATTAACATTTCATTTGATTACCGTACTTCGGTGACCTAAATTGGGATTTTTGTGACTGATACATGTGCAAATTAACATTTCACATACTAATATATATATATATTGTGAGAAGGTACCTGGAATCATCGTGGATGGAAGGTATGTGTCACCGAGGTTCCTGGCCTCGGTGAAGTAAGAGTCGATATTTTATGTTTCAGCAGCAGCTATTGCTAATTAATACCTAGAGATTTAGCATGGCTGTTATAGCTGATCCGGGACGGCTCTTACTGGGAGTAGTCAAAGTGCTGGGTGGGTGACTACTCCCCATGTTCCAAGCTAAGGTTTTGCCAGGCATAAAAACCAGCCAGCACTGCCAGATGTGTGGATTCACCTCCCTCTGACAGTGGAGCTCAGGAGTCTGTGTGCTTTGAACTGAGGGCTGTGCTGGGATGTGAGGTTTGAGCCGGGCTGGAGGACTCAGGCCCCTCTAAAGGCGAACAGTCCGCCTATGGACTTGATAAGGCTGAACACCTAACAGGGTGTGAATTACCACCCATGAGAAAAGGTGACTTTTATTGTTTATGGACTTTCCTTGTGTGTGAACAAACACCAAGCCACCTGCGTTTTGTGATACACCTTATCTGCATTTTGTTATACACCAATGCGTGAATAAACACTGCTGTTTGATTTAAGAACTGTGTACTTTGCCTCTATACTGCATCCACTAATCCTAACTACCAGAGCAAATCCCCACAATTGGTGGAGGATGTGGGCAAACGCAGTGAAGCTGGCGTGAACGCTGATATATTTTTGGAGGCGGTTTTGAAGGCCCTTATGGAGGCTAATTTTCAGCAGCAAGAGACTAACCTGCACCAACGGGAGGCTAATAAGCAGCAGTAAGAGACCAACCAGTTGCTGCTACAACACTTGATAGCTTTGCAGACAGCAGGAGCAACCCCAAGCGTCCACAATGCCCGGAAAGCAGTCCGCGCAGCAATCCCTAAGATAACACTCGCAGACGACATCGAAACCTAACTGGCAATGTACAAGAAAGAGGCCACCAGGGAAAAACTGCCCTGAGACCAGTGGGCTGAGGTCGTCGCTCCTTTCCTAGCATCAGAGTCCCAACGGATGTATTTCAACTTGCCAGACGATCAAGCGGCCGACTACCCGAAGGTAAAGGGTGAGATTTTGACAAGACTGGGGTGAATGTGTTGGTACGGGCCTAGCGGGTACATCAGTGGTGGTTTAAGCTGGCTGAGCCCGCGAGACCCCAGTATTATGACTTACTCCACCTTTTGCAAAAGTGGCTACAGCCTGATGTGCTGAGTCCTATGGCTATGCTGGATTGACTATTGGCTGACATATTCTGGAGGGAACTGCCACCCCCTCTCCAGCACAGGATTGGCCAGGTATCTCCTGGAAATGCCCTGGAAATGGTGGACCTGGTGGAACGCTATGAGGCCACCAAGAATCTCAAGGGGGGTTCTTTTGGGAGGAGGGCAACGAAACTCCAGAACTCCCCACCTTAGGCCCACCGGTATGAGCCAATGAAACCCCCCGGGAGGTTCCCCCTATGGGCCGGACCCAGTTAATCTGCTGGTGGTGTCAGGAACCTGGCCACTCCAGGGCTGAGTGTTCTCATTGGGTTGAGCCCATAGACACTAATTGTGGTTACCGACAATCTAGCCGTAACCACTAATTGTGGTTACCGCTATATGCTGGGAAACTGTGTGTCACAGGTACCCCGAAGGCTCTAGACCACTTGTGCCAGGTGGGAGTGGGAGACAATCAAGCGGATGCGCTGCTGGACTCAGGGGGCTTGGTGACCCTGGTAAAGGCTACCCTGGTGCGGTCCGCTGAGTATACTGGCCGGAAAGTTGGGGTGATGTGCATTCATTGAGACTTGAAAGACTACTCCACCGCGCTGGTGTCTCTAACCACAGTGGCCGGCAGGTGGACCCATGAAGTGGCAGTCGCCACAAATCTCCACTATGAACTCATAATAGATTTCCCTGCCCTATGGCCGGTTGTGATTGTTAAGGATACCCCTGAGAAAGGAATAAGCCCAGGAGATTGGCCTTGTTCAGGGGGACGGCCAGAACCCTTAGGCCGAAGGGCCAGCAGTAGGGGTGACTGTCACTTTGGTGGAAGAGGGGGAGACAACCCCGTGTAGGGTAATGGTGGGAGAAGTGAAGGAGTTGCCACTGGGTCCTGGGTTGGCAGACCTCAACGTCTCCGTGGAGAATTTTGGTACAGCCCAACGCCGAGACCCAACCCTATCCTGGGCCTGAAAGAACGTGGTAATACTTGGTGTACCCCAACAACCTGGGGCCGAGTCGATGTTTCCCTGTTTTGTGGTCCACCAGAATATACTATATCGGGTAAACCAGCTACAGGGTGAACCTGTTGAACAGTTGGTGGTGCCCGGGGCCTATCGAAAACTCGTGTTAGAGTTAGCCCACCAACATGTTCTCGGGGGTCATCTGGGACTGCAGAAGACACATGACCGGCTACTACAACAGTTTTACTGGCCCAGTGTGTTTAGGGAGGTGGACCAATTCTGTAAGTCTTGCCCGACCTGCCAGGCAACTAGCCCCCAGCACCTTTTCTGCAGTCCCTTGGTACCTCTCCCGATCATCGAGGTACCATTTGAGCAAATCGCTATGGACCTCATAGGCCCAGAACCGAAGTCCGCTTTGAGGACACCAACACATCTTGGTCGTCCTAGACTATGCCACTCGGTACCCGGAGGCAGTGCCACTGCGACAGACATCGGCCAAACTCATAGTAAAAGAGTTAATGGAGATGTTTTCCTGAGTGGGGATCCCCAAAGAGGTTCTGACTGACCAGGGGACTCCTTTTATGTCCAAGGTCATGCGGGAGCTCTGTAAGTTGCTGAATATCAAACAGATACGGACATCCGTCTATCACCCGCAAACTGGCGGCCTAGTAGAAAGGTTTAATCAAACGTTAAAAACTATGTTACTATGAATAGTAGCTAAGGATGGAAAGGACTGGGTCCTCCCTCTGCCCTATCTTATGTTCGCAGTGCGAGAAGTGCCCAGGCCTCTACTGGGTTCTCGCCCTTCTAACTACTATATGGCAGACATCCACGTGGTCTGTTGGATATAGCCAAAGAGGTGTGGGAGCAACAACCCACACCATATAAAAGTGTTGTTGAATACGTCACCCAGATGCAGGAACGTATGGAAACCGTGTTGAAGCTGGTAAAGGAACATATGGAGGCAGCTCAGCGAGCTCAAAGTTGGGTGTATAATCGGCAGGATTAGGTTCGGATCTTTAACCCGGGAGATCGGGTTTTGGTTCTGGTACCAACAGTGGAAAGCAAGTTACTGGCTAGGTAGCAGGGACCCTATGAGGTACTCGAAAAGGTTGGAGAAGTAAACTACAAGGTACACCAGCCAGGAAGGTGGAAGCCGGAGCAGGTGTACTATGTGAATTTACTCAAACCATGGAAGGATAGGGAGACCACTACAGACGATAGCCCGCGGCCGTCTTTTCTAGGGGGAGAGTTTCCGGCCCCTAAGACTGATGTAAGGGAAGCGGTTGCCACAGTAAAGATTGCTGACAGCCTCTCCTCTAAACAGACTCAGGAGGCCAGGGAGTTCATCAGCAGGAACACAGATGTGTTCTCAGACCTCCCTGGATGTACTTCCATAATCCAGCATGACGTTGTCACTGAGCCTCAGGCCAAAATCCGGTTCAAACCATACCGGGTACCCGAGGCTCGGCGAAAGGCCATCTCTGAGGAAGTACAACTAATGTTGCAACTAGAAGTCATCGAGGAGTCTAGAAGTGAGTGGGCCAGCCCTATAGTACTGATAACCAAACCGGACGGGACGTTGCAGTTTTGTAACGATTTTCAAAAATTAAACGAGGTATCTACGTTCGACGCGTATCCCATGCCCCGGGTAGACGAGCTGATTGAGAGGATAGGACAAGCCTAGTATTTTTCTGTTTTGGACCTCACCAAAGGGTACTCCCTTAACGGAGGCTGCCAAAGAGAAAACGGCCTTCATCACACCGGAGGGCTGTATCAGTATAAGGTGTTACCATTTGGTCTGCATGACACCCGACTTCACTAGGGAGTTCCTGGTACAGACAGATGCCTCCAAAGTAGGCCTCGGTGCTGAACTCTCTCAGGAAGTCAACGGGGAGGAGCATCCTGTTTTCTCTTTAGGCCCCAAGCTCACCCCAGCCAAAACCAGGTATAGCATAGTGGAGAGAGAGTTCCTGGCTATCAAGTGGGCACTCGAATCTCTCCTCTACTTTTTGTTGGGGAGAAAGTTCCGCCTGGTAACTGACCACTCCCCTCTCAAGTGGATGAGCCAGGCCAAAGAGAGAAATTTTCAGAGTCACCAGGTGGCTCCTGTCCTTACAGAACTTTATGTTCTCTGTGGAACACAGGGCAGGCCGGTTGCAGGGAAACACGGATGCCCTGTCCCGGATATACTGTATGGCAGGTGTTCACCCCCTCAGGGTTGAACAAAGGGGGGGGTATGTAAGAAGGTACCTGGAATCATCGTGGATGGAAGGTATGTGTCACTGAGGTTCCTGGCCTCGGTGAAGTAAGAGCCGATGTTTTATGTTTCAGCAGCAGCTATTGCTAATTGACGCCTAAAGATTTAGCATGGCTGTTATAGCTGATCCGGGACGGCTGTTATAGCTGATCCGGGACGGCTCTTACTGGGAGTAGTCAAAGTGCTGGGTGGGTGACTACTCCCCATGTTCTAGGCTGGTTTTGCCAGGCATAAAAAACTGTCAGCACTGCCAGGTGTGTGGATTTACCTCCCTCTGACAGTGGAGCTCAGGAGTCTGTGTGCTGTGAACTTAGGGCTGTGCTGGGATTTGAGCTTTGAACTGGGCTGGAGGACTTAGGCCCCTCTAAAGGTGAACAGGCCGCCTATGGACTTGATGAGGCTGATCGGCTAACAGGGTGTGAATTAACACCCATGAGAAAAGGTGACTTTTATTGTTTATGGACTTTCCTTGTGTGTGAACAAACACCAAGCCACCTGCGTTTTGTGATACACCTTATCTGCATTTTGCTATACAAAAATGTGTGAATAAACACTGCTGTTTGATCAAGAACTGTCTACTTTGCCTCTATACTGCATCCGCTAGTCCTACTTACCAGAGCGTATCCCCACAATATATATAAATATATATATATATTGTAGGAGAGTACCTGGGGTGGTGGTAGACAGGAGGTACGTGCCACCAGGGGTCCTGGCCCCGATGGAGTAAGAGCCGGAAAAGTGCATTTTGCAGCGGTTATGCTGTTAACACAGCGGATCCGGGCCGGCTCTTATTGGGAGCAGGCAGATATGCGGGCGGGTGCCTGTCTCCCCACGGTCCAGGCCAGATTTTGCAGGGAAGGGTTAAAACCCGACCAGCAACAAGGGTGTGGTGAGCAATGTGGAGCTTCTATGTGCTCTGGCTGTGAGAGTAAGAAGTGGAGGTGAGCTGGGCTGTGTGCTGAGGCCTGTAAAGAAGTGTGCCGGAACCTGCAGCTGAAGCCAGGAGGGATCCGTGTCCTGTGGCTAGAAGCAGGACCCATGGACTTACTTCACCAAGGAGAAAAAGGTGACATTACTCCTGGTTTTAAATAGACTTTTCTTTATGTGACTGAAACAGGCCTCAAGTAGCCTGCAGCAGGGACTTGCTGTGTTTGAACTATTATTTTGCTGTGGTGTGTGACCACCCTCCCTATGAACTGCACCGTCTTTCACTTGTATGCACCGTGTGAATAAACAAACCATTGTGTTTTACACCAAGACCGGTCTGTGTTGCCTCTATACTGCACTCGCTACCACTGCCTACCAGAGCGGATCCCCACAATATATATAATATATATATATATATATATATATATATATATATATATTATATTATATTTTACTGTCAAATGATGCAGTTATTCCGGCTTTAAGGCAAAAGTGGATATTATAGGCAAGGTCGATATTAACAAGGGGAAAAAAGTAACTGGTAGAGCACTCTGAGGTAGTACGGTGACAATTATCAATCTTATACAGCATATAATTGACCAAGTAGTGTACATTTTTATTATACAGGTCTTATTTGTACAGGGGACAGGTTTTTACAAAATAACCCATTTCTATATTATGGACAAATAAAGAAGGGCCTCCACAGTTTTTCAATGTATAAAAGGGTTTTGAGGGATTGTCCTACCATTACATTTTTATTTACTCAGATCAGGCAAGATAACACCATTTCAATTGGAATCCTAAAAAAAATGCTTGTGGGTCTACATGCTGTTATTCAACCTTCACTTAAGAGGTTGTGGATGGTAAAACTGAGCTACTGAGCATGTGTGACCAGCAGCATTCTATACATTAGTTGGACATTCTAAGTGAAATTTTTAAAGAATACAGGGGGTGCCATAACAGCAATACTTTTTTAAATTTTTTAAATGTTTGCCTTTGAAAATATATTTTTGCCAGACCAAATATAGAAATGTAATATTTATTAATGGGACAACCCCTTTAAAAATGCTTACATTTAGAAAGAAAATGGGTAGTCAATGGTCTTTTTTATCTCTGCACCTGTCACTCTTCTAAATAGTTATATTATTGTAGACAATACAACAATTTTAATTTACAGGATCAAAAACAATATTTTTACTAGTCATGACTTAATCCATTTTATGGTCTGCAAAATACAGATGTGGTCCAGTTTTCGCAAGACCCACTGTATAAAAAAAGCCTATTGTTGTCCGCAAAATCGCCAAGAATAGGACAGGTTTTTTAATTTGGGGCCTGTCCGCATGGAGGCAGACAGCACATGGGTGATGTTGGTGTGCTGTTCATTTTTTTTTTTTTGTGGAACCATAAAAATGAATTGATCTGTGTGCGATCCGTAAAAAATATAAATCCAAAATGGACCAAAAATGCGGTCGTGTGAATGAGGCCTAAGTGAGGCCTTCCACGCACAGTTGATCAGCTGAGTACTGATAAGGTGGCCCCATTTAACATCATGCTTCACAAAGCTGCTCGGCAAGAAAGCCATACTCCAGTGCTGCAAAATTCTTTTCGTTATATATATGGAGTTTGTGTATTTTCTCTTTTATGTGCACCTTTTTAATGAATGTATGTGTCTGAAAATGTGTATAAACCTGTAATTTATAAAACAAAATGCAGAAAATAACTCATTATAGTTCTTCTTAGTGTCAATCCGCTAGTCCTATTATATAGCCACTTGTGAAAATGAATAGTTGACAATTATATCATGCTGGTTTTCTTTCACTATTTATTACATCCAGTGTGGCTGTAACATGAGAGTAAAATATCACATTTACAGCGAGGCAAAAACCACCGCTCTCAGGATATGTATCACATAGCTTATAGCATGCAGCAAAAGAACAGCACAGTGAGGTCATTTCTCAATGTCTTGAGATATTGAAAAGCAAAGAACACTTCTATTTTTATTTTTTTTCATTCATTGTTTATCCTAGCTTTAGCTTTATGTCTTCTATAGTTATCCTTTCTGACTGGTGAAATTACAATCTGATTATATGGCTTCTTTGAATGCAGTGATAAGCCATAAGTTTTTTTTTTTGTATGCCATGGGAAAGTCTAAACCTGGCTTAGGTAAAACAAGTAGGTGATATCAAAATATTCTACCCCCACCACAAATGGAAAAAAACAGGATTACACAAGAGCAAATGAAAGTTTTTCCATTCTGTAGTTTATGATGAAATGCAGAGGGTTTACTGCTAGATTGGCTTCTAAGCATATTTTATAGAAAGAGCCTTTTATTTTTTTCATAGGATGAGGTCCAAATCACGAGCTGCTATATACAGCATATTATACGGTAAGTATGTGGAAATGGATAAGCATAAGGAACAAGGGCTTTAGAAATAATTAATGACTTAAATAAGGGGGATAACTATAATTCATAGGGCCCCATAGTGAAACAAGATGGGCCCCCCACCACCTAGTGTAAGAAAATTAAAATAGCAGCCTAAGAAGCCATAATTAAAGGGAACCTGTCACCAGGATTTTGTGCATAGAGCTGAGGACATGGGTTGCTAGATGACCGCTAGCAGATCCGCAATATCCAGTCCCCATAGCTCTGTGTGCTTTTATTGTACAAAAACCGATTTGATACATATGCAAATTAACCTGAGATGTGTCCTGTCCCTGACTCATCTCACGTACAGGACTCATCTCAGGTTAATTTGCATATTTATCATATTGTTTTTTTTCCACAATAAAAGCACACAGAGCTATGGGGACTGTATATTGCGGATGTGCTAGCGGCCATCTAGCAAACCATGTCCTCAGCTCTATACACAAAATCCCGGTGACAGGTTCCCTTTAAAGGTATGTATAATAGCACAATATATCAGATAACCCACATTATAGCAAAAAGCCACTGTGTTGTTATTCCCCACAAGTATAAAGTTCTTGCACCTGATTGGGCCCCCAACCAGGGACCAATTGCAAGTGTTATGGCTATAGTTACATCCATGGCTTAAATGTTAAATACAGGCTCTCTTTTATGCTTGGTTTTGCCCATTACATCTCTAAACTTACAACCTTGTTTCTTTGGTCTTATTTCTTGCTAGATTTTTCTTCATGTACTTTTGCGCCTTTCTATTTTCTATCAACTTCCATTGTCTGTGGAGGTTCTCATTCATCCATATCATAGTATATCAGTAGTAATAAATCAGAGCAACTGGACTTGTAGTTTCCCTTCAAGACGTCTCGATAGTCATCCGACTGTCTTTTTTCATTAGAAATTTCGCAATTTTTATTGAGAAAGCCAGTGAGATGACCAGCAAAATGTCTTGAAGGGAACCTACAACGAGTCCAGTTGCTCTTACTTATTACTACTTATACAACTTATACAACTTCCGTTGCTTCTGTTTCATGAACAATCAACATTAGTATGTACATTTTTTTAATAATGCAGGCAAGAGTTATACTTAAAATATCTGGGGAACATTAGCCTTAAAAGGCAGTGGTGTAACTAGAGATGACTGGGCCCAGGGGCGGATTGGCCATAGACCTTACAGGGAAATTTCCTGGTGGGCCGATGCCTGGGCCCTCCTCACCGCCAGCCAGTGGAAGTTTTTGGGGATGCATTTTGTGCTGCTGGCAATATTTTGTGATGTACTGTGGTATTTGGCTATGTTTGGGTGGCATAATGTGCCACAATATGGTATTGCTGGCCCTGCCTTCCATCAATTTGGACAAAACTACAAAACAGGGCCACTTTTAGTATTTTTACCAGGGCCACTTTAAGTTCCCAGTCCGCCCCTGACTGGGCCCCACTGCAAATTTTTGAATGGGCCACCCCTTCCCGAGCAACTTCTTTCTCCTGTGCAACCGCACTCCTGTGGCTAGCCAAGATCATTCTCTCAGACCAAGCCCAAGCAGCTGTTCCGTCCATTTCCTATATATATACAGTATACTGTATGTCATGTCATTGTATAAAATGCTATTGTATAATACTGCTGAGGGGGTCTTGACAATAAAAAAAAGTAGTAAATAGTCCTCCTTCTGGAGGGTCCCTTCTGAGTTCAGTCCCCGTAGCAGCTGCTTCCCCTGCTTCTACTATGGCTACACCTCTGTTTAAAGAGGTTTTCCCACAACTGACATTCCTCCCCTATCCACAGGATAGGTATGTGCCCAATTGCTGAGTTTCCCATGATCACTAGATGTCACGATCCCTCCCGTGACAGAGGTTAGAAGATCTGAGAGACTTGCATCACGTGAGGTTATCTGACAGCCTCTCGGTTTTCACTTTGCAGTGTTGTTGTTGGTATGACCACACCTCTTGTTTCAGGTGTAGCTTGTGGTCATTACTATTCCTCTATTTAGTCTGGACTCACACTTCTTACCATGTGGTTGATATTATCGGCCTGAAGTTGGAAGAGCTGGTGTGTTGTCCTCTTCTGAGTTCCTGCTCTTCCATTTTCTATTGAAGATAAGTGTACTCCCCTTTGTATTTTGTTTTCCCCTTTTGCTCATTGTTTCCTAGGCCTCAGGGAGACACTGGTTCATTCATCAGGGAAGGAACCGTGGTCTCAGACCCTGTCACTACGCCTAGGGATTTTCAGGGTTTCTAGGGCCTAGGTATCCGGTGTGTGAATATTCCAACCTTTAGGGTCTGTTCATACTGACAGGAGTCAGGGCTAGGTTTAGGGTTTCCTAGGTGGTGACCTTTTCCTTTCCCTAGCCGTGGGGCCTAGTTTCAGGTTATTTTCCTTCTGTTGTCATTCTGGTGTTCCTCCCCTCCCCCTACATTGTGACACTTGAATGGAGGTCCTGATCCTCCTTCCCCTTTTCTCCTCAGTGAATGACCCTAATGAGGAGGAACTTGAAGTCATTGGTGGTGGGGTATGCAGCATTCCACTCCATTAGTCTGTGGTACTTCATTGGCCCACAGATATTTAGAGGGAGCAGCCCCATGCATCATGCTGCCTATAGGTGCTTCATGCTGTATATAGCTAATACAAACAATTTACAGTATGGACACTTGGTATTAACAGCACAGAACTCTTTTAGCATTGCTTAGTGCAGATATGCAGCCAAACTCCACCCATCTAGCAACATAAAAATTTAAACTGTTGTTTCAGATTATTTCTAATATAGTGTGGGGACCGATATGTTAAACATTTTTGTAATATAATTTATTACAGAAAGTACTACACAACAAGGTCTGCAGCCAGTATGGTCAAACGTGACCGGAATACTCAATAATTCAATACAACAACAACCAAGAGAGTATATATAATTCCTTGAATATAAAATATATATTTATTAGTAATTTTTAAAAGAGTGTACAAAACAACATAAAGTACGAGTTTCCAAAGTTATGGTACCACATCTATGGCGCCCAATTAATTGTGCAATTAAACCACATGCGTCATGGATCAGTATGAAAGGGAAACACAATGTGCGTGACTAAAAGAACTGCAGGATATAGTAATCCTTGCTAAATTAAAGCGCACATGTGTCCATATACCTATATCGTCACCACACAGGTATTGACAGACCTTACATGTTGTCTATCTTCATGCATTAGTCACTTTATATTTATTTAGATAGGTATATGAACACATGTGCGCTTTAATTTAGCAAGGATTACTATATCCTGCAGTTCTTTTAGTCACGCACATTGTGTTTCCCTTTCATACTGATCCATGACGCATGTGGTTTAATTGCACAAGTAATTGGGCGCCATAGATGTGGTACCATAACTTTGGAAACTCGTACTTTATGTTGTTTATGACAGTGTTTTGTACACTCTTTTAAAAATTACTAATAAATATATATTTTATATTCAAGGAATTATATATACTCTCTTGGTTATTTATTACAGAAAGATGTGTAGATGTGTAAAGAGTCTTCTTAGCAAAGTGCTAACTGAGCATTGGCAAGGAGAGTCTGTCTTCAGCCTTCTACTGAGCGCTGAGGATGCCTGTATGCAAGAAGTCTGATAGGCAGGGTGATGAGCAATGATAATTAGGACATATATATGTAACGGTGAGGGGAGAAAGAGACCGCAGGGCAGGGTTCAAATACGGTACAGCAGATGAGGAGGCTGAAGCAGATACCGGCTTTATTAAATAACAAAATATAACGGCCAGAAAATGAGATTAACAGTATTGTGTCGATACACCAGGGGCGCAATTGACAAATGACAGGAACAATGTTAACAAGTTTACACAAGTTTACAGGAAGGGTAACTGAAACGTGATATACCAAATGCACTCCCACCAGCAAGCACATAGAAATACAGGCTACTCTCCTCTACTATATTCCTGTCTGACCCCCGCTAACCGGGGCACGTTTTTACAACGCTCTGACTAAAGAAGCCTGCTCTATGCCCTACCAAAGATTAGCACCGGTGCACACTCACAGTTCTGTATGTAGCTGGGCAGAGATCTGTTGTGTCACATTCTCCCACAAGGTAGCTGCTTGTCTTGGCCTGGTACGTGGAGGCAGGTGTCGTCTGGCTTCTGATACGGTCGCTTTCTTGTCCCAACGCGTTGCCTTTTCCTCTTTCTCTAGATTGCAGGTGCAGGCATCCATGCCAGTTCAGCTCTGCCGGGAGTCCCCTTCCTCTGACACGGTCCCGCTAATCTATAGCACGTTAGCCAGGCCCCGCGTCCTGTCACTAATCTCTGAATTGGACAATATCACTCCTCTCAGAGCCACTTTATAGTCTCTGTTGCTCTGTCTAACACCAGTCAGTTTCTCAGCTCACCACCAGCCCGGAAGACACACCCAACCCAGACAAAAAAAAAAAAAAGGGAACTTTTTAGCTCCTCCTACATCCTCTGGGACAAACAAACTTCATTTTTTCACTCAAAGACACAGCGGCATCTAGTGGCTGAAAGAAGGCATCACAGTCTGTGTGAAACATTGTCATTAGAAATGCCAGCGCAATGTAACTTGTTCATTCTAGAGGCTGGCCCCTACATATACATAGTCAGGAACTGGGGTAGTGACCAGAAGCAGACTGGGAGCCTCTGTATGGTACACACTGGCGTCTTCAGCTCTCAGTAGAATTGAAGACTGACTCTCCTTAGGATCTGTCGCTTAGAGCTTTGCTAAGAAGACTCTTTACACCCTTTTTTCCAGGACAAAGAAACATATTTTCCTTATAAAATACATTACAGAAACATTTTACATCCCTGTCTCTAACATAAATCGAAACGACAGTTACACTTTAGGTAGTAGTTTTTCTTAACTTCACTTAGAACAAAGGTTCAGTTTACTGCTCTAGCTCTTAAAGAGGACATGTAAGGTCCCCTGACATGTCTGTTCTACTTGCATTCCCCATGCAATAACAATTCTGGTGCATCAATTCTTATGACCCTATAATGTGCCATTCCTTTATTATTCCTGCTATAAGTTATGAGTGAAATACTAGCAATTTGCAATGAAGGTCCAGATGGGTGTTAGCAGTTGAGTGTATTTTCTTGCACAGTCTGACACTAGCAGCACTGACTGGATAGTGTCAGACTGAGCAGGGACCCCCCTTCCCCCCCAACTAATAACACCCATGGATCTTCACTGCTTGTAATTCATTCAGAATTTCTAACAGGAATAATAAAGGAATGGCATGACACACAGTCATAAGAATAGCTAAAACAAACATGTCAGGAGAGATCATAGGTACTTTTTAAAGTCCCTGGCTAAGGGCTCATGCACACGGCCGTAAGTGTTTTACGTGCTGCAAATTGTGGATCTGCTAAACACAGACCCCGACCGAGTGCATGCCACCATTTATTTATTAACTTCTGTAAAAATGTCCTCTCCTTGTCTGCAAAACAGACATGTTCTATTTTTATTTTTTGTGGGGCCACGGAATGGACAATCCACATCTTTATAGCCCCATGGAAATGAAACTACTGTCATGTGCATGATCCCTAAGGCTGTGTGTTTTGCTTATGTCCCTTGCTACTCAGCATTCAGGACACATGCCGAACCCAAGTCTTCCCTTAAGTATATACCTGATTTATTAATGTGAACTACAGCTTTCTGCATTCACCATATTTTTGAGGATTCTAGACATGCATATGTATACATGTGTATAATTATATATATATATATATATATATATATATATATATATATATATATATAATTGTTATATGATATATATGATTTTATAGTGTACTGATGTGGAGGTTCACTGGAAATGAAAATTGTTACAATTTGTAGCAGCCAATCAAAATTCTGTTGCATTATAAAAAAGCTGAGCTGCATATAGATTTCAACTAGGGTTGAATTGATGCTAATGAGTGAATTTATCTCATTAGCAAGAGTTCTTCACCTTTGAGGGGCTGTCCCCACATATGAAGAAGTGCCCACCTGCCTGTTGATTGACAGGGCCAGACATCTAGCCTGGCCCTGAAAATCTTGGCCCTGCACTACTGCTCTGAGTAGTAGTGAAGGTACAGACGCTAAAATTTGGCTTCAGGAACAGCGACTGCGCTAGCACCACTACACTTCTGGGTAGTGGCGCATGAACAGATGCTGCTCCCAAAGTTGAATCTGAGCTTTTGAGGTACAGGGCCTTGATAGTCAGGCACAGGCTAGATGTCTGGCCCAGGCAATCAACAGGCAGGTGGGCGCTTCTTCATCTCAGGAGATGGCCCCTCATAGGTGAAGAACTCTTGCTAATGAGATGAATTGACTGGTTAGAATTTCCACATCTTTACTGCGTTGTTTCCCACTTACATGTATCAAGAATATCTTTCAACATTTCAGTTCTGCGCTATTATGGCTGCAATGAATATCCACACCTGTATTCGCTCACTAATGAAAGAACAAGCACTTCCATGAGCATTCATCTCAAAAAGCTGATAATTCAGTGACACTCAAGGACTCGGTTACAATGCATTTCTTGTGCGGTATGTAAAACAATACAATACAGTTTAACATAGGATCATTATTATAGATTACTAAGTAGATGTTATATGTTACTATTATACAATGGTGGTATGAAAACACCACGGTACTAACCTGATTGCCGGATTTGCACACGTAAGTCCTGTTCCTCCGAATGCTTCTCTTGAAGAATCCTGAGCACCCATCACATGCATAAACTCCATAATGTTTACCCGAACTGCGATCACCACATACTTTACAAGGAATATCCAAGATCCGACCTGTAATGAAAGTAAGCATTAATTGCCATGGTCACCCAGCGCAGTTTTTCTTCTTTAAACTAGATTTTTATACATGATCATCTCACTCTTCAGATTATTCTGGCCGACCATGAGCCACTCTCATGTCTACTAGTAGGATTATAGAGTTGTACTGGAATAGAGGAATGTCTTATATAGTAGTGGTGCAATGTGCTTCCCTGGTCATGTCCTCATGGATCTGCATTGTCACTGATTGATAATGATGATGTTTAACTTGAATATTGTATTTTCATTAGCTGTTATATGTCATCAGCAAGGTAACAATGCTTTCTTTAGACTTGTCAGTTTTAGTAAATAATTGTTTCCCATAAGATAGCACCTTTTCTTTGAACTTTACATTGTACTGTTCCTCTGTTATTCCTCCTAGAGATATATTAATAAGGTGATGACTGGTTGTTACCAGGTGAAGGCATCTCTCTACACAGTCTGACATTGACCAATCAATCCTGAAGTATATTTGCACTGTTTTAGAAGCTACAGCTAAATATATATGGCTGTGAGATGTGGAAAAATAAAGTGAATGACCAGGGAAGATGAGTAGTATAGAATATAATGTATGCCAAGACCATAAAAAGGAAGAAAGAGCCATAGAGTGTAGCCAATAAAAACTAGGGTTACTTTGTACATTTTTCTAAATCACCCATTATTACTTGTTACATCCCAGGTTGTAAATGCTAAAGAGCCTCTGTGCACTCAGAGAGTTATCACTGTGTTAGCTGTAATGTTACATAGGACTGCAGGTAACACTACTACATTATGTGCACTCAGAGAGTTATTGCTGTGTTAGCTGTGGTGTTACATAGGACTGCTGCTGGAAAATACTACCTTATCTGCACACAGAGCGTTTTCACTGTATTATTTGTGGTGTTACATAGGGCTTAGATAACAGTTACTACATTACCTGTACTCAGAGAGGTATCACTGTGTTATCTATGGTGTTACATAGGACTACAAGTGACATCTACTACATTATCTGTACTCAGAGAGTTATCCCTGTGTTATATGTGGTGTTACATAGGACTGTAGGTGACATCTACCATATTATCTGTACTCAGAGAGTTATCAAAGTATTATCTGTGGTGTTACATAGGGCTGCTTTAGGAGTGCAAGTACCATCTATACCTTCCAACCGTCCCAGATCCGGCGGGACAGTCCTGGAGTTCGATTGCTGTGGCATGTCCCACTCTCAACTATCTCTGCTTCCTTAAAGGGGTACTCCGGGAATTAAGAAAATGAAAATACTTAAATGTTACTTTATTATAAATATATTCTCAAATACCTTTCATCATTTATAATGACTTGTTTTGTCTGGGGAGCAATCATCAGGGGAAACAAAATGGCCACTGTCCCATCAGTTAACAAAAAACCTGTCCTGATCACACATGAGGACAAGTTACTTAACAACACTGAGGTAAAGAGCTGCCTCCTCCTCTCTACTTGTCAGGGATTATGATCCTGAATACAGATGATAAGAACTTTAGCTGAATCTCTGGGGAATTTAGTTCATGAGGAGACATGAAGTACAGAGAGGACGGACAGGAGAGGCTGTGGCAATGGAGTCTACATACAAGCTGCTGCTCATTAGCCACATCTCACCCTCCTCTCATGTCTCCTCATCATCTCCATTACCACAGAGATTTACCTGTATTCAGGAACATAATCCCTGACAAGCAGAGCAGAGAGGAGGATGAGGCAGCACTATGGCTCATTGTGGTGAATTAACTTGTCCTCCTGCGTGATTAGGACAGGTTTTGTTTGTACTGATAGGACGGCGGCCATTTTATTTCTCCTTATGATTGTTCCCTAGACAAAACAAGAAATTCTAAGTAATGAAAGGTATTTGTGAATATATTTATTATAAAATAATATTTAAGTATTTTCATTTATCTAAGAACCACTTTAAGACACGGAGACAGTTAAAGGGGTTTTGCTGCGATTTATATTGATGACCTATGCTCAGGAAAGGTTATCAATATCTGATCAGTGGGGATCCAACACCCTGCAACCCGCCAATCAGCTGTTTGGCTTCCTGATCATTACACTACGTATAGTCTCCTGTGGAAAGGCAGCTTAGTGTAATTACTGAACAAATACTTGAATGGAATGGGTACTCGTCATTACACTGTGATGAAGCGCAGTGTAATAAGCAGGAAGCAGTACTCGCATGGAGCACTGTTACCTCTTAAAACAGCTGATTGGTGGGGTTGCCGGGTGTCAGACTCCCGCCGATCAGATATTGCTGCACAACCCCGTTAGGTGCAATGGTGAAGCATGGAGCTGTTTTCCCATCTGCACCATGTCAACTCATTGCGCCTGATGCAGAGGAGAGCATTTTTGCTCTGTTCTCCAGGGGAACAGGGAGAGGTGAGTATTATTTTTTATTTTATTAGCAATTCAGGGGTGGACACTAGTGGGACATTCTACTTTGTGGGGGGGGGGGGGGGGGGGCACTTAAAGGGAGTCTGTCACCACATTTGGGCATATTAGACCGATCAAATAGGGTTATATGATCCACCCAGAACTTAAAAACGGTACCTTTGTTGTGGAAAACTGACTTTTCTTTGAGCCGAAAATGAACTTATAAGGTTATGTTAATGAGCCCTCTCAAGTGCCCAGGGCGGTCTCTCAATCCTCGGAGCCCCAGGCAGCACCTCCTCAACGGCTCATCACCCCGCCCTCCGTGCGCCTCTGCCCGCCCGTTTACACCCCTCCCCTGTCCTTTTCCAATGCGGCTGTGCGGTCCAAATCGTAGCGGGCGCATGCGCAGTAGGTATCGCGATGCCCTGCCAGGAGCGGGCATCGCATTGCGCATGCGCCCGCTACAATTTGAACCGCACATCGTAGCGGGCGCATGCGCAGTAGGTATCGCGATGCCCTGTCAGGAGCGGGCATCGCATTGCGCATGTGCCCGCTACGATTTGGACTGCACAGCCGCATTGGAAAAGGACAGGGGAGGGGAGTAAACGGGCGGGCAGAGGCGCACGGAGGGCGGGGTGATGAGCCGTTGAGGAGGTGCTGCCTGGGGCTCCGAGGATTGAGAGACCGCCCTGGGCACTTGAGAGGGCTCATTAACATAACCTTATAAGTTCATTTTCGGCTCAAAGAAAAGTCAGTTTTCCACAACAAAGGTACCGTTTTTAAGTTCTGGGTGGATCATATAACCCTATTTGATCAGTCTAATATGCCCAAATGTGGTGACAGACTCCCTTTAAGGTAGCATGCTACTGTGTGGGGGCACTAAAAAAGGCATTCTATTGTGTGGGGCCATTAAAGGGGACAGTCTACTGTGTGGCGGCACAAAAGGGATTGGGTGCAATTGGGGCGTGTATAGATAAACATTAAGAATAATTAGGCCAGCTCAACATATATTTGCCGATCCGGTTCAGTTCCCCTCCAGCCTAAAGTAGGAACCTCCAGAGAGGAACTGAAGCTAGAACTGATCCCATAGTTTTCTATTGGATCTTTCATATTGATCCAGCACATCACTGTGCTGTGATCCATCACATCACAAATGCTATATGCAGGTTTTCCTGTTCGATGCTATCAGTATATAGTTGCCAGATCTACAGTACCTTGAAAAAGTATTCATACTCCTTGAACTTTTCCAAATTTTTCCACATTACACCCACAAACGTAAATGTATTCATTGGGATTGTATGTTATAGACCAACACAAAGTAGTCAGTATGTGTGAAGTGAAAAGAAAATGATACATGGTTTTCAAAATTTTTTATAAATAAAAATCTGAAAAGTGTGGTGTGCATTTGTATTCAGCTCCATGTACTCTGTAGCTGTTCTGTGAAGGCCTCAGAGGTTTGTTAGAGAACATAAGCGATCAAACAGCATCATGAAAACCAAGGAACACATCAGATAGGTCAGGGATAAAGTTGTAGAAAAGTGTAAAGCAGGGTTAGGTTATAAAAAAATATTCCAAGCTCTGAACATCCCACAGAGCACTGTTCAATCCATCATCCAAAAATGGAAGGAGTATGACACAACTGCAAACCTACCAAGACATGGCCGTCCACCTAAACCGACAGCCCGGGCAAGGAGAGCAGCCAAGAGGCACATGGTCACTCTGGAGTAGCTGCAGAGATCTACAGCTCATGTGGAAGAAGGTGCACTGATCAGATGCAACCAAAGTTGAACTTTTTGGCCTAAAAACCCATATTCATGTGCTAGAATGGCCCAGTCCAGACCTAAATCCCATTGCGAATCTGTGGCAAGACTTGAAAATTACTGTTCACAGACGCTCTCCATCCAATCTGACTGAGCTTGAGCTATTTTGCAAAGACGAATGGGTGAAAATTTCAGCCTCTAGATGTGCAAAGCTGGTAGACACATACCCCAAAAGATTTGCAGCTGTAATTACAGTAAAAGGTGGTCCTACAAAGTATTGACTCAGGGGGGCTGTATACAAATGCACATTACACTTTCCAGAATTGTATTTATTAAAAATTTTTATAACCATGTATAATTTCTTTTCACATCACACATACTTGCTACTTTGTGTTGGTCAATCACATAAAATCCCAATAAAATACATTTAGGTTTGTGGGTGTAATGTGAAAATTTTTTGAAAAGTTCAGAGTATGAATACTTTTTCAAGGCACTGTATGCACTGAAGTGCTGATACATCAGTTGTGTCCGGCTACTAACTGTGAAGGGGGCCTTAGAGGAGTGGCTTAGTGTAAAAAAAAATTGCTGCAGAGCGCTACTCGTGCTGCTGATAATGTGCCTCCTTGGGTTTTTCAGAGTACAGATACTACTTTATCTGTACTCTGTTATCCCTCTGCCAAAGGGAGTGAGCGCTGCTGCGCTCCTCCACTGTCCCCTAGCAATGCATAATTTTGTGAAAACACACTGACAACAATGACTGTTATTTACACCGTAAATAACGCTGGACCACCAATGACAAGTAAGCCACAGCACAGACCCCATTAGATAGGGCTGTCTAGCTCTGTCAATCAAAGAGGAGCAGTGCTCCAAGAGCTACGCCGACCCTTTAACGCTCAAACTGCCTAATTTGCAGAAATATATGCAAATCCACAAATCTCCACAGTGGTGCAAGCTAAAAAGAAAAGAAAGATATTGTTTTAATCAGCATGATCAACCCTACCAGGCAATATGCCTGGTTTAATACGGTTGATCATGCTGACAGAGGATCTTTAAAAGCCATTGGCAACTATTACACATAATATAAATGCATAAAACTCTTCAGAATTCTGGTAAAGATTTCTTCCACTACATGTGGATCCGGTCTGAAGGGCACAAACGTCAATAAATTGTATATTTCCTCTGATTATTCAGTATAGGACTAAGGTGTCCATGCCAGTAGATCCGATTTATTAGGCTATGTGGTTGTTAGTCTATGGGGGTCATTTATTATCCAGAAATACACCTATATTAGTCGTATTTCTGGCACAGATTGTGGCGTAAATGTTATTTACGGCACACAACGTCACACTGTGACTTTGCCTTGCTCACGCCAGATCTAAAAAAAAGTGGGCATGGCATGGGTGGGGAAGGGCCTGGTTTAGGTGTAGAAAATAGTCTAAAGGTAAGCCAGCTAGGAAGATGTCGTTTAGACTGGCGCTGGATACATCAAAATTATGTAGAGGCCTGTGCCTTTACATAACATAGACGGATTCACCGCCAGCTATAGGGATCTAAAATGCCGGTCTTAATAAATGACCCCCTATATCTTTATCAAAATATACAGTAGCTGTAAGAAATATTTCTAAATAGTGAAAAGATAAACAGAATTGAATTACCGTTATGTATACAAAATGTTAGCGGAAATGTCAGCTAGGGGCACTACTTATGACTGAAGGCACATCTGGCATGAAGTACTGCAGCCACAAATCATATCTTTATGTGCATTATGTACACAAGTAAGTCATTTTTTGTTGTTAGCTGCAAGGGAAGGATACAAATAATTTCTGTGGGATGCAAACTGATACAAAACCACATTGGTTCAATAAGGATCTGCTTTTTTTTTTTAAGGATTGAAGAAACTCAGTAAATTACATCTTTGATAAAAAAAAAAGATACAAACTGGTTCTTTTATCAGTTGCATAACCAACTGAAAGAAATTTACGAAAAATTCTGTTGTATATACATATTAATACAATAGAGAGAGAGAGACAGTGCCAACGTCAGAAGGGCCAGCAATACTGTAGTCCAGCACAAAATACCTCCCCAGCAGAATCAAATATCCCAATGCAGCATACAATACTGCTGCCCTGTCTGGAGGGGACCTGTGGCTGATACTCCTAGCATTAATAAATACTGAAAGCATCCCATCATTATGTACCCAGCCTTTGACCATAAGGAGTGGTCAGGCACAGTGGCATACATAGAGAAGTAAGGGCCCCATAGCAAAGCCCGCACACCGGACAGAAGGGCTTCTGCCTAAACCCTTTTCAATGACCCTTGGGCCTCATTTGGCTAAAAGTTGTTCCTTTAGAGGGTAGAGTCCTGACCATTGGGCATCGATCCACTGGGAAATTTAACTGTAGGTTTTATGGCCAGTCTGCCCTTGCTCAGGGAAATCACAGCCAACCATATATTTCCCCTGCAGTATTCACTTCATTGATATGCCCTAATAGGGAAATAGCAGGGCTGGCCAACCTGTGGCTCTCCAGATGTTGCAAAACTACAACTCCCAGCATGCCCAGACAGCCTACAACTATCAGCCTACAGCAGGGCATGGTGGGAATTGTAGTTTTACAACAGCTGGAGAGCCGCAGGTTGGCCAGCCCTGGTAATAGGCACAAACCCCTTTAATGCATGACCTGATATTCACATGAATGTTATGGTACGTGCATGTTTCCAGGTATATGAACAGTAGCCCAATAAAAGTCACCCAGGGGTAATAAAAAATATTATTATGTATTAGCATTAATTGTCCATAATCAAGACTAAAATCCACTATTTTGCATCAATGTGTATAATGCAATTGTATGTACTCTCAAAGGTCAAGAGTCATACCCATTTTTGGGGATAGTTGCCATTAGTGCTTCATGAGTATGACATTTTGGTTTTGATGGAATCATACGGGTAGTCTGCACAGGTCGAAAAGCCTCCGCAAAATTAGGGCAGCTCCATTAATGGTGTCTAAGGGTCCTATTACACTGCCTGATGATCACAGGACGATCATCAATGGAACATGTTTGCACCAGACTCATTACACACGGTGATATGGGAAGAATGATGGCTACCGCAGTCGTTCCTTCCTAATTCTGCTCTATTGATTATCGGCAGCACATCCCTGATTACACAGGGAGATGTGCTGCTGATGATCGGGCATCTTTCATGCTGTTCAAAAATATAAATCAACCGACAAGCGAGCATTCTTCGGCTGATCAGCTGCTCGATTATACGGTCCAGTTATCGGGAACGAGTGTTTGCATAAACCCTTTTTCCCAATAATTGGCCCAAAAATCCCAAACGTGGATATGGCTTGAAGTCGAGTCAGAAATGGCGAACCCGGCAGACAGGTTCAGCTGCTGTTGGGCTTGTTCATCACCTCATTAGGATCTTTAACTCTTTCCTTTACCGAGTGCATAGCAGGAACTCTGCTAGTAAGATGGACCACCCATGCTGAATTAGTCCTGGTGTGGTCTTGTGTCTGCTGAGGTCATGTACTGTACGGTATTAACTGTGATCGTTCTTCAACGTTCAGATACTGTAAGTCAGACTGGTGCAGCTGGGTAATATCAGATAAAATGAACATATAAAATACAGCTCATCAAAAAGACATAATTTAAAAATGTGTGATTCTAGCTGTTGACTGATGAGCAATTCTAAGACTGCATAAGGAATCGAATATATATCTTCCAGTACGATAATAATGATACCAAAGATCATGTTACCATTTTTTTTATATGTTAAATGGCAGTATCGACAAGTTTTAGGCTGCTTATGGGTAAACCCTTCGAGGAAAAAGGAATTTGTATAAATCTAGGCTTTTTTCTTTTTTTTCTATTTTTGTGGTATGGAGCATGTCTTCTATTAAATTTATATAAAGTCACATAAAATGTATCTTTATTGTCCTGCAGCAGTGATGTGCCCGTCTACCACATATGACAGATTCATCTAGTCACTGGCCTCAGTGGTCTCATACTGTATAAAGCTAAGGCCAGCGATTGGCTGTAGCGGTCACATGCACTATCTGGCACATCATCAACATTGCATTATGGCTGTGGTATTGGGGAAGGAAAGTGCAGCAGCACTAGAATAAAGGATGTTTAGTAGGGTAAGCATAACTTTTTTTTTATTACTCATAGGCTCTCTGCCAGTTTAACACTGTGCAGAAGTTTAAGGCAGGGGAATAAATGCTGCAAAGCAAGAATACTATCAAACATGGAAGTATAAGGGTGGATTCACTTTGAGTATTTGCTATCTGTTTAACGGATATGTTGTATTAAAAAAAGATACAAAAGTGAAGCACACCACGCTTTTGTATCCAGCAGAGTCCAGTAAAAAAAAGTATACGTTAACATACAATGGAACTCTATGGTAAATGGATGCCACTGTATGGCATCAATCGGAGGCATCCATTAACGTATCCGTTTTTTGTACACGTTAAAAGGATGGGAAAAATGTGATGTGAACCCAGCCTTAATAATTTAAATGTATTTTGTTGCTGGGCAATGACCCCAAATATACAGACCAATGTCTATTTTGTTAAGGTTGCTGAACCATTGTACAAAACAAGCACTTGTTACCTTTTGTGTCACCCTCTATCTCCTCATAGATTGTAAGCTCTTGCAAGCAGGGCCCTCAGTCCTCTAGTTTAATTGGTTGACTTGTGAGTTTCTATGTAATGCATGATTTTGTTTGTACATGAACCCTCTGATGATAAAGCTCTACGGAATATGTTGACGCTATATAAAGATTATTATACATTATTATTATTCATCATGAAGAAGAACACGAAGTCCTGGATGTGATGATGTGGCCCTCACAGAGCCCTGATCTCAACATCACTGGGTCTGTCTGAGATTACATGAAGAGACAGAAGGATTTGAGCAAGCTTACATTCACGATCTGTTGTTAGTTCTCCAAGATGTTTGGAACACTCTCCCTGCCGAGTTCCTTCAAAAACTGTGCATAAGTATACCTAGAAGAATTGGTGATGTTTTGAAGGCAAAGGGTGGTTACGCCTAATATTGATTTGAGTTAGATTTCTCTTTTGTTCATTTACTTTGCTTTTTGTTAATGGTTAAAAATAAACTATTAACACTTCTATTTTTGAAAGCATTCTTACTTTACAATATTTTCACACACCTGCTTAAAACTATTCTACAGTACTATATCTCAAACAACCCCTCAGCTGATTGGTACATGATACCTAAACAGAGGTCTCATGGTGTTTGAAATATAAAAAAAATAAAAATCTCCAGGTAAATGTGTACAGTACCTATATTATATATTTATTACTTCTGCAGTAATCTAGGACATGGGATAATCATCTGCTACTGAGTCATACCATGCTATGTCAGGTCTTCTAATAGTATTATACTTTATATTACTCTGGTGAAATAAACATATAAACAAAATAATCTGCTGCAATATATTATTAATCTGATAATGTATTCACCAAGGTGAACTAAAAGTAAAACTTTATTACTTGTTTTGTTACCAAAGTTCTTTTACTTTACCTGTATTGAAAGTTTGTATATTTTTAATTTGTCTAGTGAGACCCGATTATAGGAATTTTCATATTCAGCATTTATTAAACTGGCAACACAGATTTTCATTGCTGCAATGCTAGGTCTAGGCAGATGATGGTAGACAAACATAAATGGATTTCCCAAAAAGACAATTTTACTTCACTTTCAGTGCAAACAGTTAGGGGGTTCTGTAGCCGGAAAATGCCCATGATAGATTAGATAAATAGATAGATAGATTAGTAGAAGGATAAATAAGATAGATATGTTTAATTGACGTTTATTAAAGTTTTATGACAAATATGTGGAAAGAGACAAATAAAAGAAAGCCAAATGGTTTTGCAGGACTTAACAAGCCAAAACCATAGAAATCTAGCCCTCTTTTATACTAGAACTCCCAAGATAAGAAAACGGTAAGCTTTGAGCTATTACTTCTATAATATTGAACATTATTGAGTATAGAGTATTGAGCACTGTTAAGTGAAGGAGAAAATTATTTCTATATGGAGAGTAATGCTATGGGAAGCCAGGGTAACAGGAACCAAATGTTAAACTTCAAAGATCAGACTAAAAAGTGAAAGTCAACAGAAGGAAATTCAGGAAGATTAAAAACAAAATACTAAATATATATTAAAAAGATTAGATAGATATTAGAAGGATATGAGATAGATATGTTTTTATTTATTTTACTCATTTATATAGTGTATATATTATATCTATTCTGCAGCACTTTACAGACATTGTCATCAATAGATAGATATGAGATAGATAAATTAGATAGATAGATAGATAGATAGATAGATAGATAGATGTGAAATAGATTACATTATTACATATGTATGTAAAGTTAGCCTAAAAAGTGATCAGAGCTTAATTTTTGTAACCTTCATTTCCGTGCACACTCATGCCTTTATTGGCCTATTCCTTGCAACTATCACATTTGATGCAGTCTTTAAGACTAATGATTAAAAAAGGAGAAATCAGACACTTGCAGAACAGAATAATTCCATACTCTCTAGTGGCAATCCCAGATCTGGTGTAAAAGTTTTGACTAGAAAATATTTGCTTGTTCAAAGTGAAAGTTACAAACAAACAAACAAACAAACAAAAACACACATTTAGATATGATATTTAGTTATAGTTCGTTCCTACATGCATGTCTACAATTATACAAGTAACTTTCAGCTAGTTCTTGAGACATTTGTAATATATGAAAAAACAAACAAACACTGCTTCCATGTGACATATAGTTTATACAATATCTGTAAAGTGTGACTATATTTATCACATATCAATCGGTGTAATGAAACTTACTCTGTTCATCAAATCAGAAGATGAAGAAGTCAGTTTAGGTGGACTTTCAATAGAGGGAGCAACTGCATAGAAATAATTGATGGTCATCTGAGTACGATTTATCTACCTAAAGTGATATATTTTACTGGGTTTACATGTTTTACAGAAACTACAATTTCAGTTAAACAATTTACATAATATATGCGTACCATATATAATACCATACATGCTACCACAAAATAAATAATATGCATGCTACTATATATATATATAAACATAGTTTTTGTATCATATATCTATTTATCTACATATGGAATGTATCTAATCTATCTATAGTTATCTATTTCATTATCTAGCTTTCTATCTATCTAATATCTATTTGCAATCTATCTTACTTTCTATCGATCTATCTAATATCTATCTCATTATCCATCTTCGAGTTATCTAACTACATGTATAATCCACAACTAAAGAATAGCACAACTATTTCATATAACATAATACACATTATGGTCCATGTACTGGTTTCCCGAGTAAACCTTGCAAGTGCAGAGAAAACTTGTGAAGTGCCTGATTCATTGCTAGGTCACCAATTTATCTTTTATATTGCTGGCACAAACTGTATTAAATTGATAAACTGTAATAAAAATAATAATACAAATAATAATAATAATAATAATAAAAAAGCTACTCTTCTAGTTATTAAGGAGTAAGATACAACTTTGTGACTTAGTGTCATTCTATAATTCTTTTTAGGGAGCGGCTAAAAAAGCATATAAATTAGTAAGGAAAAAAAATATGAATATATATATATATATATATATATATATATATATATATATATATATATATAGCTAAACCTCATTGTATTGAATATTGTAGTCGGATATGGGCAGGTTAATGGAATGGGCACTGGAGTATATACACACACAGGATGGGAATATCTAAAAGCGTTTTTAGAGGGAAAATTAGGAACTAGGGTGATGAAATGACAAGGGGCTGCACGGAGTGGAGGGGTAAAACAATGCCCAGGGGACAAGAGAGACATTAGATAAAGTGTTAACTTAATGATTTGCCCATTGAATGTGGGTTGACTGACTCCAGCCAGCACAAGCTGCCACATCTCCTCCTAAATGAAACCCGACAGCTGCTATATACAACAGGGCCAGGGAGAAGAGGGATTAAGCCTGGGTGGGAGTGAGGGGGGCTGGAAAGTTACTTTCCTACAATTAATATCAGTCATAATTTTAGTTATCCCAGGGGCAGCTATGGGGGCAGGTGTCATGTCCATTCTCCAGGTATGCTGTACCCTCAGCACTGGCAGCATACTCTGAATTGTCTGTTTATATATTCATGTGTAATTACAAGGTCTTTTTGCTACCTACCTATTGATTCACCAGTGACCCGTCAAAAAGAGTAGCATGGGAATTCTGGTATCACACAATGCCAACAGGGAGAGCCCTCGCCCCCTCCTGCAGGCTTAGCCTCCACTGATCCAGACTCCACCTCTGAACCCCACACTCCATTACATGACTGCTGCTTGGACTGTATGGGCCAGGAACACCCACATGTACAGTGCCTATACAACCAGGAGTCCATGCCATGCAGAGTGCATGGCTTCTGTGGTGCCAGGGGCTGTGCCAGCCCTGTGACTGTGACCCGGGGTCATTCATTAGGCTCCGAGGAGGCTTGTGTTTGGGCAGCATGGTCTTGACAGTACAGCGAGGGAAAACAGATTTTTATTGAATTGGGAAACCGCTCTGAACATCCCGCAGCAGGGGGGCTCCAGGACGTTTTGTGTCTTATAATTGCTTAAAGATATATGGCAGCTTAGATTACTGTAATTACCATCAGAGGCTGTTGAAAGAAGTTAGGCTGGGTCTGAGGGACTGCAGCTTGGCTTCTTCTTACCACCCAGGCAGAGATCAGTTCACATAGCTATACACTCAGCAGGCCGGACTATAGGACGCCCCAATTACAGCCAGCACCTGTGCAGCCTGCCACTAGTCCTGAGGAGAAGGGCTGGTCGCTGAGGGGGGCACCAACAGCCAAATCTATCTATCTAATTTATATCTGTCTATTTATCTGTCTGTCTATCTGAGTAATATTTAATTATTATCGATTTTATTTCTATCTATCTACGATCTATGTATCTCATATTTAATTATTGCCTAATCTATCTTCTATCTATCTACCTATCTATCTATCTATCTATCTATCTATCTATCTATCTATCTATCTATCTATCTATCTATCATTTATCTTATCTATCTTATCTATCTATCTATCTATCTATCTATCTATCTATCTATCTATCTATCTATCATCTATCTTATCTATCTTATCTATCTTTTATTTATTTGTCTATGTGGTACCCATCTAGCTACTTATTTATCTTTTTTTTTAATTATCTATTATCTATCTCATTCTATGTCTCTTTTTATCTATATGTCTATCCCACCATCTATCTATCTATCTATCTATCTATCTATCTATCTATCTATCTATCTATCTCACTATCTATCCTCATACATTGTGTAGAATTAGTAATTAATCAGTTATACCTAAATCTATTTCAGTGTGCTGTATTCTTGCATTACTTCTCTGGCACAATGACTTTTCGCCCACTTGTCCAGAAGAATGCGCCTTTCTCCCCAGTAACCTGTGCTGAGGATTAGCTGCAGCGACTTTCCCTATACACAATCAAGCGCAGTGTATGGAGCCTGCATTCAGGATTAGAGGCAATGTGACTTTAAAGTTGTTTTCTTCTCTACGATCCCTGGTTTCCAGTATTGTTTAATTAGCAATTCTGGGTGCAATAGACTGAGAACAAATCCGCTTTCCCTTCATTATGTGATCGCCTGTAAAATCTCCCCTTGTTCTGCACAAACTGTAATAACTTATCACAAAGTCCTAAAGTAAACTTGTAGTGAGCAGACCATAGGAACTGCAATGTGGAGGAAAAGTGAGTGCTACCACCTATCTATTCTCTATCTATCTATTATCTATCTATCTATCTATCTATCTATCTACTATCATCTATCCAATATTTATCTATCTACATCTACTTTCTATATAATTATCTTCACAAGATTTCAGACAATATAAAGCAGTGTTACCCACTTGTTGATCCGGCAGGTTTGCTCATACTTGCAGAAGGTCCAGCAGTCTGGGGTAAGGTCCAGTGACAGGTGACCTCCAGAGCTCACTGCTCTCCTCGCTGGGACAATCCAAGCATCCTCCTGGCACAAGGCTCTGGACTTGAAATTGTAATCAAAAGTCTTAAAGAAAGGAGCAATCAATGTCTTATCTTCTGTCCTGATCTTGTCAGATATTCCCAAAGCCAAAAAAGCTGCGTGTGACTACTCAGAGCAAGTGCTATTAGTGCTGCTTGTGCTGCTCAGTGGTCTCAGCCTGTATTCATCCCCAGGGCAGCAGACTGGGGTGGTGGGCTCACAGCTGGGAGGTGGATGCAGGAGGGACTCTGCCACTAAGCAGTGCTGGTTCTGTGCAGGGACTGGGAAGTTGGAGTCTCTGAGTGACTTAGAATAATATGGGGACAGGAGCAAGTGACAGGACACTGGGGAGGAGGGAAATGCGCCCTGTGCCCACTGCTGCCCTGCTCTTCCCCAGTCCTAGAGGAGCGTGACGTCAGCACAGCCCAGGGGAGGGCGATATTACTGATATGTGCCTCCCAGAGGAATCCCTACAGGCTCCAGTGCAGGTGCAGGGTGCTATCCAAGCTGGGGAGCATTCAGGTACCGTATGTGTCTGCCTGTGCCAGACTGGGCGCTCTGATTACAGGACACATATGTATATATGGGATTGTACATTGCTGTGGTGAATGACTGATGACCTGAGTGCAGGACAGGCTTCTAATGCAGTGACAGCAGTGACAGTAATGTGGCGCCGCCCACCTGTTGTGCCCCAGACCCCTGCCCACTGCCCCAGCCTCTCACCCTTTACTGAAGAGACTGGGTAGAAACTTTCTGTGTGATGTCTGCTGCCTGATCACTACATATATAATCTGTGTGTATCATTATATATATTTATCTGTGTCTATTAATAATATTAATAATCATCCCCCTCCTCATATAAAGGTCTGATGAAACATGATTTTAAGGATTTAGCTTTATTCGTTTTAAATGGATAGATGTGCGAGAAGTGGAGAGCATGGAGCAGATTGTCAGCACAATGCCTGGCAGCCGCTGTAAGGGAGGACTAGGCCTCCTATAGGTAAACGACCCTCCTCATCATCACTGCACAGCGCTGAGGACTGCACAGGATATGCGGCAGACCTTACTGTAGGGCTATGGGCAACAAGCCTGGCATGGGCAACAAGCAGCTAATGCATTCATATTGTACTCTCAAACTTTCCAACTTTTATGCTGTTTTTCCAAGGATAGTAGACTTGTGGAAAATGCTTTATTCTAATTCCTAGACTAACCAGAAGGAAGCCAGCTGCCACCGGTAGTGTCCCCAAAATGTCATTCATTGCCAGTAATATCTATCTCCTATCAATCTATCTATATAATATCTATCTCACTATCTATCTATCTATCTATCTATCTATTATCTCCTATCTATCTATCTATCTATCTATCTATCTATCTATCTATCTATCTATCTATTATCTCCTATCTATCTATCTATCTATCTATCTATCTATCTATCTATCTATCTATCTATCTATTATCATCTATCTATCTATCTATCTATCTATCTATCTATCTATCTCTCTCATATCTATCTATCTATCTATCTATCTATCTATCTATCTATCTATCTATCTATCTATCTATCTCATATCTATCTATCTATCTCTCTCATATCTATCTATCTATCTCATATCTATCTATCTATCTATCTATCTATCTATCTATCTAATATCAATCAATCAATCTATCTATCTCATATCTATCTATTTCTATCTTGTACACCTATCTTTTTTATCTTGTACACACGCTCAGTTTAGATACAATACAGACAGATCACTGTGCTATTTGCTTTTATTACACTTGAGATCATACATATTTAGAACATATTTTAATTGCTAGATTTCTATGTTTTGTATGGTTTATGTTGTCTATGGTCCTTGTTAGGTCCTGGGAGAGCATTTGCAGTTTTTTTTTTGTATGTATTGTTCTTTAAACATTAATTAAATATAAAACAGTGATGTATTTTTATCGGTTATCATCATCAATCTACATGGCAGTCTAATATATATATACATACACTTTAACATATTGCAATTTGCAATAGTACATCCTCATCATCATTAATCTATCGGCTTTCTTCCATTCACAAATTCCTGTAGTAAGGTAACAGTCGTGCTGCAGAGTGCGGACCCATTCCTGTATTACTCTGGAGCTGAGGACTTACATCCAGTGCTGGAGAATACACGTTTACTGGAATTGTACTAGGCATATGCAAATGTCACTTCTCCATCTTACTAGGCCAATTAGGAGCTGTCATTGATATGCAGACAGGACTATTAGCTCTGGGAATATTTTACCCTCATTAAACTGGAAGTCTGTGAGGCTAGCAGAAGGCGCATGGTCCAGATCTCTGCACCGGACCTCTGTGCTGATACCACCTGATACTGTACCACAGACCCCTCCAAAAACTGCACTGTATTGCCATGGGAAGCCCTGCAGAGCCCCCGAGAAGCAAGCAGAATAGGAGTCAAGGAATAAGCCTAGATTAACTCAAATGTCGCACAATGATCCTGACACTGATATAGACTGTATATACTGCACTGCTATATCATGTATAGCGAATGTACTGTTCTGCTATATACTGTACAACGAATATACTGTACTGTTATGATCTATCTATCTAATATCTATCTATCTATCTCATCTATCTATCTATCTATCTATCTATCTATCTATCTATCTATCTATCTACATATCCATCTTGTATAATGAAAAACACTTTCTGAAAATTAGTATGTGCTAAACAAATGACCCTGTTCTTGTATATATGGTATACACTGGATGAAGTGTAGAGGATTATATTGTACTGTATATGGAATAAATGCTAACACTGTTCTCCTATACAGTGTATGGTAAATATATATTAACATTGTTCCGATTTAGAATGTATAATGACTATATAATATGTTTTGAAATGAATTGCATAATTGGATATACCACACTATTCTTATTCCATGTATGTATAATGTATTACTGAACATGCAATCCTGTTGTGATATATAAAATTCAATCTATAATACTGTTCAAATATAATTATATTAATATAGAAAATTATTGTAATGTGTAATTTACAGTGAATATGTACTACAAAAATATACTCACAGATTATATATATATATATATATACATACATACATACACACACCATACATTAGATAAACTTTCCATATTGTAACTAATATTGGGGTGTCCATTGTGATGGCCACAGGATTCTCCCCATTCTCCTGCTGCTCAATTATCTCCAGCATGAAGTACCACCCTATGCTATCACTGTGCTGACTGGGGCAAGTTAATTGCTTGGGTGTTGGATGCTAATAGGATTAATCCACTGTCCTATTATTAGCAGCAGCAATGAAACCTGATCAATAATCATTACTGTCAGCGGTACCATCCAGGCTGTTCTATTTGTGCCCCCTCACCCCCCATGTGATAACACACAACAGGAAATGATCACCTTGTAAAGTCACTGCTGTGACGTCATTCATGGTATAGGAGCAGAGAGGTGATTGCTATAAGGTACTAGAAACCATCCCGCTCAGCCCAGCACATGCAAAAGATAGGTAGTATCCTGGAAGAAGTGCTATTACATTACTGGCTGCAAGTGCAAACCTGTAGTAATATAGGAAAAGAAAGATGGGATATAGTAGTGATAGATGTATCTGAGACAGAGGTATATATTACATAGATACACAGAAAATGCATAATAGATATATAGACATACATAGATGTACTGTACATTGGATAGATGCACAGGTATAATGTACAGTTACAAGAAAAAGTATGTGAACCCTTTGGAATTATATGGATTTCTGCACAAATTGGTCATAAAATGTGATCTGATCTTCATCTATCTGATCTATAGACAATAGACAATCACAGTCTGCTTAAACTAATAACACACAAAGAATTACATGTTACCATGTTTTTATTGAACACACCATGTAAACATTCACAGTGCAGGTAGAAAAAGTATGTGAACCCCAAGACTAATGACATCTCCAAGAGCTAATTGGAGTGAGGTGTCTGCCAACTGGTGTCCAATCAATGAGATGAGATTGGAGGTGTTGGTTACAGCTGCCCTGCCCTATAAAAAACACACACCAGTTCTGGGTTTGGTTTTCACAAGAAGCATTGCCTGATGTGAATGATGCCTCGCACAATAGAGCTCTCAGAAGACCTATGATTAAGAATTGTTGACTTGCATAAAGCAGGAAAGGGTTATAAAAGTATCTCCAAAAGCCTTGCTGTTCATCAGTCCACGGTAAGACAAATTATCTATAAATGGAGAAAGTTCTGCTCTGCTGCTACTCTCCCTAGGAGTGGCCGTCCCGTAAAGATGACTGCAAGAGCACAGCGCAGACTGCTCAATGAGGTGAAGAAGAATCCTAGAGTGTCAGCTAAAGACTTACAAAAGTCTCTGGCATATGCTAACATCCCTGTTAGCGAATCTACGATACGTAAAACACTAAACAAGAATGGATTTCATGGGAGGATACCACAGAGGAAGCCACTGCTGTCCAAAAAAAAACATTTCTGCACATTTACAGTTTTCACAAGAGCACCTGGATTTTCCACAGCAGTACTGGCAAAATATTCTGTGGACAGATGAAACCAAAGTTGAGTTGTTTGGAAGAAACACACAACACTATGTGTGGAGAAAAAGGCACAGCACACCAACATCAAAACCTCACCCCAACTGTGAAGTATGGTGGTGGGGGCATCATGGTTTGGGGCTGCTTTGCTGCGTTAGGGTCTGTACGGATTGCTATCATCGAAGGATAAATATATTCCCAAGTTTATCAAGACATTTTGCAGGAGAATTTAAGGCCATCTGTCCACCATAATCTGTCTCAAAACGGTGTCTCCCTCTGGCCTAAATGAACAAATATATTTTGCCTGCTTTCTGTGAGAACACACCTCTGCGTAACTACTTAGGTGTTTAATTTATCTTGCCTCATATGTATATTTATCTACGCATATTTATCTGCCTTTTTCATCAGACCAAAATAGGTCTAGTGCGTTTTATTGTCATCTATGGGGATTTGTGGGTCATTGGTTATTACATCCTTGGCCCCCGTTTATATTATCCTCTTTCTATATATGCATACCCTCTATTTTAATTGTCCCACTGGCCCCTATTACAGGTTGTCTATTTGCATCACAATTATCTAACTAATAATGATATTGACTCCATAATACATGCCTCTCAGCCCCTCATGTCATGGTATATACTTTGTGCAATGTTGCGCCCTTAATTTGAGTAGTAATTCCTTTGTGCCGATGTGCAGTGCCTGTGGCACGCTATTTGCGTCCCACATACCGAAAGTACGTCAGCGGTGGAACGCATCTTGCGTTCCAAATACCGGAAGTGATGTATCGTCACTTCCGGTTTTTGATTTTTTGAGCGGCGGCACCTGGAGAGTGGCGTTTGTATAAAGGTATGGTCAGTTTGGACATTCCTTGCACCTGTTATCATTTAGGCGGCCAGTATTTGGGACATCACTACCAGTTCATTACTTGTCCCCTGAGGAACCTTCCCTACCTGTTGGGGAAATGCGTCGAGACGTTATTTAATATCTATGTGGTCTTTTTTTAGGGACATACAGGGCACATTAGGGTGAGCTGTCGATTGAGTGGGGTGGCCCCTTTCGGGGCGAGTGCTCCACAGTTAGGTAGGGAGACCCCTAGGGATACTGAGGGATATACCTTCCCAGACCTTCACTCAGCTGGCTTCAACTATACCACCTCCGCATCTTTTCAGTTGTTACCGGCATCAAGGTGAAAAGGAATTTCTTATCATCGACTATTGACATCTTTCCACCCGTGATCACCACTAATCTATACCTGGGTACCGTGAGTAAACTAGCACATGGCTGCCAAACAGTTATATCTATTCTGTTAAGTATTTTCAGCCGTCTGCTACTATAGGTTATCAATTCCTAACATCAGGTATCTAGTTGTTTTGTTACTGGTGCCCTGTCCCCCCCCCCCTATCCATTCAGATGTGTCTCTATGTATCTAGCTATCATTGTTAGAGATACCTTTGGATTGATTACTAAATCATGCCTATCTAGGCAGATTTTTTCTTTATATCTGCACACATATATGCACTATTTGTTTTGAGGGAATATCTATTTTATCGTATTTAATAAAAGTTATATTTTAAGAGTAATTTACTTCTGTGACCTTCTACTTATTTGCCCTAATTAGTGGAATAGCCATCTGTCCACCAGCTGAAGCTCAACAGAAGATGGGTGTTGCAACAGGACAACGACCCAAAGCATAGAAGTAAATCAACAACAGAATGGCTTAAACAGAAGAAAATATGCCTTCTGGAGTAGCCCAGTCAGAGTCCTGACCTCAACGCGATGGAGATGCTGTGGCCTGACCTCAAGAAAGCGATTCACACCAGACATCCCAAAAATATTGCTGAACTGAAACAGTTCTGTAAAGAAGAATGGTCAAGAATTACTCCTGACAGTTGTGCACGTCTGATCTGCAACTACAGGAAACGTTTAATTGAAGTTATTGCTGCCAAAGGAGGTTCAACCAGTTATTAAATCCAAGGGTTCACATACTTTTTCCACCTGCACTGTGAATGTTTACATGGTGTGTTCAATAAAAACATGGTAACATTTAATTCTTTGTGTGTTATTAGTTTAAGCAGACTGTGATTGTCTATTGTTGTGACTTAGATGAAGATCAGATCACATTTTATGACCAATTTGTGCAGAAATCCATATCATTCCAAAGGGTTCACATATTGCAACTGTATATCCTTAGATTGTGAGCCCCATTGGGGACAGTGTGATGCTAATGTCTGTAAAGCACTGCGCAATATGTCAGCGCTATATAAGTGCATAAAAGAAATAAATATATATTAGGGGAAATGTGAAAGGTGGAATATGATTGGTTGCTATGGGCAACTAAGCTAATTTTCCTTTACACCAGTTTTGATAAATCTTCCCATATATATATATATATATATATATATATATATAGTGGATATAAAAAGTCTACACACCCCTGTTAAAATGTCAGGTTTCTGTGATGTAAAAAAATTAGACAAAGATAAATAATTTCAGAACTTTTTCCACCTTTAATGTGACCTATAAACTGTACAACTCAATTGAAAAACAAACTGAAATCTTTTAGGTAGAGGGAAGAAAAAATAGAAACATAAAATAATATGGTTGCATAAGTGTGCACACCCTTAAACTAATACTTTGTTGAAGCACCTTTTGATTTTATTACAGCACTCAGTCTTTTTGGGTATGGGTCTATCAGCATGGCACATTTTGACTTGGCAAGATTTGCCCACTCTTCTTTGCAAAAACACTCCAAATATGTCAGATTGCGAGGGCATCTCCTGTGCACAGCCCTCTTCAGATCACCCCACAGATTTTCAATCGGATTCAGGTCTGGGCTCTGGCTGGGCCATTTCAAAACTTTAATCTTCTTCTGGTGAAGCCATTCCTTTGTTGATTTGGATGTATGCTTTGGGTCATTGTCATGCTGAAAGATGAAGTTCCTCTTCTTTTTCAGCTTTCTAGCAGAAGCCTGAAGGTTTTGTGCCAATATTGACTTGTATTTGGAACTGTTCATAATTCCCTCTAGCTTAACTAAGGCCCCAGTTCCAGGTGAAGAAAAACAGCCCCAAAGCATGATGCTGCCACCACCATGCTTCACTTTTGGGGATGGTGTTCTTTTGGTGATGGGCAGTGTTGTTTTTGCGCCAAACATATCTTTTGGAATTATGGCTAAAAAGTTCAACCTTGGTTTCATCAGACCATAACACCTTTTCCCACATGCTTTTGGGAGACTTCAGATGTGTTTTTGCAAAATGTAGCCTGGCTTGGATATTTTTCTTCGTAAGAAAAGGGTTTCGTCTTGCCACTCTACCCCATAGCCCAGACATATGAAGAATACAGGAGATTGTTGTCACATGTACCACACAGCCAGTACTTGCCAGATATTCCTGCAGCTCCTTTAATATTGCTGTAGGCCTCTTGGTAGCCTCGCAGACCAGATTACTTCTCGTCTTTTCATAAATTTAGGAGGGACGTCCAGTTCTTGGTAATGTCACTGTTGTGCCATATTTTCTCCACTTGATGATGACTGTCTTCACTGTGTTCCATGGTATATCTAATGCCTTGGACATTCTTTTGTATCCTTCTCCAGACTGATACCTTTTAACAATGAGATCCCTCTGATGCATTGGAAGCTCTCTGTGGACCATGGCTTTTGCTGTGGGATGCAACTAAGAAAATTTCAGGAAAGACCAACTAGAGCAGCTGAACTTTATTTGGGGTTAATCAGAGGCACTTTAAATGATGGCAGGTGTATGCTGACTCCTATTTAACATGGTTTTGAATGTGATTGCTTAATTCTGAACACAGCTACATCCCCAGTTATAAGAGGGTTTGCACACTTATGCAACCACATTATTATTTTTATTTTTTTTGTTTTCTTCCCTCCACCTAAAAGATTTCAGTTTGTTTTTCAATTGAGTGGTACAGTTTATACGTCACATTAAAGGTGGAAAAAGTTCTGAAATTGTTTATCTTTGTCTCATTTTTTTTTACAGAACAGAAACCTGACATTTTAACAGGGGTGTGTAGACTTTTTATATCCACTGTAGATACACAGACAGACATAATGTATATTAGATAGATACACCTCCCCTCCTGCCTGCTGCGACCCCTGTATATAATGCCTCCTGTCTGCTGTGCTTCAATGTGTAGTGTCTCCTGCATGCTGTGCCCCCCATATATAATGCCTCCTGTCTATTGTGTCCATTGTATTTAATGTCTCCTGCCTAATGTGCCCCTCCTATATAATGCCTCCTGCCTGCTGTGCCCACTGTATATAGTGTCTTCTGCCTGCTGTGTCCCTGTGTATAGTGTCTCTTGCATGCTGTGCCTGCATATTTAATGCCTCCTGCCTACTGTGTTCCTTGAATATAATGCCTCCTACCTACTGTGCCCCTGGTATATAAAGCCTCTTACCTACTGTGCCCCGGTATATAATGCCTTCTGCCCACTGTGCCCCTGGTAAATAATGTCTCCTGTGCCCCTCATATATAATGCCTCTTGCACCCCCTGTATATAGTGTCGCCTGCCTGATGTACCCCCCTGTATAGCGTCTCCTGCCTACTGTGCCCATAGTATATAATGCCTCCTGCCTGCTGTGCCCCCTGTGTATAATAGCTCTCGCCTACTGTGCCCCCATGTTTATAGTGCCCTCTGGCTGCTGTTCCCCTTATATGTAGTGGCTCCTGCCTGCTGTATATTTAATGCCTCCTGCCTACTGTGTTCCTTGAATATAATGCCTCCTACCTACTGTGCCCCTGGTATATAATGCCTCTTACCTACTGTGCCCCGGTATATAATGCCTTCTGCCCACTGTGCCCCTGGTAAATAATGTCTCCTGTGCCCCTCATATATAATGCCTCTTGCACCCCCTGTATATAGTGTCGCCTGCCTGATGTACCCCCCTGTATAGCGTCTCCTGCCTACTGTGCCCATAGTATATAATGCCTCCTGCCTGCTGTGCCCCCTGTGTATAATAGCTCTCGCCTACTGTGCCCCCATGTTTATAGTGCCCTCTGGCTGCTGTTCCCCTTATATGTAGTGGCTCCTGCCTGCTGTGCTCAGTGTTTATATATGAGCATACTCATCTTCCATCCCCAGTCCCACAATGTCTCACACTGATGCATGCCCGGCCTTTCTTGGTGGAACTTCACAGATGGCATGATGATGTCATTGCAATGCCTGAATCATAGTGGCGAAGGGACCAGGTGCCTCAGAGGGGTCCAAAGAACTCGGCTCCACTCACCTTGTGGCCCTGCTGACTCTTTCCTCTTGATCACTACTCCTGGGCCCTGATGCTGGTTAGCCGCAGCCCAGAGGCACAAGTCAGTTGGGGCCACGGGGCTCTAAGCAGCTGCTATGGCAGTAGTTACCCCCTGGACTGACAGACAGACAAATGGACTGATAGACGTAGATATACACAGACACCCACAGACAGATAGATCTGCTTGCATAGGTACAAATCTGCGGACGGATGCCTTTTAAGTAACACTCTAATGGAAATTATTATTACTCTCCTTGTTTAAGGTTATCCAATATATTAATAATATATCATTATTATTTTAACTACACTATCATGGGCACAGATAAGAAGATCTTGCACTGTTTTGGTGAATGCTGGGAGAGGAAGAGAATGATACTAAACAAAGCTTATGTTAGCCAATCAGTTGTGGGAGGTCATTTTTTGGCAGTCTTCAGTTATATTTTGTTGTTGTGAAAATGATATGTGAGGAAAGATCACCCAGCATTAGGCTAATTTCACACTATGAGTAAATTCTTCTGGCAGGCTGTTTTGGCAGAGGAACAGCCTGCCTGAAGACAACCCGACCCCACCGAAGCCCATTGACTACAATGGGACTCGTTGGGGATCTGGCCATGTCCCATTATAGTCAATGGGGCCTGTCGAAGCTCCAGTCATTTCCAACTAACTAGCCTTAGTCACTTTGATAAATATTTTTAAAGTAGCTGTTTTAATAGGGAAATTTATCACAGGGATATTATTTTTGTTTGAGTCTGTGTTGGGCAATTTGTGACAAATGTATCAAATGTTGCACGTTGTTTGATAAATTTGATGCATCTTTAAATCTAATACTTTTCTAGATACGGTACTCCAATTTTTGTACACCAACCCTCTACTGGAGTGACTTTGCGACTTATTTTGCAACTTTTAAAAAAGTCACAGTGATTAATCTGGAGGGAAAAATATTAACATACATTGTAAACAAATTGCAAACAAATTTCAAATATTAGGGAACATTTATTAAGACCGGCGTTTTAGAGGCTGGTCTTAATAAGCCCTATACTACCAGACACATCACATTGATGGAACAGAAGTAGATGTTTTTTTTTCCTTTAACCTGGGCAACCCCCTTAATAAAATATTTTCTTCCTAAAGAAGCGGTAAACTATGAGGTGTAAAATTAAAGAGAGGCAGCACTATGGGGTGTAACAATAAAGAGGCAGCAATCCAATGAAAAGATCCATGTTTATTCACCCATTCCAACGTTTCAGCTTACTGTGGAGACTTCTTCAAGCTAGAGAAAGGCTTCACAGTTAGCTGAAATATTGCAATGGGTGAATAAACACAGATCTTTGGATTGGAGTGCTGCCTCTCTCTCTTCCTTTTTACTCTATTGGATGATGTTTTATGAGGCTCTGCAGAGTAACCTGCCTTTGTGTGTTACAACTACACAGTCCTCTCTATCCTCTCCCTGCACTTTTTATGATATGCAGGGAGGAAAATGTGTAGGAATCAGAAGCCTGTGTGAGAGGCTGGACCCTGGGAAGTAGTCTATGTCATCGAGAGAGAGGACCAGTCTGTGTGAGGTGAGGACACCAAGGAGAGCAGTCTGGGCAAAAGAGGGGCGGCAGTGTGGAGTTTGCAGTTTGTACAATAAGGGGCATAGGGAACAATTTTTATCTGCAGAAGAGTGGAGGTATACTAGGGAGCAATCATTGTGGCAGTACTGGCACTAACAGGACCCTTTGTCTGTGTTGGGGCTTACTTAAAAAGTGCAAAAAAAAGGAAAATGGACTGGATCGCACATCCATATGCTATGCTTTGATCTCATAAATGCTACTCAGCAGGAACCAGCACTACTTGGCGCATGTGTACCGCCTCCTATGCTACATGCTAACTGAGGCATTAGTGTACATTTTGATCAAAAATAAGCACTCCTCTCATTCGGTCCAGGTGATTTTAATTAGAAAAATTTAGCATGAGGGTTTAAATGAACCTATCATGCTCTCAGTTGGAGTTCCTGATAGCTTTGGATAAGGTGAGCTTTGACAACTGTTCACATGGTGCGGTGCTACGCGGTGGCCATTGCCGTTGTGGTGCTGTCTGGGTGGGTTGGGGAGGCCCAGTGCTAGGTTTGGCATTGTCAAGAAGCAGGGGTGCTGTTTGGCTGCTGGGTCCCGCCGCCTGCCGGGTCGGCGCTGCGGTGTCGGTGGTCGCCATGCAGTGAGTAGGTCCCACTCATAGAGGCAAACTTGGCATTGTAAGTGGGCTTATGCCTTTTGATTAAAATGTACACTAATGCCTCAGTTAGCATGTAGCATAGGAGGCGGTACACATGCGCCAAGTAGCGCTGGTTCCTGCTGAGTAGCAGTTATAAGATCAAAGCATAGCATGTGGATGTGCGATTCAGTTCTTTTTCTTTTTTTTTTTGCACTTACTTAAAAAGTACTGTTACAATTTGGGGGCAGTGAAGGGGCATTGTGCTAAATTAGGGCTTTCTTAGGAGCACCAAGATGGGCACTTTACTGTGTGGGAATCTATTACTGTAAAGTATATAGTTCAATAGTCTAAGAAGGCTATCAAATTCTTGTTTATGGTCATGTTATCTGTTTAAAATATAACATTTATTATTTCTTTAAAAACACCAATCGGCCTGAAATTACTTTAAAATTATGGGATGGGGGTCATTCACTTTTTCATGAATTTGTTCAAGCACTAAATAATAATGACATAGGCATGAAGTATACCTATGAGATACAGGAGAAGGAGATCTGTTTTTTGGATCTGAAAATAAAGATAACGGAAGATGGCCATCTTGATACTGAGGTTTATAGGAAGCCAACCTCTACAAACAGCTACCTACACAGGACAAGCTGGCACCCCCTACCCCTTAAAAGAGGAATCCCGACTGGCCAGTACTTGAGAGCAAGAAGAAATTGCACCAATGAGACAGCATTTAGAAAGGAAAGTAATGACCTGTTTTGAAGATTTCGAAACAAGGGGCTATCCAACACGTCACCTCAAAAAAGCCTTTAA
The DNA here is from genome assembly GCF_905171765.1 of Bufo bufo. NCBI lineage: Eukaryota > Metazoa > Chordata > Amphibia > Anura > Bufonidae > Bufo > Bufo bufo. Next base: position 334,883,219 of record NC_053392.1, on the reverse strand, counting down.
CAGAGCTATAAGTACCAAGAGAGAGAATTTATTGAAAACTCCTCCAAAAAAAAGACAATGACATCATTAGATGCATTGGTACCTTTGATGGATACAGCAAAGAAAAATATTAAGTTCTAAAAAAAAACCTGGCATATTATAAAATCAAATAGAGATTTGAAATCTGTTCTTACATCTAATCCAAGTATTACCTACCGTAGAGGCCCAAATCTGCGAGACCAATTGGTCCATATTTTCTTTCAAGAAACTACAAGTATGAAAATGGAAATTAGAGAAAAATATCGAGGATCCTGTAACGGACCGTTCAGCACACAACTCCGTTCCGACGATATTCTCCTTTCCATGCACAGGCAGCTACTGCAAGCACCAGTCTGCCGAACTGCAAACTACACGAATCCTGGAAACCGCGGAACAGGAAAAGCATACAATCGGCTTACACTCCTGGCAATCAGCATACAATCCAATTCCCCCAAGAACGAGACGACACTTCGTTTTGAGGTCAAGCAGAACTCTTTAATGGGTTATTTTCCAGCCTTTTATGCAGGTCTCCTAGCAAGGGACACTCCCCCTGGGGCCCTTGTAAAAGACTGTGACAGTTTATATTTTAGCCAATCACATGCATTTACAGTATTGAACCTTCCCAGCATTTGTACACAAAATCCCCTTCCCTCTGTCTGTAACACAATCAACAAAATACAATGAGCATTGTCTGTGACGCAATTAACTAACACACTGAGACGCAATCCACAAAATACAATTACCAAACGTAATGGGCTAACCTAATCACTCACAGACAGAAAACACACATTTTTCCCCCAAACACAGAAAACACCCCAAAACCCCACATATCCCCAGAATTTATACATCCATGGATAGCTCTGATCTGGGTGAACAACATAGAAACATAGAATGTGTCGGCAGATAAGAACCATTTGGCCCATCTAGTCTGCCCAATATATCTGAATCCTATGAATAGTCCCTGGCCCTATCTTATATGAAGGATAGCCTTATGCCTATCCCATGCATGCCTAAACCCCTTCACTGTATTTGCAGCTACCACTTCTGCAGGAAGGCTATTCCATGCATCCACTACTATAGAAACATATCCAAAAATCACCCAGATCTGAGCAGGGGTTCCCGAATTCCATGGAAGTCACATTTGGCCGGCCGCAAGCATGGCTTTCCTGCCCAAAACAGTTCCACAGATTTAAGCTGTGCGGCCGGTCTATCTTCTCCTTCAAAGTTAGTATGGGCCATAATCCTGGGGCAGGAGGCGGGCAAACAGCCCGCTCCAAAACACCGTGGCGAAGTGGCTTTCGCCACATATCTTCCCATTCAGGGGGAGACTAACCAGGTAGCTGACCTTCTGTCGGTCAGTGCCTGAGTTAGTCGAGTCACCCACCCACAGTAAATTACAATCAATAAGGCAGCCCCCCCACAATAATATACAATCCGCAGTGCAGCCCCCCCCCCCAACACTTGGTTACTGCACCCGGGCAATTTTGTAGCTTGTTTCGGTCCCATGGCTTCACCATGGCTGTGTTGGGCACTGGTCTCTTGGCTTTGTGGGTCACTGAGTGAGCAGAGACCGGCGGTAATCTGCCCTGGTGCCAGCGCTTCAGCTGGGGGGACCTGCAGATAGACAAGCCTGGGACAAGGGGACAAAGGAGGGCAGAGGCCAACTGTGCTCTGCCCAGTTGCCAGCTCTTCTACAGGTGGAACCGGGGTATAGTCCTGCCCGGTGACAAAGGGAAAGTTAGGGCAGAGGCCAGCAGCGCTCTGCCCAGATGCAAGCTCTTCTGTTGGGAGGGGGTCAGAGGAAGCTAACGGCTCCTCTACTGACCTCAGTATCTCGGTAGGGGTTAGCTGTAGAGGGTAGGGATCGCTTACCTCCTCCTCCTGGTACTCACACTGCCGCTGGAGATCTGGGCCGACTGCCCAGCATCCCTGTAGGACTGGTAGAGAGACTTCGGTCCCATCTCCCCCTGCCTGCTGGGAGTCCTCCCAGGACCAGTCTATGAGGTCCGCGACCTCCGGTACTTCTGGTTCCTGGGGAGTGAGGACGGCACCTTCAGCTCCCTGTAGCTCACACTGCCGCTGGGGAGCAAGGACGGTACCTACAGCTCCCTGGGACTCACTTGGCTGCTGGGGAGAGAGACCAACTATCTCTGCTCCCTGCAGGACACACTGCCGCTGGGGAGGAAGGACAGCACCTTCAGCTCCCTGTGGATCACTTGGCTGCTGTGGAGAGGGACCAACTGTCTCCTCTCCTAAGGGTACACACTGCTGCTGGAGAGAGAGACCGGTTGTCTCTGCTCCCAATACAATACTCGGCTGTTGGGGAGGTGGGAAGGCACCTTCATCTACCTGTAACTCACACCGCCGCTGGGGAGCAAGGACGGCATCTTCAGCTCCCGGGAACTTGCTCGGCTGCTGGGGTATCTCCCCCCTGTCTACCGCTGCCATGGCCTGCAGGTACTCTCTGATCCTCCACTTCACGATCTGCACGAGGCCCTCCGCCGGGTTGGGTCCCAAGAGAGACAGCACCCCATTAACCTCTCTATCAAACTCCTCCTGAGTGTAGCAGGGCTCCATGCTTGCTCTGCTGATTTTGGTTCCTTTGTAGATAGGGGGGCTGTACGGGTACTAGCGTTGCCCTCAGTTTGTAATCCAGGAACTGGTGTTGCCTTGTAGCTGTCCTTCTGGGCCGTGAGAATGATCCCATTGCTTGCCACCAATTGTAACGGACTGTTCAGCACACAACTCCGTTCCGACGATATTCTCCTTTCCATGCACAGGCAGCTACTGCAAGCACCAGTCTGCCGAACTGCAAACTACACGAATCCTGGAAACCGCGGAACAGGAAAAGCATACAATCGGCTTACACTCCTGGCAATCAGCATACAATCCAATTCCCCCAAGAACGAGACGACACTTCGTTTTGAGGTCAAGCAGAACTCTTTAATGGGTTATTTTCCAGCCTTTTATGCAGGTCTCCTAGCAAGGGACACTCCCCCTGGGGCCCTTGTAAAAGACTGTGACAGTTTATATTGTACATACATATAACTTATATAAATTTAACCAGTATAACTTAGGGACAAACCTATCCAAAATTCACTTGAATAGGTTCAGGGGTTTAAAAGTTAGTAAAAGTATCTTAAAGGGCCGTAATCCAGGGGCAGGAGGCGGGCAAACAGCCCGCTCCAAAACACAGTGGCGAAGTGGCTTTCGCCACAGATCCGTACCATGCAGAGATTGCTCCTTCTGTAGATATATTCCCAGAATCAAACAATTTGTCAACCCAAGTGACAAAAAGGAATATGAGATTAGACAGTTAATCACTTGTAAAACTCAAGGACTGATCTATATTGCGGCATGTACATGTCCAAAGTTATACGTCGGAAAGACGACACAAGAATGAAGACGTCGTATCTCAGGCCATCTGAGTGCAATAGAGACAGATAGATAAACATACGTCTATCTCAAGACACATGAAATATGTCCATGGAAAAAATATCAGTCAGTTAAGGTTTTGGGGAGTGGAAAGGATGAGATTGGGACCCAGAGGGGGCAATCTAGATAAAAAGCTCTTACAAAGTCAGGCTCGCTGGATCTATAGGCTCAATATCATGAGCCCAAATGGATTAAATGAAGGGTTTTCGTATACACCATTTATCTAAAAATAAGGGGAAAAAGGGATACCTATGGGTAACCCCCACAAGAATTCTCTCTATTATTTATTTATTTAATATCTAGGTGAATATATATTAATAACATCTTTAGCCTACTAGGGAGACCACACTCTCACCAAAATTAATTTAGGAAATGATATCCATTATTGTTGAGGGGGGCTAAAAATGGATAAAATAGAGAAGTGAACAAAACTACACTGACTATGTAATTGTTTTCCATAATGAAAGAATTCCATAGAATTTTAGGATTAATGTATAGTATACATAGGTATAGGATATTATTTTCTCACCTATAGTAAGGTACATATTTATTCTTATTTTTATTATATTATACAACACATAGGAAAATAATAGGTAGAAAATATATGTTCTCACACAGGAAATATTGGCAAAAGTATCAAATATAAAATCATAATTAACTAAAAACAATGTTTCTAATATACCTGAACATTATATAATGAAAAATTATTCAATTAATACTATTCCCCCCCCCCCCCTAAAGCGTAAAAACTATATATGTGTCTACTAATTTCACTGTAATTTAGCCTACCATTTTGTGATATCTGTTTCCTGCATGCCAAAAACTCTGGTGTGGGCGCAAGCGCAGATGATAGATCAAAATCGAGAGAATGAACCTAAGTTGTAGCGCACGCGCATTGAGTGGTAAGGAATGAAAATCATACTATCTCCTCACTCATGCGGGGTACAAGCAGTGGGACGAATGGCTGGAACCTATTTTATTGAAGTTAGGTAGGTGTATAGTTTATTGGTCTCCTGTTCATTGCTGACATACGAGCGGGTGTAATTATTGGCGGCAACAGAAGATGAACCCACTCCTTACATTTAAATTGGAATAAACTACATCGCTTGTGTTAGCAGTGGCTCCACTAACCCTGAAGACGCCGCATTTAGTGGTGAAACATGTCGGGGAGCTACATTTCATATTTTAAGTCAGATGATCACATGGGAATATATAAAAACGCTGCAGGCACCCTGTATGTTAGCATCAAATAGAGGCATATATTAGTGAGGAAGTTATAGTGGCGAGGGATAGAGACTAGTGATTGATCAGCCTAGGGATATTTACTTAGGCCGGGTAAGATAAAATAGATACAAGTTATCTTCAGTATACCCCATCGCTATTTACATAGAGCATGCCTGGCAATTCACTTGCATATACAGTAGTTGGATACAAAGCTGTTACTCTTACTATTTAGCAGCTAAAATAAGAAGATGATACAATACTTGACATAGCTAAGGCATAACAGTACACAGGGAATTGAGGTGAATATCCTAGTGCACACTTCCTTAAATTAAAATACACCCTCAGTCAAAACTAAAGGGAAATATATACAACCAAATAGGGAAATAGCAGATTATTATTCCTACTGTACCAGGTGATCATCTGTTAATTTTAAAGTAATTTTGGCCCGATTGGTGTTTTAAAAGAAATAATAAATGTTATATTTTAAACAGAGATAACATGACTATAAACAGGAATTTGATAACCTTCTTAGACTATTGAACTATATAACCTTAATGTATCCTGGGTCCATATAGCGTGCTTTTTTGGTATCTATTAGTGTATAAGGCACAGTTTTTTGTGGAGCAGCCATTATTTCTTATTTATTATACCTTCTTTGAAGGCACTTTACTACACAGCAGGTACAGTAATGTGGGCAGATAGGGTAGAAGCAGGCAGAAGCAGTAATGGTGAAAGCAGCAGGATGGTACTTTTAAAGGGGCAACAGGATGGCAAGTTTGTATATAAGGTGGGGAATAGGTGAGGAGGGTGCTGAAAAAATGAGGAGCCAAAGATATTCAGGCAGCAAACTCTGCAGAGGCAAGTTATGGCTGGAAGAAGTAATTGTGGCGATCTGGGTCCAGTGGAGAAGAAAAAGGAAACTGAACAACCCCAGTCAGAGAAGACATCCCCTACGAGTCAAGGAATATTAACTGTATTGTAGTCACTTATATAGTCTGCATAGTGGCTGTGTAGAACAGGTATCTATCACTACATGATCACTGTATGGCTGTTTTATTGGTCTTTGTTTAGGGGTGTTTATTCAGTAAAAGTATGGTGGTGTTATTCAGGCTATATATGGTGGAGATCTGTGGTCATGATGTGGAGGTATTACAGTATGTGTCCCTTGTATAGTGGTATTACATAGTAACTGTATGACTGGTATTTTTAGAGGTATACTATTATATACTATTAGCTCATTTAGGGGGATCCTTCTATGACATCCATTGACTCAGACAACCCCTTTACTATCTAAAGGAACATTTAGAATTCATATGGGTTCCTATTACCAGAGAGCAGTGTATTATGAGAGCTTATAAGAAAGTTTACAATCACAGTTAGGATTTTTAGTTCCCATGCCCGGCAGCTGAATGAGCCTAAACTGCAGTACGTTATTTGCAAGCTGCTTCCCCACTGCTTCTTCTATGTACAGCATTTTGAAGACAGATGATCTAAAGGGGCCATTCATACGTCCGCACTTTGGGTACGGATCCGTTCTGCAATTATGCGGAACGGGTGCGGACCCATTCATTTTCAATGGGGACGGAAAAAATGGGGACAGCACACAGTGTGCTGTCCGCATCCCCCTTTCTGGTCTGCAAAAAAATAGAACATGTCCTATTCTTGTCTGCAGCTGCGGACAAGAATAAGCATTTCTATTCGGGTGCCGGTCCGGCACTGCGGATGTGTGAATGGACCCTTGAACAATCTGTCAGGTACTTCAAATCCTTCCAAAGCTTCAAATATTTTGTATATTCATACAGGTAATGTTCAGAATATATATTAAAGTGGTGTTCTGGATTTAATAATTACATTTATTGATTTAGAGAATAGGATGTTGAACAGGTTTGTAATATACATCTATTTAAAATTTAGCTTGTAGACCCTTATTATATTCACACAGTAGCCTCGCCCTAAAGGAAACATTGTTATGGCCCATTTTAGTCCTGTAAAATGCATCCATAAGGGCTCTTTCACACTTGCGTTGTCCGGATCCAGCGTGTACTCCATTTGCCGGAATTACACGCCGGATCCGGAAAAACGCAAGTGAACTGAAAGCATTTGAAGACGGATCCGTCTTCAAAATGCGTTTAGTGTTACTATGGCAGCCAGGACGCTATTAAAGTCCTGGCTGCCATAGTAGTAGTGGGGAGCGGGGGAGCAGTATACTTACAGTCCGTGCGGCTCCCGGGGCGCTCCAGAATGACGTCAGAGCGCCCCATGCGCATGGATGACGTGTCCATGTGATCACGTCATTCATGCGCGTGGGGCGCCCTGACGTCACTCTGGAGCGCCTGGGGAGCCGCACGGACGGTAAGTATACTGCTCCCCCGCTCCCCACTACACTTTACCATGGCTGCCAGGACTCTAGCGTCCCGGGAGCCATGGTAACCACTCTGAAAAAGCTAAACGTCGGATCCGGCGATGCGCCGAAACGACGTTTAGCTTAAGGCCGGATCCGGATTAATGCCTTTCAATGGGCATTAATTCCGGATCCGGCCTTGTGGCAAGTGTTCAGGATTTTTGGCCGGAGCAAAAAGCGCAGCATGCTGCGGTATTTTCTCCGGCCAAAAAACGTTCCGTTCCGGAACTGAAGACATCCTGATGCATCCTGAACGGATTTCTCTCTATTCAAAATGCATTAGGATAAAACTGATCAGGATTCTTCCGGCATAGAGCCCCGACGACGGAGCTCTGGGCCGGAAGAAAAGAACGCAAGTGTGAAAGGGCCCTTAGAGAGCTGGATAGGACTAAACATGTGTCAGTCATGTGAACTGTCATGTGACCCTCAGAAGTATAATGTGATCTGACTTTTAATTAACAAAAATCTACAACCTCTCTCTCTCTTCTGGATCTTCCCCCCCTCTTTTAAACACTCTATCATTACTCCATTATTAAGAAAAACCTTCTCTTGGCCCATCCTACACAACTACCTACAGACCAGTCTCCAATCTTCCCTTTGTGACAATACTGCACCTCGCAGCCCTGCTTGACGTCACACTACGTCGGGATCACGCGGTGCAGTTTCGTCACTGGTTACCAAGACGTGACGTTACGCCCTCCCTGGGAGTACGTAAGGTCAGCTTGGCATAGTTTACACAGACACCTCCTGTCCACACAGGCAGAGGGAGGCACGGAGAGTGAGAGAGGGTGGCCTACACAACCGCTGGCGTGGTGCAACACTCGCTCACAACCCTGACCAGCTGAAAGGGTCGTTTCACTGCCACAGTGAAACAGAGCCCTGCCAGCTCGGTAGACTGCCACCAGATCCTCATTAGATATAAGCCTGGTCTGTTAACGGGGTATATTGGGTCAGAAACCAACCCACAGGTAGCTCATAATGTTATGTGCTGTTCTGTATTTTGATTCATGATCAAGATACAGAACAGCGCAAGATTAATTAATATACCTAATTGCCTTAAGGGCGCACTAGAACACAGATATATACAATGTTCAGATGTGCAAATACAGATGGTAGTACAATCAGAGCTAAGAGATAGAAGTTACCGGTTATGTAGGCGGTTCTTGAAAGTTGTAATTCCTTGGATGGTTGTTTGCTATAGTCACACTGGATGCAGTGATGTCAGCAGGATTTCCTAGGTCCCTCCAAACACGTTACATGACGTGAGCCCCCTTTAGTGTAAGACAATGGCCTGTGCCCTGCACGGGCACTTTAACCCTTAGTTGGTTATGCCCCTCCCTCCTCTCCTGGGAGGATTTCATTCCCTCTTCCTGGTCCTGGTAGCCAAAATCCACAAAACCCATTATGGCTCATAGCTCCACACCGGAAGGTCCTAGGGAGATGATTCTGGGACCAAAAGATCCGCCTGGGTTCTGGGTGCAATTTGAGACCAAACATGGCACCATTATTTGGTTCCTACTAGGATTTCTTTGTCCAGCATGCAAACGGAGACCAGGAGAAAGTCCGCCTCGGCCCCAGGGTTGCAGAGATGTAAACAGTTTATTTATGTGATGTATGGTTAGTTGATAATTTCTTATGAACTGCCGGTTCCAGGTTGTCTACAGACTTTTCCTTGTTGTTGTTGACCAACTCAGCCCCCCACAGGCATTCATCCTGCCAGAGAGTGAGGTGTGAAATGTAAACACGTGGACGCACTTTGAAGCAGGGACACTTGTGGAGCCTGATATCCTTTGCCCACTCCTGGAGCAAATGGCAGGAATTAAATCATAATTCCACATATCCCTCACACCCTTCATCTCTAAACTCCTGGGAGTCTGGTCTACTCTCGCCTCATCCGCTATCTCTCTGCTCACTCTCTCCTTGATCCATTACAATCTGGTTTCCTCACCCTACATTCTACACAAATTGCCCTCACCAAAAGTGACAAATGACCGGACAGCAAAATGCAATGGTGACTACTCTCTGCTCACTGTCCTTGACCTCTCTACAGCTCTTGACACTGTAGACCACCATCTCCTACTCACTATGCTCCAATTATTGGCCTAAAGGACACTGCCCTCTCTTGGTTTTCTTCATATCTCTCTGACCGCTCTTTCAGTGTATCAATCACTCGCTACACCTCTTCTTCTCTCCCTCTTGGTGTTGGGGTTCCTCAGGGTTCTGTCCTGGGCCCTCTCTTCTTCTGTCTGTACACAGCCCCAATTGGACAGACCATCAGCAGATTTGGTTTCCAGTGCAATCTTTATGCTGATGACACACAACTATACACTTCATCTCCCAACATTACCCCTGCTGTATTACAGAACACCAGTGACTGTCTTTCCACCGTCTAACCTACTAACCTACTTAAACCAGATATCTCCATCTCAGTGTGTGGCACTACCATCACGCCTAGGTAACACGCCCTGTGTCTCGGTGTTATGTTTGACAGTGATCTTTCCTTCACCCCCTATATTTAATCTCTTGCCCGCTTATGTCACCTGCGCCTCAAAAATATCTCTAGAATCTGCCCCTTTCTCACTATGTAAACAACAAAATCTCTCGTTCTCACCCACAAAGCTCTCCACGGTGCTGCATCCCCCTACATCTCTTCCCTCATCTCTGTCTACCACCCTACCCATGCTCTACGCAAATGATTTACGACTGACATCCACCATAATCCCACACATAATCTCACACTCCCGGGTCAAAAATTCCTTCCGAGCTGCACCAGTTCTCTGGAATGCCCTACCCCAAGAAATTAGGCTAAATCACTATATACACCGTTTTAAGCTTTCCCTAAAAACACATCTCCATATCTAGCTCATTTATCATAATTTCCTGAACCTAATCCTCCACCAAAAACTCTCCACCACACCCATGCACCCAAAAGCTCTACAGATATTAGCTGGTGACGGGCTCATGCAGCTTTATATCTAATCCCCTATTTTCCCCAAGATGGTTGGACCATTGTACAAAACAATGTAAAACAAAACATGCAATGCAACAGCTCTCTGCAAACCAAATAAAGTACAAAATTGCATAATAATTGCAAGTGCTATACTAATAAGTTAAAGATGCTTGGCAAATCATTTTGTACAAAATTATTTAAGCCCGTCTGCCGCACGTCAAGGCGATCTCTGAAAGACGGGTTCCTAACACTAAATTCTACCTGTTATGTGCCATGACGGCTACCATATAATTCAGCGTGTGTAGGTTCCACATGCATGCTGGGCCAGCCTTACCTTCTGTCATTTTTGGTGCCAAAATGGCCTCCATTATATCCAAGGAATGCAGGTACCAACATGCATGCCGGGCCCACTCCACACCACTCCTGGTGCCAAATCGCCACCAAAGAATGCAATGAGAGTCCACAACTATATCTCTCCTGGTGCCAAATGGCTTCCAGTGAGTGAGGGAGAGCAGGCCAAGCTATATACTCACACTAATTAAAATTGTACAAAACAAGTACATTTACCTTTTGTGTCACCCCTTTCCCCTAATAGATTGTACACTCTTGCGAGCAGGGCCCTCATTCCTATTGTTTTAATTATTGACTTGTCTGTTGCTATGTTATTTATGACCATTTTTACAGGAACCCTCTGAATTGTAAAGAGCGGCGAATATGTTGGCGCTATGTAAATAAAGATTATTATTATTATTATAACTGCCTAGGTATCTAACAGGTGAATAGTAGTGAATTGAGGAGCAGAACATATACAGTATATACTACATTACTACCTGCAGAAGCACCTCATCATCATGTCTTTCAATGTCTGTGTAGAAGCAGATCACTGTGTGTTTTTTTTCTTTACGCTAAACTTTATTAACAACATGACAAACAGCCATGTAAATACACACAGTAATGTAGTTACTGTTATAACCAATATAAAATCATTATTTCAACATTAGTCATATTTACTTATCATATGAATGCGCCCTATCTGCTGACCTAGCACACTTAGGCCTCCTGCACACGAACGTGTGCTTCCCGTTGCCGTATTCCCGGACCGGAGATGCGGAGTGGTGCGGAACCCAGTGCTTCCGTGGGGTTTCGTCCCGTACTTCCATTCCGCAAAAAGATAGAACATGTCCTATCTTTTTGCAGAACAGGCAGATCGTGGACCCATTAAAGTGAATGGGTCCGCGATCCGCTGCGGCTGCCCCATGGTCGGTGTTCGTGCACGGGGCGCACACGTTCATGTGCAGGAGGCCTTATGATGCAGAGTGTTCCCTGATTAATGCTGTTTTAGTTAGGCCATAGATACATTATGCAAGACTGAAGGGCTGTACTGTTCTTTAAATACATGTATATTAGAAAATTGTATGATTTCCTATTATATAAACAAATAAAAACTGAAATACTACTTTAAAGGCCCTTTTACATATATCCGTTGGTCCAGTTTTTATTCCCTCCATATTGTTGTAGAAATGCTGGAGGGAAACTGGTGAAGGAATCGATCCCATAGATAGCTATGGGATTGTTCATTTTATAAGTTAGTTGCAGTGTGGCCTTGGCAGGCCGCCATATCACAGGTCCAGTGCAGTGTCCTATACAAATCTATTGGCGCACACCACATGCAACTTTTACCCACCCGTCATTTTCCTCCAGCGTCCATCCTGAACTCACAAGAAGAAGGCTACAAAGATTATAGTGGAGTTCTGTTAAAAATATCATTGAATGTAGTGGCACTCGCCGACAATGTCAAGTCACTGCTGGTGCTCACACAGCTAATACTAACTATTGCTTCCTGTATCTGCAGATGCATATTACTGTATCCAATAGGATCATCAGTCATGTTTATCTTAAATCCCATTTTCTACCTTCTGGACGGCTTCAATGCCCCATAAACCAGTGGACCCTCTGCAGAAGCCCCACAAACTACCTACCCGATTACATTTCCTAACATTTGGCAACTCCAACCCACATTCTAATATTCTAGAAAGAGGCCAATTTTTTTTTTGTGTTTTCACTTTTTCCTACCCTCCTTCCAAGAACCATGATTTTTTATTTTTCCATTCACATAGCCTTATGATGTTTTGTTTTTCTGGAGGACAGGCTGTATTTTTTAATGGCACCATTTAATGGCACCATTTAATTAACCATATCTTGTACTGAAAATGGGAACAAAAACCCCCCTGAAACACCTTCCCCCTCCACAATTCCACTATTGCTTTTTGCGTTTTGTTTTTATGGCGCTCCCTGTTATGACTTTATCCTGTGGATCAGTATGATTATGAAGATAACAAATTAATATAGTTTTTTATTATGATTTACTTTTTGAAAAATAAAAACCTTTGAAAAAATGTACAGGGTGGGCCATTTATATGGATACACCTTAATAAAATGGGAATGGTTGGTGATATTAACTTCCTGTTTGTGGCACATTAGTATATGTGAGGTAGGAAACTTTTCAAGATGGGTGGTGACCATGGCGGCCATTTTGAAGTCGGCCATTTTGAATCCAACTTTTGTTTTTTCAATAGAAAGAGGGTCATGTGACACATCAAACTTATTGGGAATTTCACACGAAAAACAATGGTGTGCTTGGTTTTAACGTAACTTTATTCTTTCATGAGTTATTTACAATTTTCTCTTTGTTTACAGCCATTGACATGTCGCCGAGGTTAACATGTGAGGAGCGGATAGAAATTGTGTTGATGTCTGGTGAACGCAGTAACCGGGTCATTGCAGCAGATTTCAATGCAAGACACCCTACGAGACCACCCATCTCCCATGCTACAGTTAGCAAACTGCTTGCTAAGTTTCGTGAAACTAGTTCAGTGTTGGATTTGCCAAAATGTGGACGCATGAAATCTGTCTCTAATGAACAAATATCAGTGGCTGTCCTAGCTTCATTCAGCAAGAGCCCACAGCGTAGCACTCGCCACATGTCACTGGAGAGTGGCATTAGTCGAACATCCCTTTGGCTGTAATTAGCTACTCACAAATGGCACCCTTACAAACTCCAGCTACTGCAGCATCTCAACGAGGATGACCCAGATCGGCGCACTGAATTTGCAGAATGGGCAAAACAAAAATTGGAACAGGACCCTCAGTTTACGCAGTAGATTTTGTTCAGTGATGAGGCAAACTTTTATGTGAATGGTGAAGTTAACAAACAAAACCACCGCTATTGGTCTGACACTAACCCACATTGGAAAGATCCCACAAAGACTGTTGGAACAGAAAAATTGATGGTATGGTTTGGTATATGGGGTACAAAGATAGTGGGGCCATTCTTCATCAATGGAAACCTCAAGGCAACTGGATATGCAAAATTTCTACATGATGATGTGTTTCCGTCTTTATGCACTGAAGCTGGCACGTTCCCTGAGTTTTTCCAGCAAGATGGTGCACCACCACATTATGGGTGTCAGGTCCGAGCATTCCTAGATGAACAGTTTCCTGGAAAGTGGATTGGTCATCGTGGGCCAGTTGAATGGCTCCCAAGGGGCCATGGCACACAGAAAGCATTCGTGAATATTTGGGTGAATATTTGTCATATTTTCGGAAATTCGAGAATTCGCTATTATTTTCTTGATTGCGAAAATCGGCAATGTAAAATGCGCAATACAGGCGTGGGTCACTGTTGCTACATTTTTCAAGCTGCCTGAGGTTTCCTGAGACTGGAGAAAATGGTTGGCACGGCAAAACATTACAATAGCTTTATATGCAGATAGAGTGCTCCAATATATTCGCGATTGCGCAAATCGGCAATTCATGATGCTCATATTTTTGCGCAATACGTGCAACTTCACATTTTAGCAGGTCTGACTACATATTACTGATTGGTGTATTGTTGTGAACTTGTGACATCACAGCATGTATGTATGGACAGCAGAACCTATCAGCTACACTATATCACTATCTAACCCACACTGATTATCTGTATTATATATATAAACTATCTAACTATCTAATGTAATAAATGGAAAACACAGAGCACAGCAATGACACCTCTGTCTCTTCCCAGACCTCCATAAAACTACAGAAAATGGCTGCTGGGGAGGTTCTTATATAGTATGGGGTAGGCAACTTTCCTATTGGTTGCTAGGGATGTTGCTAAGCTCAGACAAAGACATTGCAGCCTTCTCATTGGCTCACAAGCAAAAAGGGAGGTTACTGATGAAAAAAAAATCTAGACTATTCGAGAATACGAATATATAGTACTATATTCTAAATCTTCGCGAATTCTCAATGTGGCGATATTCGAGATTAAAATTCGCGATTCGAATATTTGAGCCCAACACTATTACCCACCTGTCAAATCCCCTTCCATGCCATTGTCAATGCTCAGTGTTACTCCCCAAGTCTTTGTCTGCAAGGCAGCAGCTAGGACATCGATGGGCACAGAAGTCTTGCCAGTACATAGAAAATGTGTCCACTGCCATCAGAAACTGGCTGCAGAGGTCACATGCTGGAACAGCATATCATTACTGCTGCCATGTAAAGAGATAATCAGAAATCAGAATCATTGGCACTGGAGAGGTACTGGATTTAACAGGTGAGTGTTTTGTTATTTTTACACATATTCTGCAGCCAGGCATTATTTTTTTTAATGATTATATTGTTTACATTTGCTTTATATACAGTATAAATGCCATTTGTTTGATTAATGTGTGCTAAGTAAGTGGCATGTGTGCACCATGTGTCCTATGTGTTAGTGGGATGTGCTTCACGTGTCCTATTAGAGTGGTGTGGACATGCCCTGTGTGCTACTGTATATTTGAGTGGCTTCTGTATGGTATGTATGCAGCTTGTGTGCATCTATTTGTATGTCAATTTTTGTTTGTCTAGCTTTTCCATTGAAAGCAGGGGGCCCAGGCACAATTACATACAGTGCCTTGCAAAAGTATTCACCCCCTTGACTTTTTTTGTGTTTTGGTGCCTCACAACCATGGATAGTTTGAGGATTTGCATAATTTAATTTACAGAACATGCCCACAACTTTCCAGATGTTTGTTTTTTATTTTATTGTGAAGCAAACAACAAATAGGACAAAATAACAGGAAAAGTCAATGTGCATAACTATTCACCCCCTAAAGTCAATACTTTGTAGAGGCACCTTTTGCGGCAATCACAGCTCCAAGTCGCTTTGGATAAGTCTCTATGAGCTTGCCACATCTTACCACTGGGATTTTTGCCCATTCCTCCTTGCAAAACTGCTCCAGCTCCTATAAGTTGGATGGTTTGCGCTTGTGAACAGTAATCTTTAAGTCTGACCACAGATTTTCTATTGGATTGAGATCTGGGCTGTGACTAGGCCATTCCAACACATTTACATGTTTCCCCTTAAACCACTCAAGTGTTGCTTTAGCAGAGTGTTTGGGGTCATTTTCCTGCTGGAAGGTGAACCTCTGTCCTAGCCTCAAAACACGCACAGAGTGGGACAGGTCTTGCTCAAGAATATTCCTATATTTAGCACCATCCATCTTTCCCTCAACTCTGACCAGTTTCCCAGTTCCGGCTGCTGAAAAACACCCCACAGCATGATGCTGCCACCACCATGTTTCATTGGGGGGATGGTGTTCTTTGGGTGATGTGATGTGTTGGGTTTGTGCCAGACATAGCATTTTCTTTGATGGCCGAAAAGTAACATTTTAGTCTCATCAAACCAGAGCACCTTCCTCCATACATTTTGGGAGTCTCCCACATGCCTTTTTCGCAAACTCACAACGTGCCTTATTGTTTTTTGCTGAAAGTAACGACTTTCTTCTGGCCACTATGCCATAAAGCCCAACTCTCTGGAGCGTACAGCTTATTGTCGTCCTATGTACAGATACTCCAGTCTCTACTGTGGAACTCTGCAGCTCCTCCAGGGTTACCTTAGGTCACTGTGCTGCCTCTCTGATGAATGCCCTCCTTGCCCGGTCCGTGAATTTTGATAGGCGGCCATCTCTTGGCAGGTTTGCTGTTGTGCCATGTTCTTTCAATTTGGTTATGATAGAGTTGATGGTGCTCCTGAGGATCATCAAAGATTTGGATATTTTTTATAACCTAACCCTGACTTGTACTTCTCAACAACATTGTCCCGTACTAGTTTGGAGAGTTGCTTGGTCTTTATGGCAGTGTCTGGTTAGTGATGCCTCTTGCTTAGGTGTTGCAGCCTCTGGAAAAGGTGTGTATATGTAATGACAGATCATGTGACACTTAGATTGCACATAGGTGGACATCATTTCACTAAGTATGTGACTTCTGAAGGTAATTGGTTGCACCAAAGCTTTTTATGGGCTTCCTAACAATGGGGGTGAATACATACACACATGCCAATTTTCTGTTTTCTATTTCTAAACAATAGTTTTATTTATATATTTCTCATTTCACTTCACCAACTTAGACTATTGTGTTCTGATCCATCACAAAAAATTCAGATTAACAAAACATTGAACTTAAGGCTGTAATGTAACAAAACATGAAAAAAGTCAAGGGGGGTGAATACTTTTGCAAGGCACTGTAGTTACATAGTTAATATGGTTGAAAAAAGACAAACGTCCATCAAGTTCAACCAAGGGATAGGTGGGGACACGAATCCCAGAAGGAAGTGAGACTCAGATTTCTACACGTTTTCATAAGCATTAATGTTGTTTACTTTTAAGAATTCATCTAAACCCTTTTTAAAACTGTCCACTGTTCCTGCTGTGACCACGTCCTGAGGAAGTCTACTCCACAGCTTCACAAGTCTTACAGTAAAGAAGTTTTGACACTTCTGGAGACTGAACTTTTTCACCGTATTTTTTGTATGGCCCATTTATATATTTGTGGAGGTTAATAGTGTCTCCCCTTAGATGTCTCTTCTGAAGACTAAATAAATTAAATTCTTTTAATCTATCTTCATAACTAAGACCCTCCATTCCCCTTATCAGTTTAGTCACTCTCCTCTGTACTTTTTCGAGCTGTAGTGCGTCCTTTCTATGGACTGGTGCCCAGAACTGAACTACATATTCCAGATGAGGCCGCACCAATGCTTTGTAAAGTGGTAATATTACATCCCTGCCCCACAAGTCCATGCATTGTTTAATGCTTGACAATATCCTGGTGGCCTTAGAAGCAGCTGATTGACATTGTATGCTGTTATTCAATCTATGATCTACAAGGACTCCCAAATCCTTCTCTATAAGTGACTCTCCCAGTGTTACATCACCTAGGACATATGAAGCACAGAGATTATTACTACCAAGATGCATAACTTTACATTTGTCCACATTGAACCTCATTTGCCAAGTTGATGCCCAATCACTCAGAGTGTTCAAGTCAGCTTGTAGTATATGGACATCTTCCATAGACTGTACAATACTACATAGCTTAGTGTCATCTGCAAAAATAGAAATGGTGCTATTAATCCCATCCTCGATATCATTAATAAATAAATTAAATAATAGAGGGCCCAGCACTGAACCTTGGGGTACACCCAGGACCATTCTGAATAGGAATCATTGACCACAACTCTCTGGACACGGTCCTTCAGCCAGTTTTCAATCCAATTACAAACTATACTTTCCAAGCCTATAGACCTTACTTTACCTATTAAACGTCTATGAGGGACAGTATCAAAAACCTTTGAAAAATCCAGAAACACTACATCCACAGCCGCCCGTCTGTCCAGGCTACTACTCACCTCCTCATAAAAACAAATCAGGTTAGTCTGACAACTTCTGTCCTTGGTAAACCCATGTTGGTTATCACTTATAATATTATTTATAGTCACATACTCCTGTATATAGTTTTTCCCAGAACAGAAGTTAAACTAACTGGTCTATAATTACCTGTGAAGGACCTAGATCTTTTTCTGAATATGGGCACCACGTTTGCCTTGCGCCAATCACTTGGCACTGTACCAGTACCTAGAAAATCTTAAAAAATTATAAACAGGGGCACAGCAATGACTGAACTGAGCTCTTTAAGCACTCTTGGGTGTAATCCATCTGGACCTGGAGCCTTGTTCACATTTACCCTATTTAACATATCTTGGACCATATCTACAGTTAGTACATCCAGTAATATACTCAATTGGCTAACAGCCCCAGCACCACAGATATCAGCTCTCTTCTTTTGTATATACAGAGCTAAAAAAAACATTTAGTAACTCTGCCTTTTCCTTATCTTCAGTGACACTTCTTGCACATTTTCCCCTTTTCTGTCAGTGTCTGCTCCTGTCACAAGACCTGGTTATATCATACATCTATATATCTAATATTTCTGACACATTGAGTCTGTATTTTAATTAGTAATTAAACACATAAAACATGTTTTAAATGGGTTATCCCATGATTAATGTAAAAAATGAAAATCAGACATCATATTATACGTTACAATCTCTTTCTAACAAAGCTAGAACCAGCCCTGTACCTCACATGGATCCAGAGATCTCCCCATTCATTGCGCTGCTAGATTTATATCAAGCTGGCAGCTCAACGGGAGTGTCTTTTCTGCTGCAGCTAAGAAGGTGTGTCTTTTGTGCTGCAGCTCTCTCCCTATCACAGCTCAAGAGGCAGTTGAAAGATTAAACTGAGAATGTACAGCCATCTCAGTGAGCCAGACAAAGAAAGAACAAACAGCAGGTGGCGCTATACAGATACATTTTATTGAATAAATCAGTGGCTATACAAAATTTTTAATTACAAGCAATTACAAAAGTATTCAGATTCAGGTGCTGGTTTGAAAACTGTAGAATATTATTCATGGGACAACACCTTTAATGTAAATGTTTAAATATTTTAGATGTCAGATGTTAACTTTTCTGTGTTTGTAATTGTATTTGTTACATATGATTGTTTTACCATGAATTCTGTGATCTGGAAATAATATACACAGACCAGGTGAAACAGTTTACTAAATGTCATTAAATATAGAAAACATAAAAGAAACAACTCACATACATAGTAAAAAAAATAATCACTCTGACCTGTGTTCACTGGGTAGGCTCCTGTTGGCCATCCTGGCAGTGGTTGCATAGCTGACACACTTGTCAACCATACTAGCAGTGCATAGGCTCATAGCTGACATTGAGTAATAGTGGAATACAAGAGAGGGAGTTTTCTGACATCATAACTGTTTCAGAGCAATCCCTTATGCTAGGGCCATATATCTCTCTTACTTAGACACACACAGCACTAAGGTCACAAAGGCTTAACATGTTCCTTTCTGAACATTTTATATGCCATATGATCTTTCTAGAAACATAGGTGCTTTTCTCATCTCAGCAGAACCTTCTTAGTTCAACAGACTGGTACTGAAAGGATTTGGGCCTTTCTGGACCTCTACGACCACCTTGGTTTGATGTCACTGACGTCAGGAGAGATGTTTCTCAGTTGGCAATAACAGACACGCACACAGGCAATCACTGAGAAACACTCTGATTTTATTATGCTATTGCTTGGCCTCATATAGGCAGCAGAAAAGTTTGCACAACAACAGCATTAAACCAATCATAAAATGATAAACATTGACACCCATACAGATACAATTGGAACATCCCTTTTATGGGTATGTAATACGTCACATATAAGAACGTACGTTGTTGTGCCGAATGATCCCGAGTGAATTAGAACATTTGTTCTAATTCTGGGAGATTCCCAGAATCTGTCCTGAGACAGATAAGTGAACCTAACTCACAGGGGGGGAGGATGTGAAGTGCGTAGGTGAGATATTATAACAATTTTGTACATCATAGAGAAGACAACATGGAGTCACATTTGCCTTCAGGTACTGACTATTTATCTTTGCTCACAGAATCCAACCCTGTCTAAAGCTCCACTCACAGCTTAGGGCGGGGTTGCATTAGTGTTCCTAGTTTCGTTATAGTGTTCCATTATAACAGAGTTATAACGGAATATAGCGGAGTATTAGCACGGAATGCAAAACTGAACCCTTTAACGGCATTCCGTTTTGCTCCATCCTAATACATTTCTATGGGCACAAATAACTGGGCCATTTTGTTCCGTTATGCATGACGAAAAAAAAAGTCCTGTCAACTTTTTTTTCGTTTTTGCATTTTCATTTTTCTTCCCTGTCTTCACAGAGCCATACCTTTTTTATTTTTCCGTTCACATAGCCTTATTAGGGCTTGTATTTTGCAGGACAAGTTGTACTTTCTAACGCCACCATTTAATGTAGTTGCTTTCCCTATGCTGCAAAACTGACCTGTGCCCTTTATTCTCTTGGGGCGATCAGTTCAAATGGTTACTTCAGATATAGTTCAAACAATAGTCTTTTTATTTTGTCCAAAACGGATTCAACAAATACTTGCTTACTTCAGCATGTAAATACACAAAAACACAGTCCATGTTAAGTGGTCTGACAGTCTCACAGTCCTCTGTAGTTCCTGGTTTCCACCACAAGCTTGAGGGGGAAAAGACTTGGCAATAGCAGGCTTCTCCGCTGAAACACTCTGTACTCCTAGTCTATCACACTTCCAGACTAGGAGCCACACCCCCAGCCCTCCTGGGCTTCCTAGATTATATAGGCCAGCCAAAACCTGGTCTGGATACATGGCAGTAGTCATCCCACCCTGCTTGTTGACTACTCCAATGAAACCCGGCCCGGATCAGCTGCAGTACGCAGCTAAACAGGCACCTCGGTGACACATATCTATCGTCTACTATGGCACCTTGTGTCTTCTCACACATTATTTTTGTGTTTTACCGTATTTTTTGCCCTATAAGACGCACCGGCCCATAAGACGCACCTAGGTTTTTGAGGAGGAATATAAGAAAAAAAATATTTTGAACCAAAAGGTGTGCTTTTGAACTAATTGTGGTCTGTGGATGGCACTGTTATGGGGGATCTGTGGGTGACACTTATGGGGGATCTGTGGGTGACACTTATGGGGGATCTGTGTGTGACACTTATGGGGGATCTGTGGGTGACACTTATGGGGGATCTGTGGGTAACACTTATGGGGGATCTGTGGGTGACACTTATGGGGGATCTGTGGGTGACACTTATGGGGGATCTGTGGGTGGCTCTTATTGGGCTCTCTGGATGGCACTGTTATGAGTATCTGTGTATGACACAGTTATGGGGAAGATCTGTGGATGACACATATATAGCATCTTATGCTATGTGTCATCCACAGATCCCCTCCATAAGTGTCCCTGTAGTGAATGACCCTCAATATACGGGCTGGGGGCTTAAAGCATTTTTTCAGATACATAGAAATGTATACCTTTAATTAGTGATGGACGAACATTGGCCGGGACGGTTCGCGAACGCGATCAAATGTTCGCGAACCATGTGTTCGCAGTGGGCCCCATAGACTTGAATGGCAGGCGAACCTGAAAAACCTTCAGGTCATATTTGCAGCCACCAAATAATTGCTAGAAGTGCACAAATAGTCCCACAACATGCACAGTGACATACCAGATGTATTATTCGAATTTGCGATCTCCATTCATTATTTTTTTTCAATGCAAAATATCGGCAATGTCATTTTCGCGTATGCACAAAATAGGCACCTGTCATTTTCAACAAGACCCTGTGACAAAAGTCCCTATAGAAGAGCATTATTTGTGGAAGAAGGTATATCACACACCTGCCCCAATCAGTTTTTTTGGGGGGCAACTGGTATATCACACCAGTAGAAATTATTTGTTCCAATAGCGTTTGGCACTCTGTGTAGCTGCAGTATCGCATCAGAACCGCACACAATTGCTGCACAATACAATTGCACTATAATATACTTTCTATGTTAGAAAGTATATTATAAGTATATTGCACCCCTCAGTAAGTCACACCTATCGATAGCACACCTATACCAATCCTTAAAAGGACTTTTGTAGCCCTATTAACTAGCACTTGGTGTCCCTAACAGTCTGTCCCTGCTCCACACAGCAACCTCTCCCTACACTGGCAAAATATGGAATGTAAAATGTCTGCCAGCTCGTTTTTTTTTAGAGGGTGGGGGTATGTCCATGTACTAAAATGTCTCAATTGGCTGTCCTGTTCCACCTGATGGATGTGTCATGGGTCAAAGTTCTTCCCAATGTAAAAGAATTTGGCGGGCGTGAATCTCGCCATATGTTCGCATGTTCGGCGAATCGCGAACGGGCAAAGTTCGCCGCGAAACGACCGCCGGGCGAACCGCAAGGCCATCTCTACTTTTAACCTCCGAACAGTCACATTATAATTAGAAAAACCCTCTCAAAAATGTCACTTTTTTATTGTAGATGTTTTATATGTATCTGAAGTATATCTTGTTGGCGCACAACTCAGGGGACACAATTGCATTTTTAACCCTTTAGTGATATAATTAATTTTAGCCTTAAGGACCAGTAACATTTTCCCCCTTCATTTTGCAGCAGTCATAACTTTTACATTTATTTTCAAAATTTTTCATTTTGCGGAATTAGTTGTAGGTTTTTTAGGAACCATTTTGGGGTGTATATATAGTGAATTAAATAACTTTTATTATTTTATTTTAAGGTGAAAAATAAAAAAACAGCAATTTTAACATTATTTTGTGGAATTTATTTACGGCATTCATTGTGTGGTATAAATAACATAACTTTATTCTGTGGGGCAGTACAATGACGATAATGCCAAATTTCTACATATGTTTTATTCTTTTTTCTCTCCTCCTGCAGGCTATTAGCTCCCCAACTGCCCCCCTCCTCCTCCAGACTGAAGAGGGGTGCGGTTGTTTTAGCTGCTCATATCTCTGGATAGGTAGCTAGAGATATGGGCTTGGTATTGTTTGAAAGCTGACATTCCAAACTTTCAAACAATACCAGAATTATAGCATTATCTTCTCTAACATGGGAAAATACAGTATGGCTGTATTTATTCCTGACTCGATTTCTAATAGTGTTATCTCCTGCTTATGTTGTGCTAATGCTGTCATGGAATTCCAGCTTTCAAACAAGACCAGGCACATGTCTCTAGCTGCTACCAATCAGGATATATGAGCAGCTAAAGCAGACACCCCTTCCCCTTCTGCCCAAGTTGTACTCTGGCAGAACAGTTAAGTGCTATTCCCAGAGCTTGACCTAAGGGATGTCTAATGTACAGAACACATGTCTCTGTGGTCATATAACAATTCATTTGTACAGTGTTCATTTTAGGACATGGTCAGATATCATAGTCAAGTATCAAAATAATGCCAATGTGACACCTGACCCTGACACCTGACTCTGACACCTGACCCTGACACCTGACCCCTGACCCTGACACCTGACCCTGACACCTGACACCTGACCCTGACACCTGACCCTGACATCTGACCCTGACACCTGACCCTGACACCTGACCCTGACACCTGACACCTGACCCTGACACCTGACCCTGATACCTGTCTCTGACAGCTGACCCTGATACCTGACCTTGACACCTGACCCTGACACCTGACTCTGACACCTGACCCTGATACCTGACCCTGATACCTGACCCTGACACCTGACCCTGACACCTGACTCTGACACCTGACCCTCACATCTGACTCTCATATCTGAGTTTGACTTATGCTCTTCATAGGTCAGGGTCAAAGTGAGAATGAGTTGAACAAAAATCCCAAGCTTATACAAGGAAAGCTGGTAGCTCAGTGGTAATGCTGTTGCCTCATGTCCAGACTTTCTGAGTTCAAAGCCCCTTTCATCCTCAAAAAATGTTTACATTTTATTATGCCCTAGGTAAGAGGCAAATTTAAATGATGTATGACGCTGATATCTCACGTCCTTCACTAGTCAGTGTCACAAAACATTTTAGTTTTACTGTGGTTTTGTATGCTACATCACATAGATGAACAAAAATCACAAGCTCATCCAAGGCAAGCTGATAGCTCAGTGGTAATGCTGTGGCCTCTCGTCCACGCTTTATGAGTTCAAAACCCCTTTCAGCTTCTAAATTTTTTTTATATTTTATTATGCCCTAGATAAGAGGCAAATTTAAATGATGTGTGACGCTGATATCTCACGTCCTTCACTAGTCAGTGTCACAAGGGATCTTAGGTTTACTGTGTTTTTTGCTATACTACATCTCATAGATCGAAAAAAATCACAAACTTTCGTGTCTAAAGCTATAGCTCAGTGGTAAGACACTTGCTTGGAATGTAGAGTTCATGGGTTCAAAGCTTCTTCCAGGCTTTTAATAAAATTCATATTTTATATTTTATTGAGCTCTAGATCAGAGACAAATTCAAATGGTGTGTGATGTAAGTAGTCCTTTTTTATTTTATTAAGAGTACATGGGCAGCACTATAGTAAAGGGGGCCCTGTATACAGAGCTGTATCCTGGATTTTACATATCTACTGTATATATGTGTATTATACACACAGTGTGCTATAGCTTCACCACACTGAGATCTGCTCAGAAAGCTGATATACATTACTGGTTTATCCACAGACACAATAGATGATCATACAGATCGCAGTACTATGTGATAGCTTCTAAGTATAGAAAACCATGTGCTAATGTTACAGCTTGGAGGTTACATTAATGGCTTTGCATGTTGAAGTCCCCAGAAAGACATATGTTTTTTTCTTTAATAGCATATCCTATAATAAATAATATGTCATTAACCCATAGGATACCAGTGCTGTACATGTATGTCGCTGGAAACACGGTCACAAATCCCAGCGCCATACAGGTACAGCGCTCTGATCGGGCGGCCACAGGAGCTACTCCCGCCCGATCAGCTGCAGGGGTCCGGCAGGCACTAATAGTTGGACCCCAGCTGTATGCACCGGCATCGGTGAAAACACTGATGCCGGCTCATTAACCCTTGCACTGCCGCGGCCAGCGCTGACGGCTGCATGTGCGGTATCCCCGTGGTGCTGTGATGTCAGCCTGGTGTCTAGCCCTGTCAGTCAATGGGGGGAGGGGTGTGTGTGCAGAGCACAGGGGGTGTTATAGAGCATTGCTCAGAATATTCAGCCCCGTCTCTGAGTGCTCGAATTGTTTATTTGCATATGAATCTCTGCATATCTCTGAAGCTATTTATCATACATAATCAGCATAATGAGCCCTACCAGGCAGTACGTATGGTCTAATAGGGTTGATTCTGGTGACAGAGCCTCTTATGGACACCCGTGTATTTCCGATCACCGCTGTGCGGCGGGCAGTGTTAGGAACGGTGTGCCTGCTGAAATCATTCAGAAGGCACCCTGTGACAATGCCGAGGGGGGGTCCTGTGACCCCCAACTTCCCCATACTGGCGATCACTGCTAACCGCAGGTCAATTCAGACCTGCGGTTTGCAGCATTTCCAGGTTATTCAGGTCTCCGGTGACCCGGAATAGGAGGGTGATCAGTGGTGTAATATACACCACCAATCACCCTCCATAGATCCTGTGAGGTGGCGGTGACGGAGGATGAGGGTGAGGATCGTCTGTGATTGGTTGGAGGGACTGACCTGGAGATAACGTCCTGGAGCTCCACTCTCCCCTCCCACAGACTTCTGTGTGAGTAAGGAGAGAGGAGCCCTGTGTCGGTCCATTTGCATCCCACACGATCCGCCGCCATCCGTGGCCCCTGAGACCCCATAAAGTGCTATCTGGCATATAAACATTTAGGGGGAGCTTTAGGTTAGGCAGGGGTAGTGAAAAAAAGAACGTTATTTTTTGTGTGCAGCACCCGGATCTGAGGGTGTCTAGGGTCCACAGCAACTTGTGCGACCCCCGTCCCCCCAGGGGTGCTGCAGCTTGCCCCCCCCCCCCCATATTTTGGGGCGCAAGCGCATTTTTTTTCTTTTTGTAGGTGCGCTGACTGTGGCCGGCACTCTTAGCTGTAAAAGAGCGCCTGGCCACTGTTAGCGCATCGCCCACCCCACCACTGATCAGCTTGGTACCGCTGATCAGCGAGTTTTTCGGCTGTGAGCAATTTTTCGGGGATTCTGTTAGGCTAGGGTGGGTTAGAGTAGGGTATACATAAAAACACACCGCTTCCCCCACACACACACACACTAAATAAAGTTTTAAACACACACGCACTCCCCTTTAGCGTTCTAAGATGGCCCGCCGGATGTTCTCGGCCGAGGAGGCATACAACCCAGTTCTCGGAGTCGGAGAGCCCCAGTGAGGACGAGGATGACCCCACTTTCCTGTTGTCACCCTCGTTCTCCTCATCATCTAGTGATGATGATGAGCCCCAAGGCGGCGGAGACGCGGCCAGGCGGAGCCAGGAGCCCCCCGTGCCAGGAACCCTGTGGCCCACACTAGTATGAGCAGCCCTGGGGCTCGTACTAGTTTCCCGGCTCACCAGGCAAGTTCACCTGAGCCCTCTACCGGTGAACTTGGCTGGAGTACCCCAGAGGATTTTGAGCCCTTGATTCCTGACTTTGTTGGACAACCAGGAATCCAGATTCGCACAGTGGGCTTCACTGAATATGACATTTTTTTTTTTTTTTCAGTGAACAATTTGTGAATCTGATGGTGGAGCAAACGAACTTATTCGCCCAACAGTTTATAGCCCAATTTCTCCCGAAAGAGAAATACCTCATATGTGGATGTAGAGTGATCTGCGGGTGAACTACACGGCTCAGAAGAGAAAGAGTGCTATTGGGATTTTGGACAACCAAAATCCCAATGGCGCTCCTTCTCTTCTGAGCCATGTAGTTCGCCCGCAGAGCACTTTACGTCCACATATGGGGTATGTCCTTACACGGGAGAAATTGGGCTACGAATTTTGGGGCGCTTTTTCTCCTATTACCCCTTGTAAAAATGAAATAAAAGGGGCTACAAGAACATGTTAGTGTAATAAAAGGAGATTTTGAATCTTCTCCTCCACTTTGCAGCTATTCCTGTGAAGACTGTGGAGAAATAAATAAAAATGGGGGAAGGGGATTATAAATTTAGTACTCCATGGAAGTGTGGCACTCCCTGAAGCAACAGTCAATACAGAGGCCCGGATGATCGGGGCAGGCACGTGTCACACTGAGTGGTGGTGTCCTTCCGTTACCCCCTCCTGTTACACACGCTGCACTTTTTTTTGGGACCGTCCCTTCTTTCCAGTATGGGGGAACCACACCTAGAAAGTGTTAGCCAGGGACGATCCTGGCGCCTCCAGTTCCTGAGGTACTCTGGCCTGCTCTTTCCCAGTCAGAAAAGATCAGGGCCTTGAGGACTGCCTCCTAGAACTGCAGGAATGTCCCTGTGTTGCCAAAGCTCTGGAACAGTACAAAAGAGTTGTACAAGGCAACCTGCACCAAGTAGACCGCAACTTCTTTGTACCATGCTTGGGTTTTGTGCATGGCGTTTAGGGTTGCCACCTTTTCTTCAAGCCAAACCCGAACAGAAGGGAGGGAGGGCCCCTTCCAGGCCCCACCCATGTCCCGCCCCCAGCCACACCCATGTCCCGCCTCCACCCCTGGTCGCTGTCGCACCATGATCGTTACGCCCCTGATCCCGTCACTACAGAAATACAGCGCCTTATACCTCTTAAATCCAGTGACATCTCCTTTGATGTAGATGTTCTCTTTCCTCATCTTCTCCTTTCAGACCTTCAGACCAGACTACCATTTTGTCGCCATTTTTCGTCTCTGCAGTTTGACAACAACAAAAAATAAATCTTAGTTTACTACTTTTCCATCATCCTCTGGACAAATCATCCTACTACCCCCAATACTGTGCCGCTGTGCTCCCCAATACTATACTGCAGAAACAGATAAACCCCCTGATAATACTAGTACAATGCAGAGCCCCCCATATAAAATACCCCTTCTTTGTGGCCTCAGTAGAAGCCTCCAAATAATGTGCCAGTAAGAAGTGCCCCCCATAGATGCCCCCCCCATGTGTCAGTAAGAAGTGCCTCTTTTCTCCCCCCAATATGTGCCAGTATAAGGTGCCTCTTCCCCCCTTCCCTTATATGTGCCAGTATCAAGTGCCTCATTTCTCTCCCCCCCCAATATGTGCCAGTATAAAGTGCCTCTTCCTCCCCCTTCCCTTATATGTGCCAGTATCAAGTGCCTCATTTCTCCCCCGCCAAATATGTGCCAGTATAAGGTGCCTCTTTCCCCCCCTTCCCCCCATATGTGGCAGTTTCAAGTGCCTCATTCCCCCCCCCCCCAATATGTGCCAGTATAAGGTGCCTCTTTCCACCCCTTCCCCTATATGTGCTAATTTCAAGTGCCTCTTTTCTCCACCCCCCCAAATATGTGCCAGTATAAGGTGCCTCTCCCCCCCTTCCCCCATATGTGCCAGTTTCAAGTGCCTCATTTCTCCTCCTCCCCAATATGTGCCAGTATAGGGTGTCTCTTTCCACCCCTTCCCCCATATGTGCCAATTTCAGGTGCCTCTCTTCTCTAAAAAAAAAAAATTTTTTACTTACCTCCAACGATGCGATGCAGGCCTCTTTCCGGCCTGTGTACCATGCTGTACGGCTCAGGAGGCGTGATGGCGTCATTGCGCCGCCTGCACCGGCCTCTGATAGGCTGCGGGCCTTGTGCCTGCAGCCTATCAGAGGAACAGGGAGGGAGACGCCTCTCCCTCCCTGCCGCAGCACAGCCGTCTGTATCGATGTCCTGAGGACGGCGATACAGATGACTATGGAGATGAGCGCTTCCACAATGGAAGCGCTCATCTCCCTGTGCCCAGCCACCGCCGCCATCATTCACAGCTGATCCTGTGCCCGGGTCTGAGAAAGGCTTGTACCCGGGCACAGGATTGCAAACCCGGACTGTCCGGGTAATTCTCGTACGGGTGGCAACCATATTCTGAGCAATGCTCTATAACACCCCCTGTGCTCTGCACCCACACCCCTCCCCCCATTGACTGACAGGGCTAGACAGCAGGCTGACGTGACAGCACCATGGGGATACCACAAAAGTTTGTGATTTTTTTCGATCTATGAGATGTAGTATAGCAAAAAACACAGTAAACCTAAGATCCCTTGTGACACTGACTAGTGAAGGACGTGAGATATCAGCGTCACACATCAGCGTCACACATCATTTAAATTTGCCTCTTATCTAGGGCATAATAAAATATAAACATTTTTTAGAGGCTGAAAGGGATTTTGAACTCATAAAGCCTGGACAAGAGGCAACAGCATTACCACTGAGCTATCAGCTTGCCTTGGATGAGCTTATGATTTTTGTTCATCTATGTGATGTAGCATACAAAACCACAGTAAAACTAAAATGTTTTGTGACACTGACTAGTGAAGGACGTGAGATATCAGCGTCACACATCATTTAAATTTGCCTCTTACCTAGGGCATAATAAAATGTATATATTTATTGAGGGTGAAAGGGGCTTTGAACTCAGAAAGCCTGGACACGAGGCAACAGCATTACCACTGAGCTACCAGCTTTCCTTGTATAAGCTTGGGATTTTTGTTCAACTCATTCTCACTTTGACCCTGACCTATGAAGAGCATAAATCAAACTCAGATATGAGAGTCAGATGTGAGAGTCAGGTGTCAGGGTCAAAGTCAGGTGTCAGGTGTCAGAGTCAGGTGTCAGAGTCAGGTGTCAGGGTCAGGTGTCAGAGTCAGGTGTCAGGGTCAGGTGTCAGGGTCAGGTGTCAGGGTCAGGTGTCAGAGTCAGGTGTCAGAGTCAGGTGTCAGAGTCAGGTGTCAGAGTCAGGTGTCAGAGTCAGGTGTCAGAGTCAGGTGTCACATTGGCATTATTTTGATACTTGACTATGATATCTGACCATGTCCTAAAATGAACACTGTACTCCTAGGCATCGGCCCACCGGGAAATTTCCCTGTAAAGTATATGGCCAATCCGCCCATTGTTGGCAACCCACGCTACGCCACTGTTCGAAGGAACCTGTCTTATTTAGACACAAGACACTTAGTTTGGTTTGCTATTTGCAGATTAAATGTGTAGTAGAAACTTAAAGGGCTTCTGTCACCCCACTAAACTCTTTTTTTTTTTTGGGGTACTTATAATCCCTATACTGCGATTTATCCATACATAATGTAATTAATCATTTTGGTTCAGTAGATACTGCAAAAAACGTACTTTTATAATATGCAAATTACCTGTCTACCAGCAAGTAGGGCGGCTACTTGCTGGTAGCAGCAGCATCCTCCTCTCATAAAGACGCCCTCTCCTCATGTTGATTGACAGGGCCAGCGGACGCGCTCGTTCTCTGCTGGCCCTGTCTGCATTCAAAATCTGGCGCCGGCGCCGTACCTGTCTTCAGTCGGCGCAGGCGCACTGAGGGGAGGACGCTCGCTCGGCTGCTCCTTCCTCAGTGCGCCTGCGCCGGGTGTAGATGTGACATCACCGCCGCAGGCGCATTGAGGAAGGAGCGGCCGAGCGAGCGTCCACCCCTCAGTGCGCCTGCGCCGACTGAAGACAGGTACGGCGCTGGCGCCAGATTTTGAATGCAGACAGGGCCAGCAGAGAACGAGCGCGTCCGCTGGCCCTGTCAATCAACATGAGGAGGGGGCGTCTTTATGAGAGGAGGATGCGGCTGCTACCAGCAAGTAGCCGCCCTACTTGCTGGTAGACAGGTAATTTGCATATTATAAAAGTAAGTTTTTTGCAGTATCTACTGAACCAAAATGATTAATTACATTATGTATGGATAAATCGCAGTATAGGGATGATAAGTACCCAAAAAAAAAAAAAAAAAAGAGTTTAGTGGGGTGACAGAAGCCCTTTAAGCTTAAAGGGAACCTGTCATGTGGATATTTGATTATAATCTAACTAATTGTATACAATCATTAAATACTAAAAAGTACCTTAGATGTATTCACTTACTGGTGTGACAGATGGTTACCTCATAATATACACACAAAGATGCCGCATGCCGCATGCTAATGAGCTGATTTGAGTCCAGCGTGATGTCATTGAGTCCAGTGTATATTTAATTAACAGCTATAGCCACTCCCCTGCCCACCTGCTGCTGAAAATAACTGTCAATCAGCCGCAGGTGGGCGGGGAGAGTCAGGAGCTCATGAATATTCAGGACTCATCATTATCAGCTGGAGCTTTTCAATACAAGACGTTGGCAGATTGACTGGGTCAATTAAAGAAAGTGACCCAGCTTTTTGCTAAGAGAATCAGTCACTTATTTATGTTGCCCTTAGTTAGGACATCATAAAACTGGTGACAGGTTCCCTTTAAATCTAAAAAGCTAGAGGTCTTCAAAAAAAGTTATATACGCATATGAGTAGGGAAATGGATGTAAAAAGAATTGCAGACAGTTGGCCATCAGCAAGTTTAGCATATGTCTATGCAGCAGAAAAGCAAATGCTGAGAGGAGTTCATAAGAATCCCAGAATTTCATCACAGGGCCTACAAGTAGCTCGCCTATCACTACTATTTGTCACGGATCAGTGAGTGTGGCCCCACTGTGCCAACTAACTGGTTTGTCTTTGGGCTAAATCCTAAGGGCATTATTCTTATGCTCCCCTGGTATTCATCTTCTAACCCCTGTACAGGGATTTGGCTTTCGCCACAGGGGAGCAATCAAACTGCTACCTCTTGGGATAGTCCCAGTTTAGTTGGCAGCTGACGTACTAAGGTCAGGGACACTGGTGCAAGCACCTTAGGCTTTAGACACAGAAACGCACCATAACCACAGGTATAGTCTGAACAGTCACTTATACAGGGTTTTTAGGCAGAACTCAGTCTTAGTCAGGGAGAGCTGCAGCAGAAGGTACAGATAGTGTAGGGACAGGAATTGTTTAGTGTTGAAAGGTGTTAGAGACCCAAAAGTCCTTTTAAGGACTATTGTTTTATCTGGCTGCAATATATATTATTAGCGCAACCTGCGCTAAATTGCATGCAATTGTTTGGCCGCTGCTGACAGTGACACAACCTCTGCTACATCTGTTGTGTTACATTAGCCCATCCTAAATATCTGTGACTTTCAGCGCAATTGTTTGGTCGCTGGTGACAGCGACATTACCTGCGCTACATCTCCTGTATAATGTTTGCGCATCCTAAATATCTGTGACATTCAGTCTCATTTTTCCCCTGCTGGTGAGAGCGACATTACCTGTGCTAATTCTCCTGTATAATGTTTGCGCATCCTAAATATCTGTGACATTCAGTCTAATTTATTTGCACATACACTTACAAAACCTGCGCTACTGTACGTGTGACATACTTGCAAGCATATATACTATTTAATATGCTCAAGGCGAGCAGTAAGGGATGGGGAAGTGGCCGTGCTGCTGATGGTGCACACAAAGGCCGTGGCCCTGGGCGCGGTGAAACTGTGCCTGCTGCCAGAGCACGAGAAACACACTCATCCACGATACCTAGCTTCATGTCCCAGTTTTCAGGGCGGCGCAGGACACCACTCTCGAAGTCACACCAGTGCGACCAGGTGGTCGGTTGGATTGCAGCAGATAATTCTTGCAGTTGGTTAAGCACCACCCTGTCTTCCACAAAGTCCAGTCTCAGTAGCCAAGAGTCTGGTTAACAGAATCCTCACCCTGATCCTCCTTCCTCCCACCATAGAGAGTCTTGGCAAACAAGTAATCCCACACTTGGATATTCCAAGGAGTTCTTTTCAGCGCCATTCCTTGATTTGGGCCTCTCACCAACCCTGCTTGAAGAGGGACATGAGGAGACCTTGTGCACTGATTCCCAAACTCTTGAGCATCCACAGTCAGAAGTGTGGGGAACGGCAATTAGTGTTTCATGAGGTGGATGATAATGATGATATACAGTTGCCAATAAGTCAACGGCAATTAGTGTCTCAAGAGGTTGATGATGAGGTTGAGACACAGTTGTCAATAAGTGAGGTTCTTGTTAGGTCAACAAGTAGGAGGAGGATGACCAGAGTGAGGAAGTGGAAGAGGAGGTGGTGGACGATGAAATCACTGACCCAACCTGGGAAGGTGGCAAGCCGAGCGAGGACAGCAGTACAGAGGGGGAGGGATCAGCAGCACCACAACAGGCTGGAAGAGGCAGTGGGGTGGAAAAAGGGAGAAGGCAGGCTACACCAAACAGGCCCGCAACGGTTCCCCGGAGCACCCCCTTGCGACAATCTCCCTTGCCAAGGGGTAGATGTTCCGCAGTCTGGCGCTTTTTTGAGGAAAATGTGGACGATAAAAGAATTGTCATTTGCAACCTGTGCCGTATCAAAATGAGCAGGGGCGTGAACACTAGCAACCTCACCACCACCAGCATGATTCGCCACATGGCATCAAAGCACCCTAATAGGTGGGCCAAACGCCTGGGTCCACAATCAGTGTCTACGGGTCACACCACTGCCTCCTCTTCCCCTGTGTTACGTGCTGGCCAATCCCCTGTCCAAGTCACAGGCCCGGTTGCCTCCCGCCCTGCACCTGGACCTTCGCAAGCACCATCAGCTAGCACATCCACTTCTGCGTCCCAGCGCAGCGTACAGATGTCCAAACCCCAGGCCTTTGAACGTAAGCACAAAATACCCAGCCACCCACCCACAGGCCATAGCACTAAATGCGCACCTTTCCAAATTGCTAACCCTGGAAATGTTTCCATTTAGGCTTGTAGACCCTGAGGCTTTCTGCAGCCTGATGGCAGCGGCCATCCCTCGTTACTCAGTCCCCAGCCGCCACTATTTTTCCCAGTGTGCCGTCCCCGCCTTACACCAGCATGTGTCTCGTAACATCACCCGTGCTGACACATGGACAAGTGCTTTTGGCCAGGGACACTACATTTTCCTGACGGCACGCTAGGTGAACGTTGTGGAGGCCGGGAGCGAGTTGTACCCTGGGATGGCGCAGGTGCTACCGACGCCAAGGATTGCGGGCCCTACTTCCATCAGGATTTCCGCCACCACCTACATTAGTGGCTGCAACCCCCCCTTCTCCTCCTCCACCTCCTCCTCCACTTCCACCTCTGAATTCTCATCTTGCAGCACCAGTCAGCCATCAGTCAGTAGCTGGAAGCAGTGTAGCACTGCAGTGGGGAAGCGGCAACAGGCCGTGCTGAAACTAAATTGCTTAGGTGACAAACAGCACACCACCGCAGAGCTGTGGCAGGGTATAAGGGACCAGACTGAGCTGTGGCTCTCGCCACTCAACCTACAACCAGGCCATGGTTGTGTCTGATAATGGCCGTAACTTGGTGGTGGCTTTGGAGCTCGGCAAGCTCACACATATACCATGCCTAGCCCATGTGTTCAACTTAGTGGTTCAGCTGTTTCTCAAAACCTACCCCAATTTGCCTGAGCTACTGGTGAAGGTGCGCCGTGTGTGTGCCCATTTCCGAAAGTCATCTATAGCTGCCGCCGGTCTGGCAATGCTGCAGCAGCGCTTGCAATTGCCAGCTCATTGACTGTTGTGCGACGTGAGCATGCGCTGGAACTCCACGTTCCACATGTTGGTCAGGCTTTGTGAGCAGCAGAGGGCAGTAGTGGAATACCAGCTGCAACATGGTCATCGCCTTTCCAGTGGAGAGTGTGTGTATGAGTGCATCTATGTATATGTTGAGTGTGTGTATGAGTGTGTCCATGTATGAGGAGAGTGTGTGTATGAGTGCGTCCATGTATGTGGAGAGTGCATGTATGAGTGCGTCCATGTATGTGGAGAGTGCGTGTATGAGTGCATCTATGTATATGTTGAGTGCATGTATGAGTGTGTCCATGTATGTGGAGAGTGCGTCCATGTATGTGGAGAGTGCGTCTATGTATGTGGAGAGTGTGTGTATGAATGCGTCCATGTATGTGGAGAGTGCATGTATGACTGCGTCCATGGCTGCAGTATGAAAGGTACAGAGGCTAAAATACTTGTGGATATGTAGAGGTAAATCAGACATGTCTATTACAACTGCAGCACAAGTTTTAAAGGGGTTGAGTTGAATATAAACTCCGTCAGCAACTGTAAATGTTAAAAAACAATAAAGTTGTGTTAAAAATGACAGTAAATTCAGTAAATAAAAAGTCACAAAATAGCCATATGACAGGGGTTTGCACAGGAGGAGGGGGTTTGTGAAGAAGTGTGTAAGTGTGTGTGTGTGGGGGGGCCCCGTACAAAAATTTGCTGTGGGGCCCAGTCAGTTCTAGCTACGCCTCTAATCACATTGATAAACTTCAACCAAACATACTTCTCCATCTTCCAGATCGTTACGTTCCAGAAGGTCAGCATTATATGACAAGCTAATAGAATTCTGTGCTAGAGTTAGAAGATTCTTTGCTAAGAAGAAAGCAGAGATACATAAGGGCAAAAATGACAAAGAATGAAGCAGAGGTAAGGGCAAAGATGGACACACAGATGGAAGTAGAGACAGAAGCCTAATTAGAAATTCTACAAGTGGAAAAGGAAGAAGCAGCTGCCTTAGCTAAAGTGAAAGTCCTTGAACAAGAATTATACCAAGATACCGATCTTGACTGCTTCATCCCAGGAGAAGTTAAGGCCCAGCTGATCACACTACTGATTACATGCTAAAGTAATCATCACCTATACCTCCTGGTAGTCACATTGAACAGTCAAAACAGAAACTTTTTTAGTTGTATGCCAGCACCAGCTGGATGTACCCACTAATCTACTACATGGATGTACTCACACAGCAACAGATATTACCGCGTACCAGTGACAAGGTAATTTCCATCATCAAGCCAGCAGATTTTTCAGAGCATAAACCACAGCTTAAGGCCTCATGCACACGACAGTACTTTTTCACGGTCCGCAAAACGGGGTTCCGTTGGTCCGTGATCCGTGACCGTTTTTTCGTCCGTGGGTCTTCCTTGATTTTTGGAGGATCCACGGACATGAAAAAAAAGTCGTTTTGGTGTCCGCCTGGCCTGTGCGGAGCCAAACGGATCCGTCCTGACTTACAATGCAAGTCAATGGGGACGGATCCGTTTGACGTTGACACAATATGGTGCAATTGCAAACGGATCCGTCCCCCATTGACTTTCAATGTAAAGTCAGGAGTTAATATACCATAGGATCAGAGTTTTCTCCAATCCGATGGTATATTTTAACTTGAAGTGTCCCCATCACCATGGGAACGCCTCTATGTTAGAATATACCATCGGATTTGAGTTACATAGTGAAAACTCATATCCGACAGTATATTCTAACACAGAGGCGTTCCCATGGTGATGGGGACGCTTCAAGTTAGAATATACTACAAACTGTGTACATGACTGCCCCCTGCTGCCTGGCAGCACCCGATCTCTTACAGGGGGCTGTGATCAGCACAATTAACCCCTCAGGTGCCGCACCTGAAGGAGTTAATTGTGCGTTTCATATCCCCCTGTAAGAGATCAGGTGCTGCCAGGCAGGAGGGGGCAGACCCCCCTCCCTCCCCAGTTTGAATATCATTGGTGGCCAGTGTGCGGCCCCCCTCCCTCCCTCTATTGTATTATCATTGGTGGCCAGTGTGCGCCCCCCCCCGCCCCCCCTCCCTCCCTCTATTGTATTATCATTGGTGGCCAGTGTGTGCCCCCCCCGGCCCCCCCTTTATTGTATTAATATCATTGGTGGCCAGTGTGCGGCCTCCCCTCCCCCCCCCCCTATCATTGGTGGCAGCGGAGAGTTCTGATCGGAGTCCAAGTTTAATCGCTGGGGCCCGATCGGTAACCATGGCAACCAGGACGCTACTGCAGTCCTGGTTGCCATGGTTACTTAGCAATATTAGAAGCATCATACTTACCTGCTGCGCTGTCTGTGACCGGCCAGGAGTTCCTCCTACTGGTAAGTGACAGGTCTGTGCGGCGCATTGCTTAATGATCTCTCATTTACCAGTAGGAGGAGCTCCCGGCCGGTCACAGACAGCGCAGCAGGTAAGTATGATGCTTCTAATATTGCTAAGTAACCATGGCAACCAGGACTGCAGTAGCGTCCTGGTTGCCATGGTTACTGATCGGAGCCCCAGCGAATAAACTGGGACTCCGATCGGAACTCTCCGCTGCCACCAATGATCGGGGGGGGGGGGGAGACGGGAGGCCGCACACTGGCGACCAATGATATTAATACAATAGAGGGGGGGCCGGGGGGGCGCACACTGGCCACCAATGATAATACAATAGAGGGAGGGAGGGGGGGCGGGGGGGGGCCGCACTGGCCACCAATGATATTAATACAATAGAGGGAGGGGGGGCCAGGGGGGGCCGCACTGGCCACCAATGAAATTAAAACTGGGGAGGGAGGGGGGTCTGCCCCCTGCTGCCTGGCAGCCCCTGATCTCTTACAGGGGGCTATGATACGCACAATTAACCCCTTCAGGTGCAGCACCTGAGGGGTTAATTGTGCGGATCACAGACCCCTGTAAGAGATCGGGTGCTGCCAGGCAGCAGGGGACAGTCATGTACACAGTTCGTAGTATATTCTAACTAGAAGCGTCCCCATCACAATGGGAACTCCTCTGTGTTAGAATATACTCTGTGTTAGAAAGCTCTGAAAAAGCTTTTATGCAGACGGATCTTCGGATCCGTCTGTATGAAAGTAGCCTACGGACACGGATCACGGACACGAATGCCAATCTTGTGTGCATCCGTGTTTTTTCACAAACCCATTGGGTCCGTGTCCGTGTCCCATGGGTCCGTGAACCGTTGTCCGTCCAAAAAATAGGACAGGTCATATTTTTTTGACGGACAGGATACACGGATCACGAAGGCGGATGACAAACGGTGCATTTTCCGAGTTTTCAACAGACCCATTGAAAGTCAATGGGTCCACAGAAAATCACGGAAAACGGAACAACGGCCACGGGTGCACACAACAGTCGTGTGCATGAGGCCTAACCTTTACGCGGCATCATTTTATCCTGATATATCTCAGCCTTACATCAGAGAACTTACATGGCTTATGGGCACCACAGGTTAATATGGCAACAAGGAATGAGCGATCAAACATGTATGACTTCACCAGCTGCATGATACACAGGGAGCGAATAGCCTCTCAAAGTTTGATGACCGCTCTGAGAACTATAGGGCCTGGAAATCGACCTTTAAAGCCGTAATCCACTACCTAAACCTCACCGCCACGGAAGATCTTGCCTTGATCATTAACTGGTTAGGCTCAGAATCTGCAGAGTGCACAAGTAATTAAGAGCAGTTCTTGTCGGACATTCTGAGGAAGGTCTTGCTGGAACAAAGGTACAGAGGCTAAAATACTTGTGGATATGTAGAGGTAAATCAGACATGTCTATTACAACTGCAGCACAAGTTTTAAAGGGGTTGAGTTGAATATAAACTCCGTCAGCAACTGTAAATGTTAAAAAACAATAAAGTTGTGTTAAAAATGACAGTAAATTCAGTAAATAAAAAGTCACAAAATAGCCATATGACAGGGGTTTGCACAGGAGGAGGGGGTTTGTGAAGAAGTGTGTAAGTGTGTGTGTGTGTGGGGGGGCCCCGTACAAAAATTTGCTGTGGGGCCCAGTCAGTTCTAGCTACGCCTCTAATCACATTGATAAACTTCAACCAAACATACTTCTCCATCTTCCAGATCGTTACGTTCCAGAAGGTCAGCATTATATGACAAGCTAATAGAATTCTGTGCTAGAGTTAGAAGATTCTTTGCTAAGAAGAAAGCAGAGATACATAAGGGCAAAAATGACAAAGAATGAAGCAGAGGTAAGGGCAAAGATGGACACACAGATGGAAGTAGAGACAGAAGCCTAATTAGAAATTCTACAAGTGGAAAAGGAAGAAGCAGCTGCCTTAGCTAAAGTGAAAGTCCTTGAACAAGAATTATACCAAGATACCGATCTTGACTGCTTCATCCCAGGAGAAGTTAAGGCCCAGCTGATCACACTACTGATTACATGCTAAAGTAATCATCACCTATACCTCCTGGTAGTCACATTGAACAGTCAAAACAGAAACTTTTTTAGTTGTATGCCAGCACCAGCTGGATGTACCCACTAATCTACTACATGGATGTACTCACACAGCAACAGATATTACCGCGTACCAGTGACAAGGTAATTTCCATCATCAAGCCAGCAGATTTTTCAGAGCATAAACCACAGCTTAAGGCCTCATGCACACGACAGTACTTTTTCACGGTCCGCAAAACGGGGTTCCGTTGGTCCGTGATCCGTGACCGTTTTTTCGTCCGTGGGTCTTCCTTGATTTTTGGAGGATCCACGGACATGAAAAAAAAGTCGTTTTGGTGTCCGCCTGGCCTGTGCGGAGCCAAACGGATCCGTCCTGACTTACAATGCAAGTCAATGGGGACGGATCCGTTTGACGTTGACACAATATGGTGCAATTGCAAACGGATCCGTCCCCCATTGACTTTCAATGTAAAGTCAGGAGTTAATATACCATAGGATCAGAGTTTTCTCCAATCCGATGGTATATTTTAACTTGAAGTGTCCCCATCACCATGGGAACGCCTCTATGTTAGAATATACCATCGGATTTGAGTTACATAGTGAAAACTCATATCCGACAGTATATTCTAACACAGAGGCGTTCCCATGGTGATGGGGACGCTTCAAGTTAGAATATACTACAAACTGTGTACATGACTGCCCCCTGCTGCCTGGCAGCACCCGATCTCTTACAGGGGGCTGTGATCAGCACAATTAACCCCTCAGGTGCCGCACCTGAAGGAGTTAATTGTGCGTTTCATATCCCCCTGTAAGAGATCAGGTGCTGCCAGGCAGGAGGGGGCAGACCCCCCTCCCTCCCCAGTTTGAATATCATTGGTGGCCAGTGTGCGGCCCCCCTCCCTCTATTGTATTATCATTGGTGGCCAGTGTGCGCCCCCCCCCCGCCCCCCCTCCCTCCCTCTATTGTATTATCATTGGTGGCCAGTGTGTGCCCCCCCCGGCCCCCCCTCTATTGTATTAATATCATTGGTGGCCAGTGTGCGGCCTCCCCTCCCCCCCCCCCTATCATTGGTGGCAGCGGAGAGTTCTGATCGGAGTCCGAGTTTAATCGCTGGGGCCCGATCGGTAACCATGGCAACCAGGACGCTACTGCAGTCCTGGTTGCCATGGTTACTTAGCAATATTAGAAGCATCATACTTACCTGCTGCGCTGTCTGTGACCGGCCAGGAGTTCCTCCTACTGGTAAGTGACAGGTCTGTGCGGCGCATTGCTTAATGATCTCTCATTTACCAGTAGGAGGAGCTCCCGGCCGGTCACAGACAGCGCAGCAGGTAAGTATGATGCTTCTAATATTGCTAAGTAACCATGGCAACCAGGACTGCAGTAGCGTCCTGGTTGCCATGGTTACTGATCGGAGCCCCAGCGAATAAACTGGGACTCCGATCGGAACTCTCCGCTGCCACCAATGATCGGGGGGGGGGGGAGACAGGAGGCCGCACACTGGCGACCAATGATATTAATACAATAGAGGGGGGGCCGGGGGGGCGCACACTGGCCACCAATGATAATACAATAGAGGGAGGGAGGGGGGGCGGGGGGGGGGCCGCACTGGCCACCAATGATATTAATACAATAGAGGGAGGGGGGGCCAGGGGGGGCCGCACTGGCCACCAATGAAATTAAAACTGGGGAGGGAGGGGGGTCTGCCCCCTGCTGCCTGGCAGCCCCTGATCTCTTACAGGGGGCTATGATACGCACAATTAACCCCTTCAGGTGCAGCACCTGAGGGGTTAATTGTGCGGATCACAGACCCCTGTAAGAGATCGGGTGCTGCCAGGCAGCAGGGGACAGTCATGTACACAGTTCGTAGTATATTCTAACTAGAAGCGTCCCCATCACAATGGGAACTCCTCTGTGTTAGAATATACTCTGTGTTAGAAAGCTCTGAAAAAGCTTTTATGCAGACGGATCTTCGGATCCGTCTGTATGAAAGTAGCCTACGGACACGGATCACGGACACGAATGCCAATCTTGTGTGCATCCGTGTTTTTTCACAAACCCATTGGGTCCGTGTCCGTGTCCCATGGGTCCGTGAACCGTTGTCCGTCCAAAAAATAGGACAGGTCATATTTTTTTGACGGACAGGATACACGGATCACGAAGGCGGATGACAAACGGTGCATTTTCCGAGTTTTCAACAGACCCATTGAAAGTCAATGGGTCCACAGAAAATCACGGAAAACGGAACAACGGCCACGGGTGCACACAACAGTCGTGTGCATGAGGCCTAACCTTTACGCGGCATCATTTTATCCTGATATATCTCAGCCTTACATCAGAGAACTTACATGGCTTATGGGCACCACAGGTTAATATGGCAACAAGGAATGAGCGATCAAACATGTATGACTTCACCAGCTGCATGATACACAGGGAGCGAATAGCCTCTCAAAGTTTGATGACCGCTCTGAGAACTATAGGGCCTGGAAATCGACCTTTAAAGCCGTAATCCACTACCTAAACCTCACCGCCACGGAAGATCTTGCCTTGATCATTAACTGGTTAGGCTCAGAATCTGCAGAGTGCACAAGTAATTAAGAGCAGTTCTTGTCGGACATTCTGAGGAAGGTCTTGCTGGAACATTGAAGAGACTTAAACAAACATATGGCAGTTCATAGAAAATGCCATAGAATATGCCTTATTTAAAAGACTTTAAACCTTTCCAGAAATAACTAAGGACAACCACAAGCTCCAGGATATGAGTGAACTGCTAAAGGAACTGGAATTGGCTAAATCTAACCTCCATCTTCAAGGACTGAGTTACCTTGATACTGCTCACGGCGTGAATCCAATGGTGTTCAAACTATCACATAGCATGTAGAAAAAATAGGCAGACCAGAGCTCAAGGTACAGGACAGAACGTAAAGTGTCCTTTCCCCCTTCTCTTATTTGGCTACATTTATCAGTGGCCAAGCTAGCAAGAAAAATTATCCCAGCTTCAGCTTTGCTAAACCTACCCTGCTAGCTTCATCATCATCCTCAAAGTATGATAGCACAACAGTTAAATGTAAAGACTTAAGGGGAATGGTATCTGTTAGAAGGACTGATGTTCCACTTAACACACTTTTCACAGCTAAACAGGATGCTCCTGCTCTTAAAGAAAGGGACCCCAGTCATATATACCCTATCCATAAAACACTTTGCTCTCTTAAAGAATGTTGTGGGCTTCGGACAAAGACTTTGCAATAGTGTAGAGATACTTTCAAGGAGCTTGGGGTGTGTTACAAATGCTGTGCCTCCTTAAACCACATTGCAAAGGACTGTAATGCTGTCCTTAAAGGGTTCTGGCTAATACAGTAAAGATCCTAGCTCACCTATTGAACACAGGTCACACAGAGAATTCGGCTTCTCTAGCCAGCGGGGCAGCCATCTTCCCAGACTTTCTCCAGGCATTACTCTCTCCCCAGTCTGACAGCCTGGACTGTGCTTTATTTCCCCTTGATGATCCCAGCTGGCTTCAGAATGGGGTGGACTGGGGAGGTCACTCTACCAATCCTACCTTCTCCCAGTCCAATAAAATCCAGCCCATAAACTTAAAAAACTGTCTCAGCCACCTACACATTGCTGAGACCATTTTAACCTTCTGGATTTTATTTACCTCACCCAGTTGAGGAAGCTGGGTGAGATATACATCCCTTTTAGGACTTTACCAGACACTTTTCTGTTCACCTTCCCACATCTCCCCCCCCCCCCCCCATCTTCTCCAGGATATTTTTAGCCAACAAGCAGTGTATCCTGGACAAAGCATCTGCGTTCCCCTGTAATTTCCCCGGCCTATGTTTAACCTTGAAATTAAAATTTTGCAGGGAGAGAAACCACCTAGTCACTCTTGCGTTTTTCTCTCTGTTTTGTTTCATCCAAGTTAAAGGAGCGTGATCTGTTACCAACAGAAACTTCCTACCCAGCAGGTAACATTTAAGTGACTCCAGAGCCCATTTAATGGCTAGACACTCTCGTTCCACTATGGCATAATTTTTTTCTGCCGGGGTCAACTTCCTACTTAGGTACATCACTGGGTGCTCCTCCCCATTTATCACTTGTGACAGGACCGCTCCCAAGCCTGTCTCAGATGCATCAGTCTGGACCAGAAACTCTTTTCTGAAATCCGGGTTAATGAGCACCGGCTTTTGACAGAGAGCGGACTTTAGGCTTTGAAAGGTCTTTTCTGCCTCTGGGGTCCACTTCACCATTACTGACTTAGGGCCTTTCGTTAAGTCAGTCAATGGTGCTGCCATTTAGGCAAAATTCGGTACGAACCTGCAGTAGTACCCTGTTATGCCAAGGAAGGCCCTGACTTGTTTCTTTGTTAAGGGCCTAGGCCAGTCTTGTATTGCCTCTACTTTATTGATCTGGGGTTTAACCTTTACCAATAATGTAGCCCATATATTTTGCTTCCTCTAGACCCACTGCACACTTCTCAGGGTTTATGGTTAGGCCAGCATCACTAATGGAGTCTATAATGGCCTGTACCTTCCAGAGGTGACTTCTCCAATCAGATGAAAAAATGACCACATAATCAAGGTAATCGGCCGCATAGTCACGATGTAGCTTCAAGATCAGGTCCATTAACCTCTGAAATGTAGCATGTAACCCGAACGGCATCACTGTGTACTGAAACAGCCCATCTGGAGTGGAGAATGCTGTCTTTTCTTTTGCATCATCTGATAATGGTATCTGCCAATACCCTTTTGTAAGGTCAAGGGTCGTGATGTACTTTGCTTTCCCAAGCCTCTCAATTAGTTCATCTACTCTAGGCATGGGGTACGCATCGGATTTTGACACCTCATTTAGCTTCCGGAAATCATTCCTCTAACCTTCCTCTATTTTTCTGTAGAAACTCCTTTATTTCTTGTTTCTGAGCTACTGACAATGCCTCACTAATTTTCACCGGAGGAATTGGTGGTGACACCTCCTTACTCATGGTCTGTGCAGCCACCAATGACTCCCGATCTTTCCATGGCTTGATCAGATTTACGTGGTAAATCTGGTATGGTCTTCTCCTTCCTGGTTGGTGCACCTTATAGTTCACCTCGCCCCCTTTTTCCACAACCTCGTAGGGACCCTGCCAATTTGCCAGAAACCTACTT
Organism: Bufo bufo; assembly: GCF_905171765.1. Classification (NCBI taxonomy): domain Eukaryota; kingdom Metazoa; phylum Chordata; class Amphibia; order Anura; family Bufonidae; genus Bufo; species Bufo bufo. The sequence goes on along the minus strand of NC_053392.1, from coordinate 334,839,339 downwards.
TCTACAGTGGGAACTAGAATCTGGACCCTGTCCCCGGGATTAAAGTCCCTTAACTTGGACCTCCTGAGCTCTTTGCAGATGTTCTTTAACAATGGGCATCACGGTCGCTATCCTGTCTTGCATGTCAGCCACATGTTCGATGACGCTCTTATAGGGAGTAGCCTCAGCCTTCCAGGTTTCTTTGGCTACATCGAGTAAACCCCTCAGGTGACGGCCATATAGTAACTCAAATGGTGAGAACCCTGTATAAGCATGAGGCACCTCCCTAACGGAGAACATAAGGTAGGGTTGGAGGCAGTCCCAGGCCCGACCATCCTTTTCTACCACCTTTTTTTTTTTTTTAATACCGTTTATTTAACATTTTCAAGGTAATACAACAATCCCATAGGGAAAAAAACAATTCTGCAAAACAGTCACACACGTAAGCATGACCAGACAATTCCATCAATGTCATAACATACGACAGTAAGAGACATCAATGTATTTAGTTACAAAACATTCCTGTTGTCGTAAAAAAAGGAAGGGAAATAGAGGTCTGCACACACTTACTCACATCCGCACACACAAACACACACTTGGGTGACACAGTCCCAACCAGTAATGGACCTCAAACTGTACCCTCCGCCTGCACCCACATACCCCAGATTTTGTCAAACCGACCAGGGGTCCCTCTTGCTTCATATGTCAACTTGTACATCTGAAGATCATTGTTAATCAATTGTACCCATTGGTTTACCGTGGGACACTTGGGAGGTTTCCAGTTCAAGAGTATGTTCTTCCTACCATAGAACATTAAGAGTCGTAGCAGTATTCTACAATATCAGCAACTAGCCCCAGAATCAGCAACTAGCCCCAAAACACAAACAATAGGATCACAGATCCCTGGTAGACCCAGTTTAACATTAATGAAATTACACACCCCCTTCCAATAAACCTGTAAAGACGGACACGACCAAACCATGTGGAAAAAGGATCCTCTGTCACTTCCACACCTGTCGCATCCAGGATTTGGTATCTGCCGCATCTGATATAGACGCACCGGAGTCAGATATACCCTATGCATCCATTTGACCTGAATGAGTTGATCTCGAGAGCTCACGACAGACCTCCTCCACCCCAGACGCCATTCCTCCAAATGAGAGTCCTCCAATTCTGGGATATCCGCCGACCATCTAACAAATGATCGCTGGATAGGAGAGTCCTGCATCTTTATGATTTCACCATAAAAGGAAGAAATTGGTTTATATGGTTGTTTCCTCCTAGCTACCGATTCCAGAGGACCACACTCCAAGCTTAAGGACAAGGAGTGGAACTGTTTCTCACACGCGTGTCTCAGTTGGAGGAACCGGTAAAAACTTGTCCGAGGTAACAGGAAATCCGACCGCAAACCCTCAAAGGAGCGAAAGACCCCATCCTGGAATAACTGCGTCAAATATTTAAGCCCCTTCCTAGGCCAAAATTCAAAATCTGGTAGGTGTAAAAGCTCAGGGAGATGCTTGTTACGCCATAGAGGGATATACGGAGACCAGATATCCCCTGCTTGAGTATCCATATGTGTATTCACAAACTTCGCCCAAGCTTCTATGACCGTCACCATAGCTTCTGTGTATCTCCCACTCATCAAAGTTCCACCTCCCCTGTAAACCAAGTTCGTTAGAGCTTCATACGAACCAACTAACGCAGCTTCCAGCACCACCGCCGGATTATTGGAATCTGCTCTAATCCACCAGGAAGCATACATCAGGCGTGTCGCTATATAATAGACATATAAGTCAGGAAGTTGCAAACCTCCCTGCAAGTAGGAGGCCTTCAACGTCTTCCTTGCTATCCTAGGGTTCCGATGACACCATAGGAATCGGGACATAACTTTATCTATGACATCAAAATGGGACTTCGGGACCCTCACCGGAGCCGCTCTATATACATATAACAGTTTCGGTAGCAGCACCATTTTGAAAATGTTGATCCTGCCTATTAAGGTCAAGGGGAGATTTTCCCATGCTTCCAACTTGCGTGTGACATATTCCATAGTGGGCCTCAGATTCAGATGGCAGAATTGCCGAGGGTCTCTATGTATGTGAATCCCCAAATAAAGAAAGCTGTCTACCACCTTCAAGGGGGATACCGGAGAGATATCTATCCCTTCCTCCATGTCCACTATACATAAACTCGATTTAGCCCAGTTAACCCGTAATCCTGAATACCTACCATATCCATTCACCACGTCTAGCAGGGTTTCTAAGGAGGGGCCAGGGTCAGCTAAGTACACCAACAGGTCATCCGCGTATAGCGAAACTTTCTCTTGTATCCCAGCTATCGTCCACCCCTCTATCAAGGAGCTATTATTAATCAATTGAGTAAGAGGTTCCATTATCAGAGCGAACAACAACGGGGACAGGGGACAACCCTGCCTTGTACCTCTGTATAATTTAAATGGTCGGGAAAGAGAGCCATTTACTCTGATGCGTGCTGTAGGCGCCCGGTACAATAATTGGACCCATTGAATGAAGGAGGGAGGGAAGCCAAGGCGGGACATTGTCTCCCAAATAAAGTGCCACTCTACCGAGTCAAAGGCTTTCTCATTATCGAGAGATGCCAGGACTCTTGACCCCGCATTATCATGCCTGACCTGCAAGTTCGTAAATAACCTCCTAAGGTTGATATCAGTTGTTTTCCCGGGCATAAAGCCAGATTGGTCAGGGTCAATAATGGATAAGACTACCTTACTAAGCCTTTTGGCCAAGATTTTAGCTAAGATCTTGGCATCAGTGTTCAGTAGGGAAATAGGTCTATATGATGCACAGTGGTCCGGAGACTTCCCAGCTTTATGAATTACCACAATGGTAGCCTCTCCAAAGGATAATGGCAACCCACCGGAGTCATATGCGTAATTAAAAAGATTCAGTAGACGTGTAGAGTGCAAATCAACATCTAATCTGTACCATTCCACTGGGAACCCATCCGGACCAGGTGATTTCCCTACTGCCATATCACCGATCGCAGCTTTAATCTCTTCCATATCAATAGCTGCCTCTAAAAAATTACTGTCTGTCCTAGCCAATGGTGTAAGGGGGATGTTCTGAAGGAAAGATCGGATCTCATCCCGGGACATCACAATTTTGGAACTATAAAGGTCCGCATAAAATTGAGCAAATTGCTCACATATGTCCTCCGGGCGATATACCCTTGAGCCATCCCCGCAGGTGATGTGTGGGACCACTGTCTGAGGCGACTCAGTCCTGGCCAGGAACGCCAAAGCACTCCCATTCTTATCCCCATCAGCAAATATTACACGCCTTTGATACAATAACTTCTTCTGGGTATATTCTGTTAGGTGTAAACTAAGTTTCCTCTGAGCCTCATCCCATAATCTACGACCCTCTCCATCCGGATTTGTAATGAAAGCCTGTTCTCTCTCTACCACTTCCCCCTCTAACTTAGTCCTTGTTGCACTCATCTCTTTCCTATACGTGGCTATCGCATGAATCAGAGTACCCCTCATCACAACTTTGAAGGCCTCCCACTCTATCAACGGGTTAGTTGAGCCCTCATTGTAGTCCCAATAGTCCTTCACACCCCGCTGTACAGCCCAAACAACAGGCAGGACCTCTAGCCATTTACTATTGAGTCTCCATATCCTCTCAACCGGTGCCAGGGGTTGCTTTAGAACCACTAACAAAGGAGCATGATCCGAAATACCTTGTGGCAGGTAATCCGCCACCGCTAGAGAGGGCAATAGATCTCTACTAAGGAAAACTAAATCTATCCGTGAGAGCGTAACATGTGAAGCGGAGTAGCAGGAATACTGGCGCAATCCCGGATGTAAGTACCTCCAACCCTCTGTTAAATCAAATACATCAGTCCAGGAGCTTAGCGCCTCATTATGGGTATCACTAGGGCGAAGACGATCCATCGACTGGTCCAGAGTCGCGTTGTAATCTCCAAAGGCAATCAGAGGCACCGGGGGCATAGTTGCTACCATTCTCATAACCTCATCCAATATATCCCTCCGAAAAGGGGGGGGGGGACATAGAGGCCCACCACAAGATAATCAATGCCCCTGATTGCAACATGGAGAATCACAAAACGCCCCATCGTATCCGCATGCACAGAATACACTCGGAAGGGGAGGGATTTCGCTACCAGAACCGACACACCTCTGGCTCTAGAATTATATACAGCATGGTATGCTGAACCTACCCAGGGCCTCTTTAATGCTAAAAGCTTTCGCCCCTGAAGATGTGTCTCCTGCAATACCAGAACGTCAGGATTATGATTTCGTAGAAAATTAAAGACCAGAGATCGTATAATTTTGTCATTGAGACCCCTGACATTCCAGGAGACAAACCGACAAACCGACATTATGGTGGTCCATTGAAGCAATAATCCCAGAAGTCACTGCACCACCCAAGCCATACACTCACACATTCATACCAACTTCCAAACATTAGAGCAAGCACTCCTGAATACGCCCGTAACATCAGGCAACCCCCCCCCCACCCTGCCCAGATGACCCCAACATATCTAAGCTTAAAAACCCTCCCCCCATTTGCCTCTTTACTAGAAAAGGGGGAACAGCTAACCCGTTCTCAACCCCACTGCTCTAGGTAAACCTAAAAAACTGAACCTATGCAGCAGGTTGCCACAACCATCACTCATTCAGCTCCGTTATTTTACGATCATCTGAAACACATGGTGAGACACCCAAAACATGAAATATACGGCTCTCAGCCTCTGCGGTCTAGCCAGTCCGATGCCTCTTCAGGGGTAGCAAAGAACTTCACCTGCTCACCCTCCTGGACCCTGAGCCGAGCCGGATACATCATCGCATAGACAAGTCCCTTCTCTCTTAATCGGGTTCTCACCGCCGTGAACTGTCTACGTTGCTTCTGCACTTCTGTAGAAAAGTCTGGGTAAAAGGAGATCCGGGTATTATCAAAAAGAATGTCTTTTAGACGGCGAGCTGCAGCCAGAATAGCATCACGGTCTCTGTAATTTAGGACCTTAAAGATGAAGGGACGAGATGGGGCTCCAGGAGGCAGAGGGCGGGTGGGAATCCTGTGAGCACGTTCAACTGCAAAAGTCCCTGATAGATTTATAGGATTAAAGACTCGTTTAATAAGACGTTCCACAAACTCTTCAGGAGAGGGCCCCTCAGCTCTTTCAGGTAAACCCATAATGCGGATGTTGTTCCGTCTGTTACGGTTCTCGGCATCCTCTACCTTCGCCATCAGGGTCTTGACTTGATTCTGTAGCGCATTTATTGCAGAGTCATCACGCTGCACTCTGTCCTCCACATCACTCACTCTCCTTTCCACCTCAGTTGTTCTCTCTCTAATTTTATCAATGTCATGTCTGAGAAGAGTAAGATCAGCCTGGACATGGTCGATTTTGACCGTAAGCGCCGTTTGGCAGTTAGTGATGGCCGCCATAACTTTTGCAAGGTCCACTTCTGGGCGCTCAGAGGAGGTTGCAACCTCTCGGTCCTCTGTCTGACTCATATTGTCCAGCATTAGTTTAGGTGGATTAGCTGGCCCTGAGGTGCCCGTTTTCCGGCCCATAAGGTGATCTCCCCTTCACCAGTAATAGGAATACTGGCCCTTTAATTAGCTCCCTCACTCAGGGGCAACAGAACAGCAGTGGCGGCCCTCTCAATTAGATTCTTTTCCCTGGAGTCAGGATGTACTAGCCCCACTCAGTTGAGGTGCACTCACCCCCCAGATGTATGCAGACAGGAGAGCCAAGATCCCGCTTCAATCCTGGGGCATGAAGACGACTGCTCACAGCATCACAGGTAAGATGGCGCTCACACCGCCAGACACGTGGGGGACTTCAAGCCGGCAGCCCAGCAGGGAGAGGACCGGAGGGCTCACACCGCTCAGCAGTTCCAGGACTCACCCGACCACCACCACCGGTGAGTAAGATGTTCCTGCGTCCCCACCTCTCCCGCTCTCACCGAGGGGTCCGCAGTGCTGGACAACGCTCCTTTCACAGGCCTCACTCCAAGGGATCCAGCAGACGATGACCGCAGCAGACACAGAGCTGAAACTCCGGTTACCGGTAAACCGTGAGTTGCGGACCACGTGGGGGGTGTCTCTTCCAGGCCAAACGCACAGACAATCAGGATTCTGCAGGATAATGTCGGAGCTGAAACAACATGCGTCCTCACACCATGACGGCTAGGCCACGCCCCCTCTACCACCTTTTTTAACATCTGTTTCAGCGTCTTGTTAAACCTCTCGACCAACCCATCTGTCTGTGGGTGGTACACCGAGGTACGTATCTGGGTGATTTTGAACAACTTGCACAACTCTTTCATGACCTTCGACATAAAGGGGGTACCCTGGTCCGTGAGAATTTCTTTAGGGATCCCCGTGCAGGAGAACATGAAAAATAATTCCCAGGCAATATTTTTGGAAGCCATGTTTCGCAAGGGTGCCGCTTCCGGGTATCGTGTCGCATAGTCCAACACAACCAAGATATACTGGTGTCCCCTAGCTGACTTAACAATGGGACCCACAAAGTCCATGGCAATTCTTTCAAAAGGTACCTCAATGATGGGAAGAGGCACCAAGGGACTCCGTAAATGTGAGGTCGGGGCACTTATCTGGCAGGTTGAGCAGGACTCGCAGTATATTTCCACTTACTTGTATACTCCAGGCCAGAAAAATCTTTGTAGTACCCTCTTCTGTGTTTTGCTAACACCCAAATGACCCCCAAGTACGTGATTATGTGCGAGATCTAGTACCATATGTCTATAAGGTTTTGGCACCAGAAGCTGCTCCACAATTTCATTGTTGCATTTATTAACTCGATGCAGCAGGTTTCTATTCATGGCAAAATGCGGAAATTTCTGGTCAGCTTCTGGTACCTGTGGTACACCATCTATCACAGTAACATTTCCGTGAGCACTCATGAGAGTGGGGTCTCTCAATTGCTCTGTACCAAAGTTACCCTGAGACACCCCTAAATCCAACACATTTTCCCCAGTTGGGGAAACTTCATCTTCGCCAGCTAACACCTGCAATGGACAATTGTCATTATCAGGTACGTCACATAACCCCACATTTTCAGACATATCAGTTAACAAGACATCTTCATTTTGCACCTTATCGGCACCATTGTTTTCAATGGTCTCTTCCTTTAAACCATTGGATTCAATGGGCCCCTCATAGCAATGATTATTTAAAGGAGAAGGCACAGATTCTGCAGGAATGTTTCTCTTCTCCCACAACTTCAAAAACAAGGGGAAGTCCCGGCACAATATCATATCATGCATAAGTCTTTTTACGACCCAGACTTCATAGGATACAGTCCCAGCCGGAGTCTCCAGCTTAACGCAAGCCACCGGGTATGATTTTGCATCCCCATGGATGCACAGCACATTTACTCTTTTTCCGGCACATAATTCCCAGCCACGAAGCTGGCATGCACTAAGGTGACCAGACTACCAGAGTCCAACAGAGCCCTGATGGAGCAGTCATTTATCACCAGGGAACACATGTGTGGCTCAGTCTCTAGTCCTGGTGAGGCCGCACACACTGGCTCCACATACAGCGACTGTCTCCGGCTACCTGCACACTCCATGGGCTCAGAGGTCGGAGGGCAATAGGCAGCAATGTGTCCCCAGTCACGGCACCTCCAGCACTGGGGCGCCCCGGGTCTCCTAGGTGAGAAGATCTCTCCGGGTCCGGACTGTCCGGGAGACTCAGCCTTAGGCCCACGCCCAACCTCTAGAGCCTTCTTCCCTCTTGCACCCTTCCACACACCCCCAACAGCCGGAACTATCTTACCCACAGATGACATGGGTCGTGTACTCCGGGGAGGTGTTGGTGCGGTAGGGATATCACAGAGGAAGTCTTCAGTCGCCAGGAACCTTTCCACCAGGTTTACGAGCTGATCCGCAATTTTAGGGTCTCCATGTCAGACCAACCGTTGCAGCTCCGCCGGGAGGGCTCTGAAGTAGTGATCCACCCCTACTTTTTCCACAATCTGATCCGGTGTAGAAGACTCAGGTTCCAGCCACTTCCGTGCAAGATGGAGGAGGTCAAACATCTGAGATCGGGCAGGCTTGTCCATGGTGTAGCTCCACGTGTGGATCCTCCAGGCACGAACCGCTGGTGTAACGCCCAAACGAGCCAGGATCTCCATTTTTAATTTGACATAGTCCCGGACATCCTGCTGCCTGAGGTCATAGTAGGCCTTGTGTGGTTCGCCGGACAAAAAGGGCGCAAGGACCTCTGCCCACTCTGCTATTGGCAGCCTTTCTCTTTCCGCCACCCTCTCAAATACGGTCAGGTAGGCCTCGATATCATCATCAAGTGTCAGTTTTTGTATTGCCCGCTGCACAGCCCTCCTCACATTCAAAGTCTCTGGGGGGCTTACCCCCACTTGTGGGGCTGGAGTTACAGCAGTCTCTCTTATTGCAGCAACATGCTCCATCAGCAAACGATTTGTTTCCTGTTGCTGTGCCATGGCCTGTTCATGCCTTATGTTAGCCTGCACCAGCTGCTTTATCACTTCCTCCATTGTTTTCGAGGGACTTTGTAACGCTGCAGCAGCTTTCACCCAGGACATTAAATCATCAACTGTCACGCCGTTGCCCTTAGCAACTTGCTATTGCCCTTTTTCAGCAGGGACGCCTGCCCGCATCCAACACCAATTGTAAGGGGTTACACTCTCAGGCAGGGCGGCGATGACAGATTCTCTTGCAGACCACAGGGTTAAAGTCCAAGCGTTGCTTTATTTATAACCCTCCGGCAATACAGGCAACCCCAGTTATAATTCACTGGGTAAGGTGAAGGTCCAGTCTGGGCTCTGGCTAATACAGTAAAGATCCTAGCTCACCTATTGAACACAGGTCACACAGAAAAATCGGCTTCTCTAGCCAGCGGGGCAGCCATCTTCCCAGACTTTCTCCAGGCATTACTCTCTCCCCAGTCTGACAGCCTGGACTGTGCTTTATTTCCCCTTGACAATCCCAGCTGGCTTCAGCTGGGGATCCCTCAGCCTAGGAGAAAACCTGTCCCGGAATAAGGTGGACTGGGGCGGTCCCTCTACCAATCCTACCTTCTCCCTGTCCAATAAAATCCAGCCCATAAACTTAACAAAACTGTCTCAGCAACCTACACATTGCTGAGACCATTTTATCCTTCTGGATTTTATTTACCTCACCAAGTTGAGGAATCTGGGTGGGATATACACCCCTTCCAGGACTTTACCAGACACTTTTCTGTTCACCTTACCACACCTGTAAAACTCACCAGAATGTATGCCATTATAGATGAACAAAGCAGCAGATCTTTGATATAAAAGGGCAAGCAATAACATATACTCTCAACACCTGCTCTGGTTGTGTAGAGAGACTTTCCTGAGAAAGGCCACTGGATATGTTGCTTCAATCACATGGAATGTTGAATGTGACCAGATAGAGAGAATACATTTTGACTCCAGAAGCTAAACACACAGGATCATCCCCACTTAAGGCACCTAGCTAATAAAATTCTTCCTATGGACATAAATGCCAATATTTGAATCTTACTGAGGAGAGATATCCTGAGAGTCCATAACGTGCACCAAAAATGCATTGTTCCAGACGATGCCCATACAGAGATTTGATTTAGGCTGGGTAATTGTGAGCAATGTAGGCTTATGTAAGAGCCACAAACCATCTGAAGTTAACTCTGTTAAAACTTATATGTCCAAAAATGGTTGCATAACCCACTTTAAGCCATGCTGTAAACATTACGAAGTGAAAGAAATGTTCTCTAACCTCATCCAGGCAACAGATGAAATTTCTACTCCTTATGATGATGACTTAGGGAGATCAGTGTTTTGCAAAACACAAGATAACAAAATAGCCTTGTCCACAGAAGAAAAAGAGTTTATAAAAAAAAAAAATGGACAGTGAATTCTCCAAAGATGAATTTAACCATGTTGAAAGGATTAGGAAGCTCCCTAAACCTGAGCAATGGTATTATGCTCCTTCCTATCTCAACCCTGCAGATTGTGCCAACTCACTTAACCAGACCGAAGGCATCTTCAGACCCTGAAAATGATCCAGAGATTCATCCTGAGGTTAGCACTCTTGTTACCAGATCCAAAGAAAAGTTTGGCTTGGGGTGTCAGCACTTCGAACGCTTCTCCGGAGTGATAAAGCTTGCACGTGCCATTGCACAGTTAGTACTGTACATGTTGTACAGTGTCTGCAAAAAACAAGAAATCGCAAAAAACTGGATAGTAGGAGCAAAAAGACAGATTACGCACCAAATTCATCATTGTGTTCAGTTCAGTAAAGAGAAAGACTGCAGCAACAGCAAAAGTCTGATTTGCCCCACATATAGGAAAAGTACTGAGCCACCATTTACTTACGTTGATGAATCTAAGTAAAAAACACACAGTGCCAACATAGCACACCACCAGATAAAGCACCAGAAGGTAGAGGGAGGCTATGTGGCACCATTTGCTGTTAGGGCATATAGTAGTAGTCCTTGACTGAAGCATAGCTCAATGTGGGTGATGATGTACAATCCCCGATGTTAATATGCAGGAACAAAAAAGCTAAAAAAAAAAATGGCCAGCGCTGCCAAGGAAGGAGTATAAAATGTTTTTTTTTCTTTATTATAAAAAGAATATCAGATAATTTGTACATGGCCTGATAAAGATGTGATGTCCACATCAAAACGCATTGCCTTTATCTGATCCTATTTATAATAAAGAAAACATTTTTTTGGATACTTATTCCTTGGCAGTGCTAACCATTTATTTATTTTTTGTTCCTGCATTTAATTATGTTGGCCTGGATGTCTTTAGAACATGGGCAGTCAGGCAGAGGGCAAACGATGGGCAGTGTTGACATGCATAAGTGTACAGTCGTGGCCAAAAGTTCTGAGAATGACAAAAATTTTAGTTTTCACAAAGTTTGCTGCTAAACTGCTTTTAGATCTTTGTTTCAGTTGTTTCTGTGATGTAGTGAAATATAATTACACGCACGCCATACGTTTCAAAGGCTTTTATCGACAATTACATGACATTTATGCAAAGAGTCAGTATTTGCAGTGTTGGCCCTTCTTTTTCAGGACCTCTGCAATTCGACTGGGCATGCTCTCAATCAACTTCTGGGCCAATTCCTGACTGATAGCAACCCATTCTTTCATAATCACTTCTTGGAGTTGGTCAGAATTAGTGGGTTTTTGTTTGTCCACCCGCCTCTTGAGGATTGACCACAAGTTCTCAATGGGATTAAGATCTGGGGAGTTTCCAGGCCATGGACCCAAAATGTCAACGTTTTGGTCCCCGAGCCACTTAGTTATCACTTTTGCCTTATGGCACGGTGCTCCATCATGCTGGAAAATGCATTGTTCTTCACCAAACTGTTGTTGGATTGTTGGAAGAAGTTGCTGTTGGAGGGTGTTTTGGTACCATTCTTTATTCATGGCTGTGTTTTTGGGAAAAATTGTAAGTGAGCCCACTACCTTGGATGAGAAGCAACCCCACACATGAATGGTCTCAGGATGCTTTACTGTTGGCATGACACAGGACTGATGGTAGCGCTCACCTTTTCTTCTCCGGACAAGCCTTTTTCCAGATGCCCCAAACAATCGGAAAGAGGCTTCATCAGAGAATATGACTTTGCCCCAGTCCTCAGCAGTCCATTCACCATATTTTCTGCCGAAGATCAATCTGTCCCTGATGTTTTTTTTGGAGAGAAGTGGCTTCTTTGTTGCCCTTCTTGACACCAGGCCATCTTCCAAAAGTCTTCGCCTCACTGTGCGTGCATATGCGCTCACACCTGCCTGCTGCCATTCCTGAGCAAGCTCTGCACTGGTGGCACTCCGATCCCGCAGGTGAATCCTCTTTAGGAGACGATCTTGGCGCTTGCTGGACTTTCTTGGACGCCCTGAAGCCTTCTTAACAAGAATTGAACCTCTTTCCTTGAAGTTCTTGATGATCCTATAAATTGTTGATTGAGGTGCAATCTTAGTAGCCACAATATCCTTGCCTGTGAAGCCATTTTTATGCAACGCAATGATGGCTGCACGCGTTTCTTTGCAGGTCACCATGGTTAACAATGGAAGAACAATGATTTCAAGCATCACCCTCCTTTTAACATGTTAAGTCTGCCATTTTAACCCAATCAGCCTGACATAATGATCTCCAGCCTTGTGCTCGTCAACATTCTCACCTGAGTTAACAAGACGATTACTGAAATGATCTCAGCAGGTCCTTTAATGACAGCAATGAAATGCAGTGGAAAGGTTTTTTTGGGATTAAGTTAATTTTCACGGCAAAGAAGGACTATGCAATTCATCTGATCACTCTTCATAACATTCTGGAGTATATGCAAATTGCTATTATAAAAACTTAAGCAGCAACTTTTCCAATTTCCAATATTTATGTAATTCTCAAAACTTTTGGCCACGACTGTACGTCGTGCTATACACATAGAAATGATAGTATCCATGGACATTTCCATTTTCATCAATGCTTTAAGATGATATCTCATCATCAGAGGACCAGTAAAGCTATTGAGATCTAACTGTGGAACCAACTTCACAGGTGTCTGTTGAGAATTGCAAATTAATTGTAAGCCAGCCCAGGATCACTTGGCTGACAATGGCTGCAAATGGGTCTTTAACCCTCCCCATGCTTCTCATATAAGTGGATCATGGGAAAAGATGATAGGCATCACTCGTAAGATATTGGATTCTATGCTAATGGATTTGAATTTCTCAAGAATAACTTGTGAGTAGAGATGTCCCGAATAGTTCCCGGCGAACATAGCTTGTTCGTGTTCGCCGCGGCGGGCGAACATATGCGATGTTCGGTCCGCCCCCTATTCATCATCATTGAATAAACTTTGACCCTGTACCTCACAGTCAGCAGACACATTCCAGCCAATCAGCAGCAGACCCTCCCTCCCAGACCCTCCCACCTCCTGGACAGCATCCATTTTAGATTCATTTGGAAGCTGCATTCTTAGTGAGAGGAGGGACAGTGTAGCTGCTGCTGATTTAATAGGGAAATTGATAGCTAGGCTAGTGTATTCAGTGTCCACTACAGTCCTGAAGGACTCATCTGATCTCTGCTGTAAGGACAGCACCCCAAAAAGCCCTTTTTAGGGCTAGAACATCAGTCTGCTTTTTTTTTTTTTTCCTGTGTAATCTAATTGCAGTTGCCTGCCTGCGGCTGCCAGCGTGTGTGTCAGGCTCACAGCGTATACTGTGCCCACTTGCCCAGTGCCACCACTCATATCTGGTGTCACAATAGCTTGCATTTAGAAAAACAAAAAACTTTTTTGACTGTGAAATAATATCAGTCATTTTCCTTCACAAGTGTGCGTTTCAGGGCCTGCAAGGGCACAGTGTCACCAGGGCCGGTGCAAGGATTTTTGCCGCCCTAGGCAAGATAAAAATTGCCCCCCCCCCCCTTATCAGACATCACATATGTTCCACCCCTTTCTCAGCTTTTAAATTAAAAGAACTGCTATGTTTCCCTTACGGTTAATCAAGCTTCTTGTAGCTGTCTCTTTTTGCGGAACGGAATTGCGGACCCATACATTTCTATGGGGCCGCACGATGTGCGGCCCCGGATCCGCTATTCCGATCCTGAAAAAAATAGAACATGTCCTATTCTTGTCCACAATAGTGGACAAGAATAGGCATATTCTCTTAGTGCCGGCAATGTGCGGTCTGCAAAATGTGGAACGCACATTGCCGCTGTCCGTGTTTTGTGGATCCGCAAAACACACACGGATGTGTGAATGGACCCTAAATGTGAGGTAAATTAGTTTCCAATGTAGTATTAATAACTAAACAATTACATAATAAACATATTGCATTGTCTACTTACCACCAGGACAATAAGATGATCTGGTCTCTGGCTGCAGTCTGGCTCTTGGCCTGGCTCTGGGGACTCCCTTGTCACTCTCTTCCCCCCCCCCTCCCTTGTCACTCTCATTCTACCCCCCCTCCCTTGTCACTCTCATTCTACCCCCCCTCCCTTGTCACTTTCATTCTACCCCCCTCCCTTGTCACTCTCATTTTCCCCCTCCCTCCCTTGTCAATCTCATTCTACCCCCCCTCCCTTGTCACTCTCATTTCCTCCCCCCCCTTGTCACTCTCATTTCCATTCCCCCCCCTTGTCACACTCATTTCCATTCCCCTCCCCCCCTTGTCACTCTCATTTCCATCCCTTCCCCCCTTGTCACTCTCATTTCCATCCCTTCCCCCCTTGTCACTCTCATTTCCATCCCCCCCCCTTGTCACTCTCATTTCCATTCCCCTCCCCCCCTTGTCACTCTCATTTCCATTCCCCCCCCCCCCCCGTCACCTCTAGTGTAGCGTGGCCAAGCTCTGTTCGGTCCGCGGTACAGGAGCATTTGTTTCCTGTACCCGGCCGGCACTTCCTGTCAGTCCGGCCGGGTACAGGAAACAAAAGCTCCTGTACCGCGGACTGAACAGAGCTCGGCCACGCTACATTAACAGCACAGAGCAGACACAGCAGGCGCAGGCAGGCCGCGCAGCACTGAGCCGGCGGCCCGAGATTCTTTAGAGGAGCGGCAAGCGCTCAGCCGCTCAGGAGGCGCAGCATGAGGGGCGCCGCCGGCCGGCCAAACTTATATAACCAACTTTTTATTTATTTTTTTACACCACACCGCAACGGGCGCCCCCTGCTAAATGGCGCCCTAGGCGACTGCCTAAGTCGCCTTACTGGTGGCGCCGGCCCTGAGTGTCACCAGTGCAACTCATATCTGGTGTAACCGTGGTGCACATTAAAAAGAAAAAATACTTTTTGGACTGAAATAATAGCAGTCATTTTCCTTCACAAGTGTGCGTTTCAGGGCCTGCAAGGGCACAGTGTCACACCAGTGCAACTCATATCTGGTGTAACAGTGGTGCACATTAAAAAAAAAACAACACTTTTTGGACTGAAATAATAGCAGTCATTTTCCTTCACAAGTGTGCGTTTCAGAGCCTGCAAGGGCACAGTGTCACACCAGTGCAACTCATATCTGGTGTAACAGTGGTGCACATTTAAAAAAAAACAACACTTTTTGGACTGAAATAATAGCAGTCATTTTCCTTCACAAGTGTGCATTTCAGGGCCTGCAAGGGCACAGTGTCACACCAGTGCAACTCATATGTGGTGTAACCGTGGTGCACATTAAAAAGAAAAAAGACTTTTTGGACTGAAATAATAGCAGTCATTTTCCTTCACAAGTGTGCGTTTCAGGGCCTGCAAGGGCACAGTGTCACACCAGTGCAACTCATATCTGGTGTAACAGTGGTGCACATTAAAAAGAAAAAAGACTTTTTGGACTGAAATAATAGCAGTCATTTTCCTTCACAAGTGTGCATTTCAGGGCCTGCAAGGGCACAGTGTCACACCAGTGCAACTCATATGTGGTGTAACCGTGGTGCACATTAAAAAGAAAAAAGACTTTTTGGACTGAAATAATAGCAGTCATTTTCCTTCACAAGTGTGCGTTTCAGGGCCTGCAAGGGCACAGTGTCACACCAGTGCAACTCATATCTGGTGTAACAGTGGTGCACATTTAAAAAAAAAAAACACTTTTTGGTCTGAAATAATAGCAGTCATTTTCCTTCACAAGTGTGCGTTTCAGAGCGTGCAAGGGCACAGTGTCACACCAGTGCAACTCATATCTGGTGTAACAGTGGTGCACATTTAAAAAGAAAAAATACTTTTTGGACTGAAATAATAGCAGTCATTTTCCTTCACAAGTGTGCGTTTCAGGGCCTGCAAGGGCACAGTGTCACACCAGTGCAACTCATATCTGGTGTAACAGTGGTGCACATTTAAAAAAAACAACACTTTTTGGACTGAAATAATAGCAGTCATTTTCCTTCACAAGTGTGCGTTTCAGGGCCTGCAAGGGCACAGTGTCACAACAGTGCAACTCATATCTGGTGTAACAGTGGTGCACATTTAAAAAAAAACAACACTTTTTGGTCTGAAATAATAGCAGTCATTTTCCTTCACAAGTGTGCGTTTCAGGGCCTGCAGGGGCACAGTGACACACCAGTGCAACTCATATCTGGTGTAACAGTGGTGCACATTTAAAAAGAAAAAATACTTTTTGGACTGAAATAATAGCAGTCATTTTCCTTCACAAGTGTGCGTTTCAGGGCCTGCAAGGGCACAGTGTCACACCAGTGCAACTCATATCTGGTGTAACAGTGGTGCACATTTAAAAAAAACAACACTTTTTGGACTGAAATAATAGCAGTCATTTTCCTTCACAAGTGTGCGTTTCAGGGCCTGCAAGGGCACAGTGTCACAACAGTGCAACTCATATCTGGTGTAACAGTGGTGCACATTTAAAAAAAAAAAACACTTTTTGGTCTGAAATAATAGCAGTCATTTTCCTTCACAAGTGTGCGTTTCAGGGCCTGCAGGGGCACAGTGACACACCAGTGCAACTCATATCTGGTGTAACAGTAGTGCACATAAAAAAAAAAAGAATTTTTGACTGTAATAGATTGAATAGCAGTTAGTTGTCTGCAAGCGTGTGTGTCAGGCCTACAGCGTCTACTCTGCCAACTTCTGCCAGTTCACAGTGCCACTCATATCTGGTGTCACAGTAGCTTGCACGCATAGTACAACTTAACTAATCTAAAAAAAAATGACAGGCAGAGGCAGGCCACCCCGCAGGGGCCGTCGTGATCGTGGTGCTGTGATTCCCTTTGGCCCTAGAATAATGGCCAGTGTTCAGAGGCCACGTACCCTGAACTCGAAAAGTTCTGAGGACATAGTTGACTGGCTAACACAGGACACTCAATCTTCTACAGCTTCCGCTCGGAACCGTGACGCACCATCCTCCTCCAGCTTAGCTTCGGGCACCTCGGAAGTTACCACTCGCCCTCCTGCCGCCACCACCAACACTAGCACCACAGCCGCTTCACTTGATCTGTCAGAGGAGTTATTTACACATCAGTTGGAAGAAATGAGTGATGCGCAACCATTATTGCCAGAGGATGTACTGTAGATAACAGGGATATGTCTCAGTCAGGCAGCATTACACACATGGACGTACGGTGTGATGATGATGATGTTGTACCCGCTGCTGCTTCCTTTGCTGAGTTGTCAGATACAAGTGAAGCGGTTGATGATGACGATGTGTCCGTGGATGTCACGTGGGTGCCCGCTAGAAGAGAAGAAGAACAGGGGGAAAGTTCAGATAGGGAGACAGAGAGGAGGAGGAGACGAGTTGGAAGCAGGGGGAGATCGTCGCAAGGAGCTAGTTGCACAGTCAGACAGCATGCATCGGCACCCGGGGTCAGCCAGACAGCACGCCAATCAACGCATGCTGTTGCCACCACCAGAATGCCGTCATTGCAGAGCTCAGCAGTGTGGCATTTTTTTTGTGTGTCTGCCTCTGACAACAGCGATGCCATTTGCAACCTGTGCCAAAAGAAACTCGTGGGAAGTCCAACACCCACCTAGGTACAACTGCTTTGCGAAGGCACATGATCGCACATCACAAACGCCTATGGGATCAACACATGAGTACAAGCAGCACACAAACTCAAAGCCGCCACCCTCCTCCTGGTCCAGCATCTTCAGCCACGTCAACCACTGCTGTCCTCCTTGCCCCCTCTCAACCATCCGCCACTCCGCCTCTCACCTTCAGCAGTTCCTGCTCATCTGCCCACAGTCAGGTGTTTGTCAAAGAAATGTTTGAGCGTAAGAAGCCAATGTCACAAAGTCACCCCCTTGCCCGGCGTCTGACAGCTGGCTTGTCGGAACTCTTACCCTCCAGCTTTTACCATACAAGCTGGTGGAGTCTGAGGCCTTCAAAAAATTTGTAGCTATTGGGACACCGCAGTGGAAGGTACCCGGCCGAAATTTATTTTCACAAAAGGCAATCCCCAACCTGTATTCTATTGTGGAAAAGGAAGTCATGGCATGTCTGGCACACAGTGTTGGGGCAAGGGTCCATCTGACCACTGATACCTGGTCTGCAAAGCACAGTCAGGGCAGGTATATCACCTACACTGCGCATTGGGTAAACCTGCTGACGGCTGCCAAGCATGGAATGAGTGGCTCTGCAGAGGAGTTGGTGACACCGCCACGACTTGCAGGCAGGCCTGCTGCCACCTCCTCTACTCCTCCTACTCCATCCTCTTCCATAACCTCCTCGACTGAGTCCTCTTCTGCTGCTGCGTCTTGCTCCACATCAACGGCACCCCCCCAGCTCCCCAGGGGCTATTCCACATCCCGGATACGGCAGTGTCACGCCGTCTTGGGGTTGACTTGCCTGAAAGCTGATAGGGGACGTAACAGGGATTAAACTGATAAGAATAGAACTACTTAACACACCACTCCTATCTGGTGGCACATTAGATTACACGCGCAGTGCCCCAAATTTGAAGTAGAAGGACCGACCAAGCATCTTTTTCCATCTCCCCGTTCCTAAAATCGATGCCATATACACGTCCCCTGATAGGGGACGTAACAGGGATTAAACTAATAAGAATAGAACAACATAACACACCACAACTATCTGACGGCACATTAGATTGCACGCGCAGTGCCCCAAATTTGAAGTAGGAGGACCGACCAAGCATCTTTTTCCATCTCCCCATTCCTAAAATCGATGCCATATACACGTCCCCTGATAGGGGACGTAACAGGGATTAAACTGATAAGAATAGAACAACATAACACACCACAACTATCTGGCGGCACATTAGATTGCACGCGCAGTGCCCCAAATTTGAAGTAGGAGGACCAACCAAGCATCTTTTTCCATCTCCCGGTTCCTAAAATCGATTCCATATAAACGTCCCCTGATAGGGGACGTAACAGGGATTAAACTGATAGGAATAGTACTACTTAACACACCTTATAATAACGCATAGAGAGGCAATGCAGAGAGAGGAGTCTGAAGAAGAGGAGTCAGAGGAGGAAGGTGGCTTTGAGGAGGTGGAAGACCAACCACAGCAGGTGTCCCAGGGGGCTTGTTGTCACCTTTCGGGGACCCTTAGTGTTGTACGTGGCTGGGTGGAGGAAGAGACCTTCAGTGACATCAGTGAGGACAAGGAACGGGACATGGCTAGCTTGGTATCCAACCTTGTGCAAATGGGGAGTTTGCGGTTGTGCAAATGGACTGTTTGTGGTGCGTTAAACGGGGAGTTTGCTCTGTCACTGTGAAGCGGGCGTAACCGTTACACTACCTGATATTAATCATACCTGATTATTTAAAGCACGTTATTCCAAACAATTTAGGAATGTTAGGTGATTTATGCCCTTTATGGATTAAAACCCGACTCTGCGTCAACTACGTAATTTTCCATGGGAGTTTTGCCATGGATCCCCCTCCGGCAATGCCACAGTGCAGGTGTTAGTCCCCTTGAAACAACTTTTCCGTCACTATTGTGGCCAGAAAGAGTCCCTGTCGGTTTTAAAATTCGCCCGCCTATTGAAGTCTATGGCGGTTCGCCCGGTTCGCCAGTTCACGAACATTTGCTGCTCGCGACCGGAAAATTTTATGTTCGCGACATCTCTACTTGTGAGACCTTAACCACCTTCTAAGCTCAAGTCAACTCAAGGCCTCTTTTTCCTGTATCCGTGGATCCTGAATCCCATCTTATTCTCACTTCAGTGACTCTTCTCACTCAGAAACTTGAAACTGTTCCTAGTCCACCTGAAGAATATACATTTGGTAAATTATATCAGAGAAGGTAGAAACATGTCCAACATCTGGCTGTTTCTGGAGTAGATGGTAAAAGTGAATACCCTACTTTTCTTCAAGGGAGAAGAAAACGGTGACACCCCAAACTAAACTTGCAAGTAGAAGATCTTGTTCTCATGAAAGACCAGAAAGTGGAAAGAAAAAGATTGCGCATAGGACTTATCTGAAAGATCTTTTCTAGTTAAGACGGCAAGGTTCATAAGATTGGAGTTGCCATTGCAAAACAAAGTTACTCTAAATCTTTCATCAGGCCTATATCCAAGGTTGTCTTATCTATCGAGAAGTAATTTTTTGTCAAGCCAGAAGGAACCTTCAAGAAACTGTCAGTCAACTTAGGTGCACATACTTGGATATGTACCCCGAACCTTGACTACTGGATTACAACTGGCCTAGTGTGGCTTCTCCATTTGATTATATCTAGAATAGTTGCCTACAGTCACAGAACCTTCATTGAGTATCAGATATTACTCGTTAATATCAGTTCATATAGTGAAATCTAAGGATGTAAGACGGGGAGTGTGCTGTTCCAGCTATGGCTTATGAACAAGAATTTATTATGTTATTTTGTTATATCTGTTATCCACTATTTTTGCGTGCTTTGCTGCCATCTAGTGGCCATTGTTATATTTGGTTTATGTAAGTTATCTATGGTTGTAATTTTCATTATGTCATTTTTCCTGTAACACTTCCTCCTCTGTAAGCTAACATCCTATGTCCTTCAGTCTTTTCCTTTTGTCAAACGTGCATCACAGAGCAGGAGAGAAGAATTTCCTATTGACCGGTATAATAATTTCTCAAGGTACGTTCAATAAATTACCTAAAGGTATACCCTTGCATCTCCCCCACTAGAAATCTACATGCAGCTGGTGAGGGGAATGATTATAGGGAATTCACCATTTTCCATTGCTTGTACAAGACACTCACACTTATCAGAGACTTCTCTCATGTATATCGGTGGAAGAATGGCACTTGATTTATGGAAAAGGATCTAATGGCACTTCTAGCTTCAGAGCTCAATTTTCCATTGAGTTCTACATGTGTTTGTTAGCATTTTATCATCTGTGTACACATGGTAATGAAAGGTTCATTAAATCTAGTGATAAATCCAAACAATATGCACAGAACACATCAGAATAATTGCAGGATCCTTAAATGCATTAGGAGAATTAAAACATTAAATATTCATATTCAATAGATGTATACATGATGCAGTTAACTAAAAATTATGCAAATTGCAATCAACATCATGTGCAATGGAAATGCACACTATAGACTGAGGGTAACGCATATTTGCACCTGCCATAACCCACACATACTATTCAGACACTTTCCATCATGTCAAATTACATTGAAAGTAAATATATATTTCTCATGATTTACACTGTAGTTTCAAGAAATTCTCTGTTTTCTAACAAAGGGATGGGTGACAACTTCTTCATCATAGTATTGTTACTAGAGATGAGCGAATTTTTCAAAAAATTCGATTCACCGGTTAGCCAATTTTTTTTGCAAAAATTCGGTTTGATCCGAATATATTCGCAGAGAATTACGTTAAAAAACAGGAATTTCCTGGCTGCACAGAGCCTTTATAGTGGTGTAGAACACTGTGCCTTGCAGTACACGCATAGGGCGTCTGCTTTGGTAGTGAAATAATACTGTGAGTCCTTATGACATGCAGATAACAGGCGTTGCTCTTAAAATCACTGCACACTTCACTTATTTGGGCAGTCACGGGGCCAAAACTGACCAAATAACTTAAGTATGAACTCAGCCTTACAGGCCGATGAAGCGTACTCCTTTTACACCATCGGCAGCTGATTCAACATAGATGTCTACAGAACCTTTTCTATTAAATGCTTATACAAGTAGACCCTCGCGACAAAGTGGGGAGGGTGTCAGCAGTAAGTTTGTGTTGATATCACTGATTATTTTGCCCTTCCTCTGATCCGTCAGAGCAACAAACCACAAAAAACGCATCCTGTCTGTGGAGCATCCGCCTTCACTCAGCATTTGGTCAGTAATACATCAGTATCGATAATGCCAAAACAGGAGTGGATCCAAAACATTGATGACACGTAAACTGAATATTTGCATGTCTTCTGTGTTTTGTACCTACTCCTGCTTTTGGCTTCCAAATCATAAGCCAAGTCTGATGGGACCATACAGGCCTTACAGCTGCTACACAGAGAGGATCAGTTGTGCGTCTCATTTTTCCTTCCTTCTGACAGATCAGAAGAAGGGTCAAATAAATGATGATGTCAACCAGGCCGGCCAAAATAGTGGCCCAGTCATAAAGTGAGCATGCAGCAGGCCATTTGCGCAAGTGACTCGGAGGGACTCCCTGCCTCCATCTCTACTGCATACTACCACGGTGTGTCTGGGTCCTCTGCCTCATCGCCCTGTAGCTCCTCTGGCTGGTCCTGCTCCTCCTCTCCTGTCAACTGTGTAGAAAACTCACCCATTTCGCTACACATTGCTTGTGCTCCAATGTCCTCCTCCTCCTCCAGTTCAGCCCCCACAGGGCTCATGTGGCCGTGAGATCTAGGCGCCACGTCTCCAGTCCCCTGACCAGCCAGATTTACCAGCATCTGTTCCAGGACATGAAGCAGTGGAATGGCATCGTTCATCGCGTAGTCCTGGTGACTGACAAATAACGTGGCCTCCTCAAAGGGCCTCAGCAAATGGCAGGTGTCACGCATGAGCTGCCACTGGCTGACATCGAAGTTACACAGGGGAGTACTCCTGTCTGCTTGGATCATCAGGAAATCGTTTATGGCCTTTCTCTGTTCGTACAGTCGGTCCAACATATGGAGGGTGGAATTCCAATGGGTGGAAACGTTGCATATCAGCCTGTGTTGAGGGATGCCATTCTGCCGCAGCAGCTCAAGGAGGGTGTGCTTTGTAGTGTACGAGTGGCTGAAGTGCATGCAAAATTTCCTGGCCATTTTAAGAATGTCTTGCAGATGGGTGGAAGGCTTCAGAAATCACTTGACAACCAGATTGAACACGTGTCCCATGCAGGACGCATGGCTCAGCCCTCCTTGACGCAGCGTCGACACAATGTTCTTCCCATTGTCAGTCACCATGTTTCCGATTTTCAGTTGTCGTGGAGAAAGCTAGGATTCAATTTCTTGCTAAAGGACACGGAGCAGTTCCTCCCCTGTGTGACTCTGTTCGCCCAGGCAAACGAGGTGCAGAACAGCGTGACATCGTTGTGCCCTGCACATGTGGCATGCTGGAGGGGCACTGTGAATTGTCCCTCCAGTGGAGGCTGAGGACACGGTGGAGGATGAGGAGGCAGAGGCGGACATTGTCATAGGACCAACGGCATGGCAACGTGAACGCGGAAGCGGCGTCACCTGGCCAAGTTGTTGGTGTGGCTGTGCAGGAACCACATTCACCCAGTGGGCCGTAAAGGACATGTATTGTCCCTGACCATAGTTACAGCTCCACACGTCAGCGCTGCCGTGCATTTTGGCAGACACCGACAGGCTCAAGGACTGGCCTACCTTCTGTTCTACATGTGTGTGCAGGGCTGGTACAGCCTTTTTGGCATAGAAATTACGGCTTGGGACTCTCCACCTCGGCTTGGCACAAGCCATCAGTTCTCTGAAAGGTGCAGAGTCCACCACTTGGAAAGCACCAGCAACTTGGCCAGGAGCACGTTCAGCTTCTGCGCTGTTGGATGAGTGCACGCATACTGTTGTCTCTTGGCAATCGCTTCGGTGATCGATTGCTGACAGAATGACTGACGAGGAGGAGCAGGAGCATCAGGACCAGCAGATGATGGGAAGGACAGACAGCTCCCTTCGGCTGAGGTGGTGGAGCCTTGACTGCCTGAAACCGGGTGTGTGCCACTGGTTGATGCAGCGGTTGCTGCGGCAGGCTGGACCACCACATCGGAGTCACGGTTCTCCCAGGCCACTTTATGGCGATGCTGCATATGTTGACGCAGGGCCGTAGTGCCAACATTGGCACCCTGGCCACGCTTCACCTTCTGCCCACAGATTCTACATATGGCAACGTTCACCTCCTCCGGTGGCTTAACAAAAAACTGCCACACCGCCGAGTAGGTGATTTTACCCCCAACACTACGCACTGACTGACTGCTACCGCCGCTGCCTCCTTGAACCCCTGCACCGCTACTTCCCGGGCACAGAGTACACTGGTAAATGGCAGAATCTAAGATGGCTGACACTATTTATAGGGCTGTGACATCACTGGGTTGACTGGCCGCTGATTGGCTGCATGCATGGAATTATGGGTGATCCCGCCTTCCCAGAGTACCTTTCTCCATGTCCTCACACGTGCAGCAGCCATTTTAGGAAAAAATGTGATTCGTTACCACGAAGCACGAGGAAATTCACCTTTGGTGCGAATAGAATTTTTCCTGAAATTCGGAACGAATTTCCCTTTAGTCAGCTTTGATTTGCTCATCTCTAATTGTTACTCCGGTTATAAAATACATTAACGAATATAGGGGGCTGAGTAAAAAGGACTAGATGTACATATATTCTTGTTAAAATCTGTAGGAATACAAACTGTTAAAAATACAAACAGTGTACCAAATTACTCACTTCACCAGGGAGGTGTTTTGTGGGATAAATACATGACACCCACAAAAGCAAACCTTCCTCGCCTGGATCGCTTGTAGATTACTAGGAAGAAACAGCAACTTCCACACCAGGGTGTCTTCTTGTTAGTTCCTTTATTGGTGAAAGCAGGCTATGGGCTCAACGCATTTCGGGGTCTTAGTGGTCCCTCTTCATCAGGAGCATTCAATGAAATGACATAGACATGTAAAGAAAGACATGGTATATATAGGGAGGGGGCGGAAAGACATTACATCATTTCCGGTTTCTGATATACAGGAAGTGATGCGTTCCACTGTGGAACACACTCAGGTGTATTTGCATTTCATATATATTACATGTATAGAAGGTGCTGGACAAGAGATATAAAAAATATATATATATCTGGACATATGATAATTTCCATCTGTATAAAGGGGGGTGACTGTCAAAGAATATTTCATTAAAAAAGAGCGACAAGGATGGAAAACGTTGTCTCCGTGTCAAAAATGCATCACTTCCAGTTTCTAATACAGGAAATGGTGAGTTCCACTGTGTAACGCACTCGAATTTAGTTGTACTTCATACATATCGGTGTTGAACAGAGGATGTGGAAAATAAATATATATGTGTAAACACAGGTTGTCCGCTATCTCTATAAAAGGGGATAACTGTCGGGGGATATAATGATATGGCTGGCGGCAGGACTGAAATAACGGCAAGAGCGGAAGTGATGTCACTTCCGGTAAAGTTTGGTGGAACGCAGCATGGAGCGCAAAACCGTTCCCTTGTATCAGTTCCCAGACAAATATATTCAAAGGATAAAAAAAGGGGGGTACAAAAGGGGTGGGGCAATGTCCCTTTATGAGCAAGAAACAGATATCTGATAATAAAATATTACAATAAATCGAATGTATGACCAATCAGTATATTATAAAAACGGAACTTCCTATCGATGTTCAGTGGAGCGCATTTTGGAACGCAAAGGTTCCAATGCGCAGGCCCCTTGAAGGATTATATTACTAGTTTGCCTGTAAACTACAAAAAATGAATAATGAATGTAAACTACGTGGAAAATATTTAACTCTTTGAGGGTGATGTGGGGCCGCTCGGCATGCCTTCTATGTTGTCAGTCAAAAAGATAGCAGGTAAATAAATATTTTTGGCAATACATTCAATTGCATGTGGCGTCATCGGCGATAACAATGATTGATCAAAACAAAAACGGAAAAGTATATACGGTATGCCACTCAATATAAAGATAAAAATAAATAAATAAATAAGTGAATATATATATATATATATATATGTGGGGCTATAATCAGCAAATAGCTAAAGGGATAGGGGTAAAAGCACTATATATGTATGAGCCCCTCTTTAAAGCATTTGGAACTGAATAGATTTCCCACGGGATTTAAAAGTTATTAATTCATAAAATCTCGATAACAATCATCAACATACAGTTGCAAGAAAAAGTATGTGAACCCTTTGGAATGATACGGATTTCTGCACAAATTGGTCATAAAATGTGATCTGATCTTCATCTAAGTCACAACAATAGACAATCACAGTCTGCTTAAACTAATAACACACAAAGAATTAAATGTTACCATGTTTTTATTGAACACCACCATGTAAACATTCACAGTGCAGGTGGAAAAAGTATGTGAACCCTTGGATTTAATAACTGGTTGAACCTCCTTTGGCAGCAATAACTTCAACCAAACGTTTCCTGTAGTTGCAGATCAGACGTATACAACAGTCAGGAGTAGTTCTTGACCATTCCTCTTTACAGAACTGTTTCAATTCAGCAATATTCTTGGGATGTCTGGTGTGAATCGCTTTCTTGAGGTCATGCCACAGCATCTCAATTGGGTTGAGGTCAGGACTCTGACTGGGCCACTCCAGAAGGCGTATTTTCTTCTGTTTAAGCCATTCTGTTGTTGATTTACTTCTATGCTTTGGGTCGTTGTCCTGTTGCAACACCCATCTTCTGTTGAGCTTCAGCTGGTGGACAGATGGCCTTAAGTTCTCCTACAAAATGTCTTGATAAACTTGGGAATTCATTTTTCCTTCGATGATAGCAATCCGTCCAGGCCCTGACGCAGCAAAGCAGCCCCAAACCATGATGCCCCCACCACCATACTTCACAGTTGGCATGAGGTTTTGATGTTGGTGTGCTGTCCCTCTTTTTCTCCACACATAGTTGTGCAAACAACTCAACTTTGGTTTTATCTGTCTACAGAATATTTTGCCAGTACTGCTGTGGAACATCCAGGTGCTCTTGTGCAAACTGTAAACGCGCAGCAATGTTTTTTTTGGACAGCAGTGGCTTCCTCTGTAGTATCCTCACAATAAATCCATTCTTGTTTAGTGTTTTACGTATCGTAGATTCGCTAACAGGGATGTTAGCATATGCCAGAGACTTTTGGAAGTCTTTAGCTGACACTCTAGGATTCTTCTTCACCTCATTGAGCAGTCTGCGCTGTGCTCTTGCAGTCATTTTTACAGGATGGCCACTCCTAGGGAGAGTAGCAGCAGTGCTGAACTTTCTCCATCTATAGACAATTTATCTTACCGTGGACTGATGAACAGCAAGGCTTTTGGAGATACTTTTATAACCCTTTCCAGCTTTATGCAAGTCAACAATTCTTAATCGTAGGTCTTCTGAGAGCTCTTTTGTGCGAGGCATCTTTCACATCAGGCAATGCTTCTTGTGAAAAGCAAACCCAGAACTTGTGTGTGTTTTTTATAGGGCAGGGCAGTTGTAACCAACACCTCCAATCTCATCTCATTGATTGGACCCCAGTTGGCTGACACCTCACTCCAATTAGCTCTTGGAGATGTCATTAATCTAGGGGTTCACATACTTTTTCCACCTGCACTGTGAATGTTCACATGAAGCGTTCAATAAAAACATGGTAACATTTAATTCTTTGTGTGTTTTTAGTTTAAGCAGACTGTGATTGTCTATTGTTGTGACCTAGATGAAGATCAGATCACATTTTATGACCAATTTGTGCAGAAATCCATATAATTCCAAAGGGTTCACATACTTTTTCTTGCAACTGTATATGATGGATATACAGTGGGATGCGAAAGTTTGGGCAACCTTGTTAATTGTCATGATTTTCCTGCATAAATCGTTGGTTGTTACGATAAAAAATGTCAGTTAAATATATCATATAGGAGACACACACAGTGATATTTGAGAAGTGAAATGAAGTTTATTGGATTTACAGAAAGTGTGCTATATTTGTTTAAACAAAATTAGGCAGGTGCATAAATTTGGGCACTGTTGTCATTTTATTGATTCCAAAACCTTTAGAACTAATTATTGGAACTCAAATTGGCTTGGTAAGCTCAGTGACCCCTGACCTACATACACAGGTAAATCGAATTATGAGAAAGAGTTTTTAAGGGGGTCAATTGTAAGTTTCCCTCCTCTTTTAATTTTCTCTGAAGAGTAGCAACATGGGGGTCTCAAAACAACTCTCACATGACCTGAAGACAAAGATTGTTCGCCATCATGGTTTAGGGGAAGGATACAGAAAGCTGTCTCAGAGATTTCAGCTGTCTGTTTCCACAGTTAGGAACATATTGAGGAAATGGAAGACCACAGGTTCAGTTCAAGTTAAGGCTCGAAGTGGCAGACCAAGAAAAATCTCGGATAGATAGAAGCGACGAATGGTGAGAACAGTCAGAGTCAACCCACAGACCAGCACCAAAGACCTACAACATCATCTTGCTGCAGATGGAGTCACTGTGCATCGTTCAACCATTCGGCGCACTTTACACAAGGAGATGCTGTATGCGAGAGTGATGCAGAGGAAGCCTTTTCTCCGCCCACAGCACAAAAAATGCCGCTTGAGGTGGGCTAAAGCACATTTGGACAAGCCAGCTTCATTTTGGAATAAGGTGCCGTGGACTGATGAAACTAAAATTGAGTTATTTGGCCATAACATGGGGCGTTATGCATGGAGGAAAAAGAACACAGCATTCCAAGAAAAACACCTGCTACCTACAGTAAAATATGGTGGTGGTTCCATCATGCTGTGGGGCTGTGTGGCCAGTGCAGGGACTGGGAATCTTGTCAAAGTTGAGGGACGCATGGATTCCACTTAGTATCAGCAGATTCTGGAGACCAATGTCCAGGAATCAGTGACAAAGCTGAAGCTGCGCCAGGGCTGGATCTTTCAACAAGACAACGACCCTAAACACTGCTCAAAATCCACTAAGGCATTTATGCAGAGGAACAAGTACAACGTTCTGGAATGGCCATCTCAGTCCCCAGACCTGAATATAATTGAAAATCTGTGGTGTAACTTAGAGAGCTGTCCATGCTCGGAAGCCATCAAACCTGAATGAACTAAAGATGTTTTGTAAAGAGGAATGGTCCAAAATACCTTCAACCAGAATCCAGACTCTCATTGGAACCTACAGGAAGCATTTAGAGGCTGTAATTTCTGCAAAAGGAGGATCTACTAAATATTGATTTCATTTCTTTTTTGTGGTGCCCAAATTTATGCACCTGCCTAATTTTGTTTAAACAATTATAGCACACTTTCTGTAAATCCAATAAACTTTATTTCACTTCTCAAATATCATTGTGTGTGTCTCCTATATGATATATTTAACTGCCATTTTCTATCGTAACAACCAACGATTAATACAGGAAAATCATGACGATTAACAAGGTTGCCCAAACTTTCGCATCCCACTGTAGATAGATAAGTAATAAATAAATCAAAGAATTGGGGTATGGAAATATAGACAAACAGGCCCATCTAAGTGCATATAGGGGTGTATTGGGATTGGAATCCTCTATTGACCACCAGTGGTGGACCCTAAAAAAAGTTTTTTTTAAGCTCCATGTCATGCCCCACTCTGACGATGTGCGGAGGTCAGCCAGGATTGCAGCACGAGTCTAGTATTTGTTTTGATGCTGTGCTGGATCCGCTTCGCATCAGGTGCACTGGGTGGAGTCATTAGTTTAAATGGTCTCCAGCTAAGTGCTCTGACCGGATTATACTGTTCATTATGGTCTGGTAAGTTTGGAGGGAAGGTTGGCTGTTTGTTCCTGCTCTCAGCAGATAAGTGTCTTTTCTTGTTTTGCTGTTTATGTCATCTATCCCATCCAGGTTCTGTGCGAGCAGGCTGCTCCTTTCTCCCCACTTCACCATCTCAGGGAGTTCAGGGTTCTGTTAGTATAGGCTGGAGGACACAGCAAATCTACCTTCAAGGTTTGTCTGTGGGCAGAGCATTGCAGGGAAAGAGGTCAGGGATAAACTAGGAGGTGACCCTTCCCCTGTCTCTCGTCCAGAGCCTGGTTGGTGTGTTATCTGTTAAACTGTGCACGTCCGCCGTGACATTATAATCCGCCATACTGTGACCGCCATTTCTCAGTGTTTATGTGATGGCGTCAATTGATGCACTGGTTGACCGCATGCAGGGTTTGTCCCTGGAGGTTGCAGATTTACGTAGTACGGTCACACAGTGTCAGAGGGTGTTGGCTTCAGGTACAGGTCAAATTGTTGGGGAGCCTAAAGTCGCTCTTCTGGAGAAATTTGCAGGGGGTACTAATTATTTTTTAGTTTCAAGGAATCATGTAATTTGTACTTTCGATTGTGCCCATTTTCATCAGGTAATGAGGATCAGAGGGTGGGTATCGTCATGTCTTTGCTGAAAGGGGACGCGCAATCCTGGGCTTTTTCCCTGCCGCCCGGTTCTCTGGCTCTCCGGTCGGTGGAGGAATTTTTTAAAGCCCTGGGATTGATTTACGATGACCCAGATCGAGTTTCGATGGCAGAGTCAAAATTACGTAACTTACTACAGGGTAAATATACTGCTGAGGTTTACTGCACAGAGTTTAGGAGGTGGGCTACTGAGTCGGGGTGGAACGACCCCGCGTTACGTAGCCAGTTTTGTCAGGGGTTATCTGAAAGGTTGAAGGATGCTCTGGCTTTTCATGAATACCCAGATACTTTGGAAAACGCAATGTCTTTGGCGATACGTTTGGATAGACGTATCAGAGAGAGGTGTATGGGTCCCTCTGTGCAGGGGATTCCTCCCGCGTGTGGTTTTGTTTCACCAGCTGCCCAGGGTGATATTGCTTGTTATTCTGGGGTAGGGGAGGAACCCATGCAGTTAGGTCAGATATCTTTCTATTCGGATAGTAGAGACTTTCGTAAAGCACACAATTTATGTTTCTATTGTGGAAAGAGGGGTCATTTTGTTTTTTCTTGTCCGTATGTTGAACCACAGGGGAAAGTGATAAAGAAAAAAGAAAAAGAAAAAAAAACCTCCCTCACACTTGGTAGTATGAATGGTGTGGTAGAGCAGACTGGTATGCAAGTTCCCTGCAGTTCCCGTTTTCTCCTTTCAGCTATGGTGGCGCTAGAGTCTAGAAATGTGTTTGTTGATGTTTTTTTTTGATTGTGGTGCTGGGGTAAATTTAATTGACTTTTTTATTTCTTGAGGGTTTGGGACTAAGTATTTGAACGTTAGAGAACGAGATTCGTGTTTTTGCCATTGATTCTTCCCCTCTTTCTCAAGGGAGCCTTACTCACGTTGTTCATGATATTCATTTAAGGGTGGGTGATTCACATGCTGAGATTATTTCCTGTTTCGTCATGAAGGATTTGCCAGCTCCAATAGTTTTGGGGTTGCCATGGTTGTCTAAACATAACCCAATTATAGACTGGCAGGCGAGACAAATCATTGGTTGGAGCAAGTTTTGTTCGGATAATTGTCTTGTCACATCTATTTCTGAAATGTCCGTTACGGCCTTGCCTCAGTATCTCTCAGATTTTTCGGACGTGTTTTCGGAGGGTGGGGCTCAGGAATTGCCCCCTCATTGTGACTATGATTGTCCTGTGAATCTCATTCCGGGGGCTAAGTTGCCTAAGTCTCGGCTCTACAACCTCTCTCAACCCGAGAGAGAGGTCATGCGAAAGTATGTCGCCGAGAGTTTGGCAAAGGGTCATATTAGACCATCTAAGTCTCCAGTGGCTGTAGGTTTGTTCTTCGTGAAGAAGAAAGATGGATCACTGAGACCGTGTTTGGATTTCCGGGAGCTGAATCGTATTACAGTCCGGGATCCATATCCCCTGCCTTTGATCTCTGATCTTTTTGATTAGATTGTTGGAGCCAAGGTGTTCTCCAAATTGGATTTGAGAGGAGCATACAATCTGATCAGGATCAAGGAGGGGGATGAGTGGAAAACAGCCTTCAATACGCACGAGGGTCATTTTGAGAACCTGGTAATGCCTTTTGGGTTGACGAATACGCCAGCGGTATTTCAGCGATTCGTCAATGATATTTTTCATCATTTGGTGGGGAGGTTTGTAGTAGTCTACCTAGATGACATTTTAAT
This sequence comes from Bufo bufo, assembly GCF_905171765.1. Lineage (NCBI taxonomy): Eukaryota > Metazoa > Chordata > Amphibia > Anura > Bufonidae > Bufo > Bufo bufo. The sequence goes on along the minus strand of NC_053392.1, from coordinate 334,807,676 downwards.
TTATTCTCCTGATCTGAAGACCCATCAGGATCATGTGAGACAGGTTTTGACGATCCTTCGGGAGAATAAGTTATACGCCAAATTGGAGAAATGTTTGTTTGCGGTGCAAGAGCTTCCATTTTTGGGATACATGCTTTCTGATTCTGGTTTTCGTATGGACCCCGAAAAGGTCCGGGTGGTTCTGGAGTGGGACCGACCGGAGAATCAGAAAGCTTTGATGCGATTTTTGGGGTTTACGAATTATTATAGAAAATTTATTTTGAATTATTCCACGCTAGTCAAACCTCTTACTGATATGACCAAGAAGGGCGCTGATGTCTCTGTCTGGTCGGATGAGGCATTGCAGGCCTTTTCGGCTATAAAGGAGCGTTTTGCGTCTGCTCCCATTCTGGTGCAGCCGGATGTATCTCAGCCATTCGTGGTCGAGGTTGATGCATCAGAGGTGGGGGTTGGGGCGGTGCTTTCGCAGGGTCCTTCTCCTGGCAAGTGGGTCCCGTGTGCCTTCTTCTCCAGGAAGCTCTCGGTCGCCGAGAGGAATTATGATGTTGGAGATAGGGAGTTGTTGGCGATCAAGTTGGCCTTTGAAGAATGGCGTCACTGGTTAGAGGGGGCTTCTCACCCCGTTACTGTGTATACAGACCATAAGAATTTGGCTTACCTGCAATCTGCCAAGCGTCTGAACCCTAGACAGGCCAGATGGTCATTGTTTTTTACCAGGTTCAATTTCGTGGTTACCTTTCGCCCAGGGGTCAAGAACGTCAAGGCAGATGCCTTGTCTCGCAACTTCCCTGGGGGAGGTGATTCAGAAGATCCAGCGCCGATTTTGGCGGATGGAGTGGTGGTCTCCGCTCTGTACCCTGAATTGGAGATGGAGGTGTTGGGAGCTCAGGAGGGGGCTCCTGGTTCGTGTCCCCCAGGGAGATTGTTTGTTCCTGAGGGCCTACGATACAAGGTGTTCAAGGAACATCACGATACTGTTCTCGCTGGACATCCTGGTGGTAAGTCCACCTGTGATCTGGTGTACCGGAGGTTCTGGTGGCCAAGTTTGCGTAAGAGTATTGAGAATTACGTGACAGCTTGTGAAACCTGCGCTCGGTCTAAGGTTGCTCATACTCGACCGCCTGGTTCACTTCTTTCATTGTCTATTCCATCTCGTCCTTGGACACATTTGTCCATGGACTTTATTACGGACCTACCGAGTTCCTCCGGGAGAACAGTGATTTTGGTGGTAGTCGATCGTTTCAGTAAAATGGCTCACTTTATACCACTAACAAGTCTGCCTAACGCTAAGACTCTTGCGCAGATTTTTGTGGATAATATTGTTAAATTGCACGGTATTCCTTCGGATGTTGTCTCTGATAGGGGCACGCAGTTTGTCTCCAGGTTTTGGAGGGCGTTCTGCTCTCGACTTGGCATTCAACTTTCTTTCTCGTCGGCTTTTCATCCACAGTCGAATGGTCAGACGGAGCGTACCAATCAAAACCTGGAGACCTACTTGAGATGCTTTGTGGCTGAGAATCAGGAGAACTGGTCCTCATTCTTGCCCTTAGCAGAATTTGCATTGAATAACCGTAGGCAGGAGTCCACGGGTAAGTCGCCATTTTTTGGCGCATACGGTTTCCATCCTCAGTTTGGTACCTTTTCTGGGTCTGGTTCCTCCGGGATGCCAGAGGAGGAGAGATTCTCTTCTGCCTTATCCTCTATCTGGCGGGGGATTCAACGGAATTTGGAGAGGATGGGTGAGAGGTATAAACGAATGGCTGACAGGAGACGTGTGACTGGTCCGGACCTGTGTGTGGGTGATTTGGTGTGGTTGTCCACTAGGAATATCAAGTTGAGAGTGCCATCTTGGAAACTGGGTCCAAGATTTGTTGGTCCGTATTGCTGTGATCAATCCTGTGGCATTTCGACTTGATCTGCCGCAAACTTGGAGGATCCACGATGTCTTCCACAAGTCTTTAATAAAAAAATATGTTAAACCGGTGGTACCATCGCCATTGCCTCCTCCTCCTGTTCTAGTCGAGGGAAACTTGGAGTTCGAGATCTCCAGGATTCTCGACTCGGGAGTTCTGCGGGGTTCCCTCCAGTACCTGGTTCACTGGAGGGGATACGGTCCTGAGGAGAGGATGTGGGTTCCGGCGTCAGATGTCAACGCCAGCCGTCTGGTGAGGGCCTTTCATAGGTCCCATCCGGATAAGGTTGGTCCAGGGTGTCCGGAGGTCACCCGTAGAAGGGGGGGTACTGTCATGCCCCACTCTGACGATGTGCGGAGGTCAGCCAGGATTGCAGCACGAGTCTAGTATTTGTTTTGATGCTGTGCTGGATCCGCCTCGCATCAGGTGCACTGGGTGGAGTCATTAGTTTAAATGGTCTTCAGCTAAGTGCTCTGAGCGGATTATACTGTTCATTATGGTCTGGGAAGTTTGGAGGGAAGGTTGGCTGTTTGTTCCTGCTCTCAGCAGATAAGTGTCTTTTCTTGTTTTGTTGTTTATGTCATCTATCCCATCCAGGTTCTGTGCGAGCAGGCTGCTCCTTTCTCCCCACTTCACCATCTCCGGGAGTTCAGGGTTCTGTTAGTATAGGCTGGAGGACACAGCAAATCTACCTTCAAGGTTTGTCTGTGGGCTGAGCATTGCAGGGAAAGAGGTCAGGGATAAACTAGGAGGTGACCCTTCCCCTGTCTCGTCCAGAGCCTGGTTGGTGTGTTATCTGTTAAACTGTGCACGTCCGCCGTGACACTCCATGTGTAAAAAGTGTGCACAGGGATCTGTACTTAAATTTCACATATAAAATGCACACAAGTATCTTCGTTTAAAAAAGGAGGGATTAGATATATAAAAGGTATGTGAAGGGAATACATATATGGGTATATATCCGAAGTGGTTGGTTAGTACTGGTCTCACGTCTCAGATGACGGTGTAGATTATATTCTTGAATATACTTATTATGGTTTATAGGTAGAGGAGGCGCAGTGTAAACCGAATAACTCGTAGCGGGTACGTATAGGTTATAGGGTGAGCAGTACATTTTGGACTTGAAATCAGAATATATAAACGGAAAAGGAAAAACGGAAAGTGGACTAGCAGTTCACATATTCCAGAGATTCATTCAGTCCAAAAGGAGATAGGGTATTCAGTTGATAAATCCAGTACATTTCTTTTCTGGAGAGTTGTTGGTAAGAAAGTGGAGCCCATTCTAGGGGAGTGACTGAAAGGAGAGAGGAATTGCTTTCATGATGTTCTGAAAAATGTTTTGAAATGCTATGTGTCAAAATTTTACGATTGATGTTTGACCGATGTTCATTCATCCTCTCCCTGAGAGTTTGAGTGGTCCTTCCCACATATTGTAATTTGCATGAGCATTCTAATAGATATATAACATTTTTAGTTCTGCAAGTAATTGCGTGTTTTAGTACATATCTTTCATTGGAACCTGGGATGCTTGTGTCTTTTTTGTTGTCAGTGATCATAGCACAACATTTGCACCTTTAATATTACATCTAAAAGCCCCTTTCTTGTCCTGATTAGCTTTTTTTGAGGGGAAGAGTGGGGTGTTGTTTCTGAATTTTGGGTAATAGGGTGCAATGATGTTTTTGAGGGTTTGAGCCCTCCTGAAGGTGATCTGTGGGGCAGGGGGTAGTATGTGCTTGATAATGGGATCTTTTAGCAGGACTCCCCAAGTACCTGTCTGATCGTAACATGTTTGGTATTGTATCGAGCGATCATATTGGGTTGGGTGTCTTTTATGATATCTGTTTTGATTGGTTTTGGTTTTAATGCCTCCTTTTGATCTATTTTTAAGGTTCTTTTTATAGACTCGCTAATGAGTGTTTTTGGGTACCCTTTCTCTTTAAAACGATCTCAAAGAATGCCAAGTTGTTTTTTCATGGTATGGTTGTCAGATCAATTTCTCCTTATTCTTTTCATTTGACTGAAAGGGATGTTTTTCTTCCATTTTGAATAGTGGCAGCTATTGTATTCTAGATAACTGTTTGCATCCACTTTCTTAAAATGCGTTTTCGTGATTATTTTATCGAGTGTTGAGGTAAGGTGGATGTCTAAAAAGATGGCTTCATTAGGATTGTATTCGAAGCTGAATGTTAAACCCCAATCATTCGTATTTAGATTATCATAAATGACAACAGTTCTTCTAACCTACGTTCCCAGATAAAGATTAAGTCGTCGATATAACGACGGAAAAATTTAAGGATGGAGAGTAGACCATGGTGTTCTTCAAATGCCCCCATAAAAACATTTGCATAGGCTGGGGCGAATTTGGTGCCCATAGCGGTCCCCTTAGTTTGTATATAAAAGGTCTCCAAAAAAGTGAAATAATTGTGATTTAATATAAATTCTATTGCTCTTAAGATTAATTCTGGCTGGCATGGTCAGGTCTTTTTTAAGAAAATGTTTCACTGCTAGAAGGCCTAGTTCATGTTGGAGGTTGCTGTAGAGTGATGAAACGCCTAGGGTGACCCAGATGTATTCCTTATGCCATAGAAAAGAATCTAGAAGATAAGGCTACTTTCACACTTGCGGCAGAGAGATCCGGCAAGCAGTTCCGTCGCCGGAACTGCCTGCCGGATCCGGCAAAACGTATGCCAACAGATGGCATTAGTAAGACTGATCAGGATCCTGATCAGTCTTAAAAATGCCTGATCAGTCGAAAAAATGCATTGAAATGCCCGATCCGTCTTTCCGGTGTCATCCGGCAAAAACGGATCCGGAAGTCTATGCCGGAAAAGAAAAACGCAAGTGTAGAAGTAGCCTAATACGATGGGCAGAGTCTTTCAGGTAGGAAGGGAGTGATTGGACATGATGTTGGAGAAATTTATCAACGTAAGCGGAAAGGTTTGAGGTTAGAGAATCAATGCCAGATATAATCGGTCTTCCTAGGGGATGGTCAAGTGACTTATGAATCTTGGGTAGAAAGTATAAACGTGCTGTTGATGGATGGAGTGTAGAGAGAAAATGTTTTTCTTTTTTGTCAATGATACCTGATGTGAAACCGAATTCTATCAACTCTATCATGGATTTTTTAAAAGGTCTTGTGGGGTCATTGTCTAGTTTCCTGTAGTAATTTGGATCAGACAAGATCCGATTGGACTCTACAAGGTAATAATCTTGGTCTAAAATGACAATCCACCACCTTTGTCGGCAATTTTCTTGTTGTTCTTGAGAGTATTTAAAGCTTTTTTCTCCTTTATGCCCAGATTGCCGCATCTGGAGGGAGTGTTTTTTTTGGTCAAGGTCATTAAGTGACTGGAGGTCATCTAGTACCATGTTATAGTAACTCTCTAAGTGGGGACCTCTGTTTTCTAAGGGATAAAATGTGGATTTACTTTTTAGAAGGGATGGTATAGGGTTGGAGTTTTGAGGTGTGGGGGTGGTGGGATGATCAGCCATAGTTGTAGGGGTGAGGATAGTTGTGGTGGGGGTGTGTCTTTTTTGTTGTTTGGGATAGGAGTATCATCTTTATATTGATTGGCTGGGGCAAGTTCCTTTATGCTGAAATGTCTTTTCAAAGTAAGTTTCCGGATGAATTGATTTAGATCGACGAAAAGTTCAAAAGGATCTGGTTCGTTTGTCGGGCAAAAAGAAAGGCCTTTACTCAGTAATTGGATCTCGTCCGAATTTAAAACATGTTTGGAAAGGTTAAAGATGCCTTTATCTCTGGCCTGCTCTGTCTGATCTATATGAGAACAATCTTTGGTTTGGGTACAGGATGGATTTGGTTTAGGGCCTGATAACGATAGACATGTCTCCATTTCTACTGTTGTTTCTTTTGGGGCTTTTGTTTTTTCTTTCTGGGCACCTCTAGATCTTCCCCCTCTACATCCTCTAAATCGTTTTTTGGTCTTTTTCTTGATGATGATAGGGGGGAATGTGTGATTTTTAGGGTTTGTGGGTTGGGGGGAGATTTCACTACTGGTGGGCCTGTTGGTGTGAAGAAAGGAGGTTGAGTACTGCATATGGTTTTCCTGGTCGGCGGTGTGAGGTTTCTTGAAGCCATATTGGGCGACAGTTTTCCTAAAAAAGGACTTTCGGACAGGTTGGTTGGTAGAGCTAAAAAAATCTCCGATTGGGTGGTGGAGGCAGAATAAGTGGACAGATTAAGGATGGATTCTATCTGAGAGTTCTCGGATGGAATAGGAGCTTCTGAGGAGTTGGTGCACGCCAACACAATCGTACCGGACAAAGGGGAGCAAGAAGTTCTCCGGGAGTGGATATTAGGTATCTCGGGTGTTTTCAAAGTAGTAGGTGTGCAGTAAACTGAGATATTATCACGTGGGAAACTCGTTGATTCCTCATTGGTAAAATCTTTTCGGATGGGCGGACTGTTTATTGTCTAAATTGTGGACTGTAGGTATGCTGTGTTCGGGAGGCGTAACTGCCTCTGGAGAGTGCAGTTTTTTAGAATGTTCGATGACTACCATACTGATCAGTTCAGGAGGTGGGTCTTCATCTGGAAGCTGACGTTTTTCAGAGTGTGAAGTGACTGCCAGGCTAACAGGCTTGAAGTTCTGAGAGACCATGCCATCACTTGGAGGCAGTTTTTTGTTTGTATTAAGGGTTGGATGGTTATTTTGGCTGTAGAAAATTCTAGTGTACTGACTTTTGTGAGTAGATTGTCGGTTCGGAACCTTGAAGGGTGGAAGGGGAGATGATGATCCATGGCTATTTCTATTGAAGGTGTTGAGAGGTATACTCGCATGAGTGTATCTGGTTATTCAATGGTCTGTGTTAAATGGTTATAGGGTAGTTTTTACGTTCCCAAGTTCTAATTTGATTATGGTGGTGATAGTCGGATAAATCTCTAATGAGTTTCTTGCATTTTGTCCTGACCTCATTATATTCAAAACACCTGAATGTTTTGCATTTTGTGGTGTTTGATGGTGAATTGGACCTGAGAGGCAAGTGTACGGAATTCCTTAATCGGTTGGCTAGATATTTACAGGTTGATTTTCTCTTATCGATCAGAATTTTCATGAACAGAACATGAATCACTGATGCGTAGCCAGTTCTTACTTAAATCTGTGTCGTTGGGAAATGTGGGTTTCAACGAGAGTCTAAGGCCTCGTGGGATGAGGCCAAGTTGGATATAGCAGGTAAGAAAAAAACAGTCAATCTCACTGCGAAGAAAATCCTTGGGGATCCTGAGAAGATTCTCCTCTTTCTCTATGATATGGTTGTGCTGTCGTTCAGTCACGATGGATGTCCAAGTCCCAATGAGATCTATGTCCAATTTGGAGAAATCCTCGGCAAGTAGTAGGGACTTGATCTCCCCCATCGGATCCTATTGAATAGTTCTGGTGGCCGTTGGTCACTCATTGGCCGAGCAAATTGAATCAGGGATAAGAAAAATAAAGAAAAAAGAGTGTTAGTCTGAGAAACCCCCTGGATGTGACTCCTGGGGGATCTGGGAGTAACCGCAGGGCGCCAAAGGACGGACAGAGGAAGGAAATTGGAAATAAGAAATCAGAAAAGGCTGCCAGGCGTGGTTACATATGTACGGATAACCGTTCCATAAATAGATATGAGGGGAAAAAACGTAGGTGTACCACAGGTGAGGCGCCAATTCCCTCGTAGAGTAATATAATAAAATAATGGGTGCACCCCAGTTATAAAAAACATTAATGAATATAGGGGGCTGAGTAAAAGGGACTAGATGTACATATATTCTTGTTAAAATCTGTAGGAATACAAACTGTTAAAAATACAAACAGTGTACCAAATTACTCACTTCACTAGGGAGGTGTTTTGTGGGATAAATCCATGACACGCACAAAAGCAAACCTCCCTCGCCTGGATCGCTTGTAGAGTACTAGGAAGAAACAGCAACTTCCACACCAGGGTGTCTTCTTGTTAGTTCCTTTATTGGTGAAAGCAGGCTATGGGCTCAACGCGTTTTGGGGTCTTAGTGGTCCCCCTTCATCAGGAGCATTCAATGAAATGACATAAACATGTAAAGAAAGATATGGTATATATAGGGAGGGGGCGGAAAGATGTCCCCTCGGGATCAAATTACATAATTTCCGGTTTCTGATATACAGGAAGTGATGCGTTCCACTGTGGAACGCACTCAGGTGTATTTGCATTTCATATATATTACATGTATAGAAGGTTGTTGGACAAGAGATATAGAAAATATATATATATATATGGACATATGATAATTTCCATCTGTATAAAGGGGGGTGGCTGTCAAAGAATATTTCATTAAAAAAGAGCGACAAGCATGGAAAACGTAGTCTCCGTGTCAAAAATGCATCACTTCCGGTTTCTAATACAGGAAGTGGTGCGTTCTACTGTAGAACGCACTCGAATTTAGTTGCACTTCATACATATCGGTGTTGAACAGAGGATGTGGAAAATACATATACAGTCAGGTCCATAAATATTGGGACATGGACACAATTCTAACATTTCTGGCTCTATACACCACCACAATGGATTTGAAATGAAACGAACAAGATGTGCTTTAACTGCAGACTGTCAGCTTTAATTTGAGGGTAAGCACCAATAATAAATGACTCACAAAAGTGAGTACCCGTGCAAAGCCAGCACGTATAGTAGTACACCAAAAAGAGAAAGACAGGGCTCGCACTCAATAGTATTATATATGTATAAACTTTATTAGCGTCTCCATACGAGACAAATCACAATAAAAACACATAGAAAACAATGGATGGTGGAAAAAAGAGCACACAAGATGACATGGAGCACGACTAAAACCTGAGATGGCAAATGAATACAAACAATAAATGTGTAAATATAGCACATATGTGCATGTAGGCCAAGCAGGATGTCAAAAATACATATAGTCAGGCAGAACTATAAAAGCTAAGTAAAGATATCATACATGGTAACCAGGATATAAATATAAAGTGCAAAGTGCAAATATCGCAGAGTACATGGATAACTAAAGCTGAATAGTTCACTATGACGCCATGAACAAAATAACTGTGTAATGCTCCAGCAACCCCATTTATTGTTTGTATTCATTTGCCATCTCAGGTTTTAGTCGTGCTCCATGTCATCTTGTGTGCTCTTTTTTCCACCATCCATTGTTTTCTATGTGTTTTTATTGTGATTTGTCTCGTATGGAGACGCTAATAAAGTTTATACATATATAATACTATTGAGTGCGAGCCCTGTCTTTCTCTTTTTAATTTGAGGGTATTTACATCCAAATCAGGTGAACGGTGTAGGAATTACAACAGTTTGCATATGTGCCTCCCACTTGTTAAAGGACCAAAAGTAACTGGACAATTGGCTTCTCAGCTGTTCCATGGCCAGGTGTGCGTTATTCCCTCATTATCCCAATTACAATGAGCAGATAAATGGTCCAGAGTTCATTTCAAGTCTGCTATTTGCATTTGGAATCTGTTGCTGTCAACTCTCAAGATGAGATCCAAAGAGCTGTCACTATCAGTGAATCAAGCCATCATTAGGCTGAAAAAACACAACAAACCCATCAGAGAGATAGCAAAAACATTAGGCGCGGCCAAAACAACTGTTTGGAACATTCTTAAAATGAAGGAACGCACCGGTGAGCTCAGCAACACCAAAAGACCCAGAAGACCACGGAAAACAACTGTGGTGGATAACCGAAGAATTCTTTCCCCGGTGAAGAAAACACCCTCACAACAGTTGGCCAGATCAAGAACACTCTCCAGGAGGTAGGTGTATGTGTGTCAAAGTCAACAATCAAGAGAAGACTTCACCAGAGTGAATACAGAGGGTTCACCACAAGATGTAAACCATTGGTGAGCCTCAAAAACAGGAAGGCCAGATTAAAGTTTGCCAAACGACATCTAAAAAAGCCTTCACAGTTCTGGAACAACATCCTATGGACAGATGAGACCAAGATCAACTTGTCTAATGGGGGGGTGGATAACCCTGATGATGGTCCTAAACCTAGGCCCTGTGCCCAGGGGCGACTCCTGAAGGTGGAGACCCCCTGTCCTCGAACCTAACTGGCAACTCCTAGTTATCCCTACAGGGGAAGGGCAGATAAAGAGAATAATAATTGGTGGACAGGTCAGGTAAGGACAAAAAAGGATATACAAATATGCAAAGTGTATACAACCCTATTGGAAAGGATGTCCAAAGGTACACGGTGCAAGAGACTACAAAACACTACATAAACGACACCTGGAAAAAATGACACAGACGCATCTGTGTAAAATCCCAACGCGTTTCCCCCATTGTGTGGGATCATCAGGGGGTAAATGAGTTATTTTAGATAATGCTTATGAATACATGTCCGATGGTAGGAAGCCCACATTTGGACATCACCAATGTAACCATGGGACATAAAAGGTGTCTACTGACGGTCAAATGACGATGTCAAATGACGGTCAGTAATTAAAAGATTGGACCAGATGACCTTACTGGGAGAAGCGAAGGGAGGCACAGACGGACAGCAGCAGTCTAAGGGAACTGTATCAGGCACACTGTTCAGTGGATATAGACAGGCTTTCTGATAACCACTTTCTGATAAACCTAGATTCGCCCTCCTGAAGGGGTTTGACCAAGTGGCATGACCGATTCCAATATACTTATGAAGGTGATAGACTTAAAGGGCGTGCTCGGTCAAGTGACACCGTCCCTGTTGATACACAGGCCATAAATCCTGCGTGCCTGTGGGTGCTATCAGGGCGCTTATCCTCCCATGCTGGATGTAGCCTCTCCCAGGGTCCAACCAAGTTGGACCCTGGGAGAGGCTACATCCAGCATGGGAGGATAAGCGCCCTGATAGCACCCACAGGCACGCAGGATTTATGGCCTGTGTATCAACAGGGACGGTGTCACTTGACCGAGCACGCCCTTTAAGTCTATCACCTTCATAAGTATATTGGAATCGGTCATGCCACTTGGTCAAACCCCTTCAGGAGGGCGAATCTAGGTTTATCAGAAAGTGGTTATCAGAAAGCCTGTCTATATCCACTGAGCAGTGTGCCTGATACAGTTCCCTTAGACTGCTGCTGTCCGTCTGTGCCTCCCTTCGCTTCTCCCAGTAAGGTCATCTGGTCCAATCTTTTAATTACTGAACGTCATTTGACATCGTCATTTGACCGTCAGTAGACACCTTTTATGTCCCATGGTTACATTGGTGATGTCCAAATGTGGGCTTCCTACCATCGGACATGTATTCATAAGCATTATCTAAAATAACTCATTTACCCCCTGATGATCCCACACAGTGGGGGAAACGCGTTGGGGTTTTACACAGATGCGTCTGTGTCATTTTTTCCAGGTGTCGTTTATGTAGTGTTTTGTAGTCTCTTGCACCGTGTACCTTTGGACATCCTTTCCAATAGGGTTGTATACACTTTGCATATTTGTATATCCTTTTTTGTCCTTACCTGACCTGTCCACCAATTATTATTCTCTTTATCTGCCCTTCCCCTGTAGGGATAACTAGGAGTTGCCAGTTAGGTTCGAGGACAAGGGGTCTCCACCTTCAGGAGTCGCCCCTGGGCACAGGGCCTAGGTTTAGGACCATCATCAGGGTTATCCACCCCCCATTAGACTTTATTGGTGGACACGCCTAGGTTTGGACGTTTTAGGACTTATGTTTGTCTTGGTAATACTATTAAAGATTATCTATTATTTAGGGTTACACCTCAGCTGGACTTTCGATTTCTATATTTAACCCATATATTTGATATATCCATTTACGCTGGATGTTCAAGATCAACTTGTACCAGAGTGATGGGAAGAGAAGAGTATGGAGAAGGAAAGGAACTGCTCATGATCCTAAGCATACCACCTCATCAGTGAAGCATGGTGGTGGTAGTGTCATGTCGTGGGCATGTATGGCTGCCAATGGAACTGGTTCTCTTGTATTTATTGATGATGTGACTGCTGACAAAAGCAGCAGGATGAATTCTGAAGTGTTTCGGGCAATATTATCTGCTCATATTCAGCCAAATGCTTCAGAACTCATTGGACGGCGCTTCACAGTGCAGATGGACAATGACCCAAAGCATACTGCAAAAGCAACCAAAGAGATTTTTAAGGGAAAGAAGTGGAATGTTATGCAATGGCCAAGTCAATCACCTGACCTGAATCCGATTGAGCATGCATTTCACTTGCTGAAGACAAAACTTTATCCTTTTTTATCCTTTGAATATATTTGCCTGGGAACTGATACAAGAGAACGGTTTTGCGCTTCATGCTGCGTTCCACCAAACTTTACCGGAAGTGACATCACTTCCGCCCTCGCCGTTATTTCAGTCCTGCCGCCAGCCATAGCATTATATCCCCCGACAGTTATCCCCTTTTATAGAGATAGCGGACAACCTGTGTTTACATATATATGTATTTTCCACATCCTCTGTTCAACACCGATATGTATGAAGTGCAACTAAATTTGAGAGCGTTCCACAGTGGAACGCACCACTTCCTGTATTAGAAACCGGAAGTGATGCATTTTTGACACGGAGACGAAGTTTTCCATCCTTGTCACTCTTTTTTAATGAAATATTCTTTGACAGTCCAGATATATATATATTTTCTATATCACTTGTCCAGCACCTTCTATACATGCAATATATATGAAAGGCAAATAAACCTGAGTGTGTTCCACAGTGAAACGGATCACTTCCTGTATATCAGAAACCGGAAATGATGTAATTTGATACCGAGGGGACGTCTTTCCGCCCCCTCCCTATATATACCATGTCTTTCTTTACATGTCTATGTCATTTCATTGAATGCTCCTGATGAAGAGGGACCACTAAGACCCCGAAACACGTTGAGCCCATAGCCTGCTCTCACCAATAAAGGAACTAACAAGAAGACACCCTGGTGTGGAAGTTGCTGTTTCTTCCTAGTACTCTACAAGCGATCCAGGCGAGGAAGGTTTGCTTTTGTGGGTGTCATGGATTTATCCCACAAAACACCTTCCTGGTGAAGTGAGTAATTTGGTACACTGTTTGTATTTTTAATAGTTTGTATTCCTACAGATTTTAACAAGAATATATGTACATCTAGTCACTTTTACTCAGCCCCCTATATTCGTTAATGTATTTTATAACCGGGGTGCACCCATTATTTTATTATATTACTCTACGAGGGAATTGGCGCCTCACCTGTGGTACACCTACGTTTTTTCCCCCTCATATCTATTTATGAAACGGCTATCCGTACATATGTAACCACGCCTGGCAGCCTTTTATAATTTCTTATTTCCAATTTCCCCTCTGTCCGTCCTTTGGCGCCCTGCGGTTACTCCCAGATCCCCCAGGAGTCACACCCAGGGGGTTTCTCAGACTAACACTCTTTTTTCTTTATTTTTCTTATCTCCCTAGAACGACATTCTACAGATATCTTCAACTCAGGCATGCCCTGAGCTCACACTTTAGTGGCACTCAAATGGCTATAACTGGGGTGTTTCATTCCCAGGGACCCCAAGGGTTCATTTCCGCTTTTTACACTCACCTGTTGGGTACCAAATTGCAATCTGTTTAGCTACCAGTTATTGATAAGTGGAGGACCATGATCCCGGACATTAGGGATGATGATTTAACTGATGTTTTAGAGTCACCCACACTGGTGTCACCTGCTGTCAATAATAAGTTCATACAACTATGTATTGTACACCAAAGTTACCTATCTCCCTCACAACTATATAAAATGGGCAGGCTTTCGGTGTTATGGGTGGTTTTTAGTTTGTCGTGACGCCAGTTGCATTTCAGCAACAAGGGACGGAGTCCCCCTAAGTAGATGGTGTTGGTGGTACCCAAGTGTAGGAATGCCAGAGTGGTCTAAAAGTAGCCTATGATGTTCCTTTAGGTGTGGCTGTGCACTTGTCATGGTGCTCCTATGTGAATATCCTGGAACCCCAGGCATGGTGGTCCGCTGCAGAAAATGGCACGGTTGATAAAGGGGGATGGAGAAATAAATTGAGTCAAGGCTTGTATTAACGTTGAACAACAGCTTTACTTGCATAAACTTTCATCAGGGAACAATCTTCCAACCTTATCTTGGTTACCAGCAGGCTTTGGCATTGAATTCTGGCAGGCAAACACGTTTGGCTCTGCTACATCTGTACTCTTTAGCTCTGCTGTGCTATCAGGATTAAATATAAACTTTTCCTTTCTGCTGAACTTAGCTTAGTAGTCTGAGTCAGTCTTTCTCTTGATCAGTCTTTATCTTTATCTGTATCTTTCTCCACGGAACCTTTCCTCCTGGCTCTTGATGCTCTCATCTCTCCTCTCTTGTCCCAGCAGAGCAGACAGGGCTCTGCTGGCTGGCTTTAGCAGGGCTCGTCCAGCAGGGACGAGGGCCCGCTGCTTCCCCAAGCAGTTGGGTAAGCTAGACACAACCTTTCCCCTTGAAGGGGTAGGGTAGTGTAACGGTCGCGTACACACACACACAGGGTAAGGGAAGTGACCACTGCGCTCCACCCTCACCCCTGGCCCTGCCTACTTGCCTTGCAAGTCCTAATGACAGGGGACAACTGGACGGCAATCCCTAGCTTGGAATTAGTGCTGGGATGACAGACAGACAAACAACAGAACGTGAACGGACCGAGTCAATACCAGGAAAGCTACAAAGTACAAATGGAGCAAGCAGAGAATAGTCAGGAGAAGCCGGGGTCATAAATACCAGGAGGAGGCCAGGGTCAGAATACGAGGAGAGCAGCAAAGTACACAAGGAGCAGGCAGAGGATCGTCAGGAATTCAGCAGGAGGTAAGTATGCCAGGAAAGACCAAATCACAGGTGGAACCTAAATTAACAGGCAACCTGTGGCCAGCAGGCTGCCTGTATTTATAGTGGGGAGTGAGGGTCATGTGACGTGGCCAGCGTCACATGACCGACAGACCAACCAGTCGAGCACCGAGTGATCAGCTCGGCGCTCAAGGCAGACTTAGGAGCAGGGAGCCACCCAGCTAGTAAAGCCTCCCTGGGAACGAGGTAAAACACAGATCCTCGTTCCCGAAGCTAAGCAGCAGGTCTGCGGCTAATGGGGGACCGAGTGCACCTTCGGAACCCCGTTACAGTACCCCCCCTTTTACGAGGGGCCACCGGACCCAAGACTTCAGGCGATGGCCTTTCAGGGTGTTCTAGATGAAATTTTCGAACAAGTCTAGGAGCATGAACCTCCCTGGCAGGTACCCAAGATCTCTCTTCAGGTCCATACCCCTTCCTGACATCCACTATTTTAGACACCACATACTCGACAGCATCATTAACAAGAACCGGCGGAGGCGAGGCTTTCGATGGTACTACCGGTTCAAAATATTTTTTAAGTAGAGATTTATGGAACACATTATGAATGTGGAATGACTCAGGCAGCTCCAACCTAAATGATACCGGGTTAATCACCTCCGTGATCTTATATGGTCCAACAAAACGAGGAGCAAACTTTTTAGAATCTACCTTAAGAGAAAGATTCTTGGAGGACAACCATACCTTATCCCCAACCTGAAAATTCACCCCCCTTGAACGTCTCCTATCGGCCTTGAGTTTCTGAGAACTTTGAGCCTTTTCTAAGTTCGATTGAACCCGGGCCCAAACTGTGCACAGTTCAGAGAAGAACCTATCCACCTCAGGGTTAGAGGAGGAGACGGATGACCCAGAATGAAAACGGGGATGGAAACCATGGTTACAAAAGAAAGGTGAAACCCCAGCAGAAGAATTGACACGGTTATTCAAAGCAAATTCAGCCAATGGAAGAAATTTCACCCATAATTGCTGGTCATCAGCAACATACAACCTCAAGAATTGTTCCACAGACTGATTAAGGCGTTCAGTCTGCCCATTACATTTTTGACAGAAGGCCCTCCAGAATTTGGACACAAACTGCACACCCCTGTCAGAAACAATATTTTCCGGGATACCATGCAATCGAACAATTTCTTTCACAAAAATAGACGCCAGGGTTTTGGCATTCGGGAGTTTAGACAGGGGAATGAAATGGACCATCTTGCTAAACCTATCGACCACTACCCAAACTACAGTCTTACCCTCTGCCGGCGGTAGGTCAGTTATAAAGTCCATCGAGATATGGGACCAGGGTCTACTGGGAATGGGTAGGGGTCGTAGGTTACCAGCAGGGCGAGTCCTAGGTGTCTTGGACCTGGCACAAACCTCACAGGCTGACACGTAGGACTTGACATCCCTAGTTAGAGTGGGCCACCAATAAGATCTAGAAACCAGATCCTTAGTGCCCTCAACACCCGGATGTCCACAAAAGGCAGAATCGTGACACTCACCCAACAGCTGGAGACGAAATTGTACGGGAACAAACAACTTATCTGTTGGAGTGGATACCGGTGCTAGATGTTGTTCAGACCTAATGCGAGCCGAGATATCCTGGGTAAGAGCTGCTAAGAAGATTTTTGCTGGTAGGATGGATTCAGGTGGTACCTCAGTAGGTTGAAAAGCCTGGAAGCTCCAAGATAATGCGTCCGCCTTCACATTTTTACTTCCCGGCCTGAACGTAATGGAAAAATCAAAACGAGTAAAAAACAGAGCCCATCTGGCTTGACGGGGATTCAACCTCTTAGCAGACTCAAGAAATATAAGGTTTTTATGGTCAGTGACAACAGTTACACAATGCCTTGCCCCCTCCAGAAAATGTCTCCACTACTCAAAAGCCCATTTAATGGCCAGCAGCTCTCCATGGGAGAGAATTTCCTGGAGAAGAAGGCACATGGTCTCAGGTTAGTGAGGCTAGCAGGACCTTCTGAAAGGACTGCTCCTGCGCCGTCCTCGGACGCATCCACCTCCACAATAAAAGGTTTCTCCTGATCAGGCTGGATCAGAATGGGAGCGCTACTGAATGCCTTTTTTAATTTTTCAAATGAAGAAATGGCCTCAGTAGACCAATTCTCCAAATCCGCCCCTTTCTTTGTAAGGTCGGTCAACGGTTTAGCAATACGGAAAAATTCATAATAAATTTACGATAGTAATTGGCGAAACCTAAGAACCGTTGTAGGGCCTTTAAGGATGAAGGTCTTACCCATTCCTTAATTGCTAGTACCTTACCAGGATCCATCTTAAAGGCGTGAGGAGTCAGAACATGCCCTAGAAACAGAATCTCCTGTACACCAAAGACACATTTCTCTTGCTTAGCGGATAGCTGATTCTCCCTCAACACCTCTAATACTTGTTTAACATGAGACACATGGGATTCGAAGTCAGGAGAGAATATCAAAATGTCGTCAAGATAGACAATAACAAATTTACCTAAGAACTCCCTAAGAATGTCATTCATGAAGTTTTGGAACACAGCTGGGGCATTGCTGAGTCCAAAAGGCATCACCTGATATTCAAAGTGTCCTACCGGAGTATTGAATGCCGTCTGTCATTCGTCTCCCTCCTTGATTCGGATTAGATTGTATGCCCCTTTCAGGTCAATTTTGGAAAACCAGGTTGCCTCCAGAACCTGGTTAAATAAATCCGGAATCAATGGGAGGGAGTATCTATTCTGGACAGTGATTTTATTTAATCTCTGGTAATCGATACATGGCCTAAGACCACCATCTTTTTTCTTAACGAAGAAAAACCCCGCCCCCATAGGAGAGAAAGAAGGTCTAATATGCCCTTTACCAAGGCTCTCCTTAATATAATCTTCCATGGCCTTGCGTTCGGGCATAGAAAGATTATAAATTCGTCGCTTAGGAAACTTGGCCCCCACTACTAGCTCTATGGTACAATCATAAGGTCTATGGGGGGTAGAACCTCCGGGGTTGTTGATGAGAATACATCAGAATATTCTCTAACAACAGAGGGTAAAGTATCAGACTTTACTGAGACCCCAGCCTGTACCACGGACAAGCACGAGTCACACTTAGGCCCCCATCTCACCAACTCCCCATTGGACCAATCTATAGTGGGGTTATGTAGTCGGAGCCAAGGCAACCCTAGTACCACCTCAGCCGGTAGGTTCTCCAGGACTAAAAGCGAACATATCTCTGAGTGGCACACACCCACGGTTAGAGAAATCTCTGAGGTACATAGGCTCACCGTACCACCAATAAGAGGAGTAGCATCAATAGCCATGACATGAATAGGAGTTGGTAAGGCAAACATAGGAATACCCAATCTTACAGCATACTCAGAGTCAAGAAAGCTAGCCGCTGAGCCAGAATCAATAAAGGCCTTACCCGGCCATTTATCTACTCCCAGAGAAATCATAATGGGTACCGAAAGCTTACATTTAGAAAATTCAGAGTGTACCTGGTCTTTAGGTTGCCTTGCCTTAGGAGACTTGACAGAGAGGACCTTCTTAGGACACTGGTTGATCCAATGGTCAGGATCTCCACAGTAAAAGAATTCTCCATGTCTGCGGTGAAGATTCCCTCGGGTCATGCCAACCTGCATGGGTTCCTCGGTGGAGACCTCAGCATTGTCTCTGAGATAGGCCTCTGGCTGGACCACCATCTGGGAAGAGAACTGTTGTTCCTGTCGTCTCTCTCTAAACCGTCGGTCAAGTCGGACAACAAGGGTCATCATCTCCTCTAAGGTCTCTGGAAGTTGATAACTGACCAGAAGATCCTTTAATTTATCAGACAGACCTGACCTGAACTGACTCTTCAGGGCTGGTTCGTTCCATGCTGAGGGGACACACCACCTTCTGAATTGGGTGCAATAATCCTCCGCTGTAGATTGCCCTGAACCAGTGCCTTTAGAGCCGTCTCGGCTACTAGAGCCCTGTCTGGTTCATCATACAGGGTACCCAGGGCCTGAAAGAACCCCTCCACAGAAGATAAACAACTGGCGCCAGCAGGTAAAGAGGACGCCCAGTCCTGGGGATCACCCTGTAATCTGGAAATAATAATGCCCACGCGTTGACTCTCGGGGCCAGAGGACACGGGGCGCAAACGGAAGTAAAGTTTGCAATTCTCCTTAAAAGAGAGAAACTTCTTCCGGTCTCCAGAAAAGGGTTCTGGGAGCTTAATCTGGGGCTCAAAATGCGGACTGGAGGCCTGAGGAGTGGAATAACCTTGCCCTAACCCAAAAGAACTGAGTTTTTCCCCTAACTCCTGCACCATCTGCGTCAGATTAGAGTCAGGGTCACCAGAGGATTCATTATACAGTGGTTATTGGGCCTGTTAATCTGTAACGGTCGCGTACACCCACACACAAGGGGGAGGGAAGTGACCACTGCGCTCCACCCTCACCCCTGGCCCTGCCTACTTGCATCGCAAGTCCTAATGACAGGGGACAACTGGACGGCAATCCCTAGCTTGGAATAAGTGCTGGGATGACAGACAGACAAACAACAGAACGTGAACGGACCGAGTCAATACCAGGAAAGCTGCAAAGTACAAATGGAGCAAGCAGAGAATAGTCAGGAGAAGCTGGGGTCATAAATACCAGGAGAGACGTGAAGTACCAAAGGAGTCAGCAGAGGGTCGTCAGGAGGAGGCCGGGGTCAGAATACGAGGAGAGCAGCGAGTACACAAGGAGCAGGCAGAGGATCGTCAGGAATTCAGGAGGAGGTAAGTACGCCAGGAAAGACCAAATCACAGGTGGAACCTAAATTAACAGGCAACCTGTGGCCAGCAGGCTGCCTGTATTTATAGTGGGGAGTGAGGGTCATGTGACGTGGCCACGTCACATGACCGACAGACCAACCAGTCGAGCACCGAGTGATCAGCTCGGCGCTCAAGGCAGACTTAGGAGCAGGGAGCCACCCAGCTAGTAAAGCCGCCCTGGGAACGAGGTAAAACACAGATCCTCGTTCCCGAAGCTAAGCAGCAGGTCTGCGGCTAATGGGGGACCGAGTGCACCTTCGGAACCCCGTTACAGGTAGACTGACCTTCATTAACTAAACTCCTCCCTCTCTAGAGAGGGATAGAATGGATAGAAGGTTCCATTCTAGGGAAAGTACTGTAGCTCTGCCATTCTTGCTGCCATCTGCTGGTAAGCCAGGCACATTACACTTTAATATAACATTACAGGGAAATACAAATACACATTAATGCGGACCTGGAAATACATACACATAATGACACAGAATCAGGGGGCGGAGCGGAGGCGAGGCCCTGCGTGACTCGCACTGTGCAAGGCAGGCTAAGTGAGGAGGGAAGGGGAGCGGCTTCAGTTGAGGACGGAAGACTCACTGACTCCCCCCCCCCGGCTATGGGGCCCGTGAGGATGGGGGGGCCCTGCAGTGGAGGAGAGTCCCCGCCCCTGTCTATCTTCCTGTCTCCTGTCTGCTAGCCCCGCCTCCTAGCTCCGCCTCCTGCCTGTTAGCTCCGCCCCCGCCTGATTTCTCTGGATTGCCACAACCAGTAATGAAGTAAGTGACGACTTGTAGGTGAGGACAGTGCAGAGGTGTATGTGTGTGGAAGGGGGCAAGGTCACTCAGCTTCCCCAGGCTATTCCTCTGCACATATGCCATTCAGAACAGGAGGGAAGCTGGGTGTCACTACATTATGTAATGTGACTCAGCTTTCCTGATGTCCTGCATGGCACAAGTGCAGAGGCAGGAGAAGATATGAGGGTTGTGTTACTCAGCTTTCTCATGTCTCTCCACATGTGCCATGCAGGAGAGCAGAAAAGCTGGGTGCTATTACATCATGTAATGTCACTCAGATTTCCTGCTATCCTGCAAGGCATAAAAGCTATGGGGCCCAATGATTTCTGTGTACGCCCCTGCCTGACTGTCTGCTGAGGTGAGCGTGGCTGGACCATCCGACCGGACCGGGGTCCTGGTGGTCCGGTCCAGGCCAGTCTAAGTGTCTGTGACTGTCCCTGAGTGAGTCCGGGGGCCCTAACCCGCCTGGTGGGAGCGCCGGTGGCCAGCAGCCCCAGACCAGACCAGTCAATACCCCCTCTTTTATCTCAGTCAGTACTCTCATCAGATGTGACTGCAGGCAGCACAGCAGCAGGCCAGAAGAGATCGATCAGCCAGGATTAATGTGCACAGCCTGGGTGGGAGGCCCCCCTTACCCTGGCCTTAGGCAAGTGACAAACTTCCCCCCCCCCTCAATCTGAGGCAAGTGACAAACCCAGCTCTGCTACATCTACAATGAGCAACTAGAACAAATGTAATGCCAAACTGCAGTTCCTCTATGCGATTGTGATGCCTCAGATAGCTTCCACTGGACCCACAGCCTGTGAGTCCAGTGGAAGCTATCCAAGGCATCACATAGAGGAACTGCAGTTTGGCATTACATTTGTTGTAGTTGCTCATTGTAGATGTAGCAGAGCTGAGTTTGTCACTTGCCTAAGAATGAGGGGGGCAGTTTGTCACTTGCCTAAGCGAGGCCTCCCACTGTGCACATTAATCCTGGCTGATCGATCGCTGCTGCTCTCACATCTGATGAGAGATTTCCTAAGGGGGTATTGACTGGCATTAGGGACGGGCTGGTGGATGAGGGCAGCCACCCGGTCCTGCCTATGGATCACCCAGTTTGCACTTAGCTATGCCCAGGCCCCATGCCAGGGGGTCCCTGATGTATTAACTGACCAATAACATGGAGATCCCAGTGCCAGCTGCCTTGCTGGTGGACGATTGGCATATACTTATGCTGTGGGCCACAGCAGAAGTATATGCCAATCGTCCACCAGCAAGGCAGCTGGCACTGGGATCTCCATGTTTATTTCATGTTAATTTTGCAGTTGTTTGTGTAAACTGGCACTTTACAATAAATTTTGCACTGAATTTTCAGCGAAATATATATATATATTTTTTTTTGGGGGGGGGGGGGGGGGGGTTTGCAGTGGATCTTGGGTGAGTTCCCACACTTTTTTCCCCAGGACTTGACCCCTGACTCTGGGGTATTAAACATGTTCCTATGGAACCCACTGTATGCCTATTTGGCATTCTTGATTAAGCCATCTATCCACATTACACTAGAACCTTCCTATGGGAAGTCTTGTTTCTGGCACGAAAAGCCATAGCAATCAGGTGCATGGTAGACAAAAGTCCCACCATGAACCAGTGGAAGATATTGGTAAATACTATAATCCCATTGTAACGGGGAGCCGGCGACGTGCTCTCTCCCTGCAGCGCCGCCCGCATCCCATTCACGAGGAGTAACAAGGATGCGGCCGGCGTCCTCGTCTCCATGGTAACAAGGGGGCGGAGAGGACCCGGCCGCGCATGCCTCTTCAGCATGGCCAGCGTCCTTCATCCCCTAGACAATGAGCAGGGGGGGAACTGAGCGCCGATGTCAGTGAGTCGGCGCTCAGGTGTATTGATGTGCTGAATATGGGTCACGTGACGCTGGCCACGTCATGTGACCCATCAATTACACCTATTTAAACAGGTAACCTGCTGGCCACAGGTTGCCTGTGATTGGTCTTGTTACCTCACTAGCGTTCTCTGCATGTGTGACTACTTTTGTTTGACCTCGGCTTGTATTTGACTTCGATCTTGTGTTAGCCCTTGTACTGACGCGACCTCTTGGCTCCTGACCTCTGCTTGTATTGACTTCGATCTTAAATTACTCCTTTGTGCCCTTGTTACCTCCTGGGTCTAGACCTTGAATTCCATTGGTTTCAGTTTTGGTTTTACCCAGCCTGGAAAGCTTGTGGCTTCTGTGTTTTCTGTCCTTGTCTTTTGTTTTCTCCCTTTAGGCCCCTGCACGTACGTAAGCTAGGGACTGCCGCCCAGTTGTACCCCGTCTGTTAGGACGGACCGTGCAAGTAGGTATGGATAGGGGAGTGGGTGGAGTTTAGGGCTGCACTTTTTCCTACCTTTTTTGTGACACCCATATGAATATATAGTCTTCAAGAATAGGGGTGGTCCTCTAAATTCTTGGGGGTCTGGGGATTATGGTGCTCCTCTACACAGACTTTGTATTCAACCCAAATTATGACGAATGCTTTCACTTCAGCATCTTGATAGGTTCCTTTACGTATGTCTCTTTATACAATTCCTGCATATGATGTGTGCTATTTAAAATTTGAAATGTATGGCTATAGTGTATATGTATGTTATCAGGGCTTTGGTCCTGACTGGCCTTTTGTATTGCCTTGTTTATTGCAATTGCTCAATAAAGCAAATAAAAAAAGTGCATCCTGCTCCTATTGCTACCTGGCGGTGTCTACATCACCTTTTCATTTTCTTCACCAGTTTTCTTCATGCTCGTCTTTTGTCATGGATTAATAGACAGTTGTCTTATTTTATGGTAAATTATACATCTGTACAACATCTAATATGACTTCATTGATGGACTTCTTCAGTGTACCTTTGTGAGTTATGCAAGCCAACCTGAAATACCCTTTCCATCAATAGAACATTGAGGAGAACGTAATTTTAATTTGCAGCGCAGAATTCTGTTAGCATTGGCTATTGGATGTTTCAATTGGGAGTACATTAGTGGCTATAGGCAGGAAACTGTTTGTGAAGAGGTTACTTCACCACATGAAGTGAAATGCTATAAGCAGCTTGCAGGCTTTTTAACTCTCGCTCCTTTGTGTCAAACAAGCAGCTGTGAAGATTGAGCTATCTTCTGCTCTATTCTACCACTGGATGTTACAAAATAATTGACTAAAAGAGTAATCAGGATTATGTTTTAAATAGGAGTCACGTCTTCAAACTGAAATAATGTCCCTTTGTCAAGGGAGTTTTCCAGCCCTTGTTCACATGGCTCCTCTGAAAGCCATAATTGGGTGGGTCTGGAATAAGAAACAATGTTTCTGTGCTGTAGATGGTTGTAGAAGTACAATAAAGAGAGAATAACTTTTGATCTCAGGACCATATTTTCTGTGTGAGTCTTTTCAGGAAACTAAAGACATGATTTCTGGGCTGCCCACCCTGCTCTCAACATCTTAGCCCTCCAAATAATTTTTTACGTTATGATGATATTGCTTTTCACTGAGAGAGAAAATCTGTTCTAGACAATGATTTTCCGTTGAAGAATGAGATCACCGAAGAAAATAATTTGGTACTGGTGAGTGTTCAAACATACTGCAACGCTAGAGTAAGGCATATTTTTACCAATGACAATTCTATTTTATGCTATCAGAAACTTTAGTTTTGAAACTTTTTCTATGGACTATTGGAATCTAGACTAATCTTAACTAGTTAATATTAACATAATATGGGACGATGCAGATCTAAATTACAAAATATAGATAATCCCTTTATAGTATACCTCCAAAAAACTTTCATAACATTTGTTATATAGCAAATGTACATCTATACAAATGTCCATTTGTGTATAACAACTTTCAATTAATCAATAGTATAAGCAAAGATTAAAAAAAAACTTTTCTAAAACAGAAAAAATCCTCATTCGCCACTTATCATACCCCTCCTTACCACCTCTGCCTTCCTTACTGATTAATCACCCTGCATTCACTGAAAAAATCCATGCATAGCAGAAACATAAAAAAAATTATCTTCAGCTTACCTGAGAGATCAGGTTATAGCTGCTGCCTATAGAAGTCTATGGAGAGACCAGCTACAGCTGCTCCTAGTAATTGTTCTGACACCTAGTGCTCGATTCACAGCCACACGGCTTAGTACTGCTGTGGTATGTCCTCCATGCTGCTGTTCTTCTGTTTGTTTGAAATAGGGAAAGGGTAGCACAATCTTCTCTTCTCTCTGGGTAATGTATTTGGGAGACATTATAGCAGCTAGTCTCCTGCTCCTTCCCCCACCTCCTCCACCCTTTCCCTCTCTATAGACATCAGTAGAGATGAGCGAATCAAAGCTGACGAAGTGGAATTCGATCCGAATTTCAGGAAAAATTTGATTTGCACCGAATCCGAATTTCCTCACGCTTCGTGGTAACGAATCACATTTTTTCCTAAAATGGTGGCTGCACGTGTGAGGACATGGAGCAAGGAACTCTGGGAAGGCGGCATCACCCATAATGCCATGCATGCAGCCAATCAGCAGCCAACCAGCCCTGTGATGTCACAGCCCTATAAATAGCCTCAGCCATCTTGGATTCTGCCATTTTCCAGTGTACAGTACTTAGTGCAGGGAGAGATGTCAGCAGGAGCTAGGGACAGTGCTAGAAAAAACTTCATTGTGCTAAAAAAATGATTTACAAGTGCAGGGAAAGATTATTCAAGGTGTAGGGAAAGGATAGGTAGGAATCATTCCACAGCGTTTATGTTGAACAGGGTTCAGTAGGGGAAGTGACAGCCTGGATAATAGAAACAATCCTATTACACCTTGCTGCACTGACTGGGGATCTAAATTGCCATTATACAGCTCTGTAATTCCAGAAAACCTTTCATGTTATTGGGGTGTTACAGTCATTAACAGGGTTTATTACAAGGAAATATTTCTATGTCTTATTTGCCCTTGTGCGGTGCAGTTATATGTTCTAAAGCATTTTTTGGCTTGTATTAGAGGGGGGGGAAAAGGCTTATTAGCTGTTGTGTGGTTAGGTGCTAAAATTACAGCACTTTTTGTCCTGCATTAGTGGCATAAGAAAAATATATTTGCCGTTCAGTGGTGCAATTATATCTTCTAAACCTTTTGTGGCAAAAGTAAAATATATTTGCCGTTCAACGGTGCAGTTATATGTTCTAAATCGTTTTTGCCGTGTATTAGTGGCAAAAGTTAAATATATTTGCCTTTCAGCAGTGCAGTTATATGTTCTAAAGGTCTTTTTGGCATGTATTAGTGGCAAAAGTAAAATATATTTGCCGTTTAGCAGTGCAGTTATATGTTCTAAAGCCTTTTGTGGCGTGTATTAGTGGCAAAAGAAAAATATATTTTCCGTTCAGCGTGGCAGTTATATGTTCTAAGGCCCTTTTTGTCATGTATTAGTGGCAAAAGTAAAATATATTTGTGCTGCCCGGATCCGGAATTGCAGATCCGCACTTCCGGGTCCGCAATTCCGATCCCGAAAAAAATAGAACATATCTTAATAGAATAGGCATTTTCTATTAAGTGCCGGCGATGTCCGTGTTTTGCAGATCCATGGATCTGTGGATCCGCAAAACACACACGGACGTGTGAATGGACCCTAAAGGGTTAAAAAATAATAAGGATTAACTTATATTTGATGACTAGATTTGCGTTATACGAAATTCTATACCATTGATTAACTGCCTGAATAAATAGAACGCTTAAAATACCATTTTATTAAATACTACTTATTAAAAACTTGTGGCTTGTGACTAGATTTACAAAAACAGGCTCAATGTGAGAGGGCGGTGCATGTCCACAAATTATAAGGACACAGCAACCATTTCGCTGTTAACTCTCACAAAGGCTACTTTCACACCTGCGTTTAGGTGAGGATCCTTCTGGTATCTGCACAGACGGATCCGCACCTATAATACAAACGCTTGTATTGGTTCAGAACGGATCCATTGCATTACCATGAAGAAAAAAAAAATGTTCATGATAATGCAAACGGATCCGTTTTGACTTATATTGAATGTCAATGGGAGGCGGATCCGTTTTCAATTGCACCATATTGTGTCAGTAAAAACAGATCTGTCCCCATTAACTTACATTGTAAGTCAGGACGGATCCGTTTGGCTCAGTTTCGTCAGACGGACATCAAAACGCTGCAAGCAGCGTTTTGGTGTCCGCCTCCAGAGCGGAATGGAGGCTGAATACAGGCAAACTGATGCATTCTGAACAGATCCTTATCCATTCAGAATGCATTGGGGCTGAACTGATCCGTTTTGGGCCGCTTGTGAGAGCCTTGAAACGGATCTCACAGGCGGACCCAGAAACGGCAGTGTGAAAGTAGCCTTAGTATATAGTTGTCCACTGTGGGAGATGTGTGCCAATAGTTATTCATGACTGTGTATAATGCCTAATGTTGAAATGGACATGGCGTCTGATGACGTACTTTGTTATTATACTCAACTTTGTTTCTCACCATGGCGAAATGTAAATGTGATTGCAGAGAAATGCTTATCTTAAATGATCAATAAAAATGATTTGATTCAATAAAGCCCTTTTTGTCGTGTATTAGTGGCAAAACAAAAATATATTTACCGTTCACCGGTGCAGTTATATGTTCTAAAGCCCTTTTTTGCGTGTATTAGTGGCACAAAAAAAGTATTTGCCGTTGTGTGGTGAAGTGAGAAAATTACAGCCCTTTTTGGCGTGTATTAGTAGAAAAAAAGGGCTTATTCTCCGTTGTGGGGTGAAGTGAGAAAATTACAGACTTTTTTGGGGTGTTTTTTATTTCCTTTTTATTTATTTATTAGATTTTTTTTTTTTACATTAGCAATACTAATGGATTACTGACCAAATGCTGACCGAGTGAAGGCGGATGCTCAACAGGCAGGATCTGTTTTTTTGGGGTTATTATTCTGATGGATCAAAGAAAAGGGCAAAATAATCAGTGACGTCAACACAAACTTACTGCTGACACCCTCTCCACTCTGTCCGGGAGCTCTAAACGAATTGTGTAAGTGATTAATAGAACAGGATCTGTAGACATCTATGTAGAATCAGCTGATGACGATGTAAAAGGAGTGCACTTCTTTATTTGAAGCTAACATCGACCTGTAAGGCTGAGTTCATACTTGAGTTATTTGGTCAGTTTTGGCCCTGTGACTGCCCAAATAAGTGAAGCGTGCAGTGATTCTAAGAGCGACGCCTGTCATCTGAATGTCATACTGACTCACAGTATTATTTCACTACCAGAGCAGACTCCCTATGCGTGTTACTGCAAGGCACAGTGTTCTACACCACTATAAAGTCTCTGTGCAGCCAGGAAATAGCTGTTTTAACGCGATTCACCGCAAATAAATGCGTATTGGCGAACCGGTCGAATTTAATTTTTTCAAAATTCGCTCATCTCTAGACATCGACAGCAGCTGTAACCTAATCCCCTGGTGAAGCTGAAACTTCAGCTCCTCTATGACTCAAGAGTAACGATTTTAGCAGTTTAGCAGGTGTCATGGGGAAAGGGGAAAGCGGAAAAGGAGTGAGATAAGATATATTGCAGAGTTTCTTATCTTCGCTTGTACTATTCAATAATAGAAAGTTGTTTAAAATTGGAGGTACACGTTAAATGACCACAGACCAGTTAAAACAAAATACTTATTGTTAAAGATTATCTGTCATCAAAATAGTCTTTTTCTGTTTGTATGGAGCAGTCATTTTAGAATAATATACTTTACACTACGTAATGGTTATGTTTTTGGCTTAAAATATCTGCTCTTGAATATTCACTAAGCATTCCACTCCATCCAGCCTTTTAAGACTGGTAGATCTTTTTACAGCTGATTGACCTGTCCTGTGACCTCACATACAGCACCAAGCAACAGTGAATGAAATTGGTCTGACCCTTAACAATGTGGTGGACTCTGGACCTTGTCCTGTAAGGCTGGCATCTTTTTAATCCTGAGAAAGTGCAGTGCTGCTAATCTCTTTGAAGCATTTGTGACCATTAATAAAGACTCACCCTTCAGAAATTGGCCAAACCCGTTAGTCTCATTTAGTTATCAAAGTAAAACCAAACACTAACAGGACATTAAATAAAACACAATTTTAATCAATCATTATTACATTTTGTAAAAAAAAAATATACACTAGTTGTAACTTAAAAAATGGTGATAACGTCTCTTTAAAGGGAAACTTTCACCATATATGCAGCGAGCCCCGGGGGAACAGGTGTAGAGGTTGGGAGTGGTAGTGGCCCTGATGAGATGTTGTGTCACGGTGTACACCCTCAGTTACTCCCTGGGGTTCGGTGCAGTAAAAAGGTGGTGTAAAAGGATCAGGCAGAAACAATAGAACAACAAACTTTTTTCTTAACTGAGTAAAAAGGATGAATTACAGTACATCCAACTGTCATCTGTAAAAGATGCAGTTTCTCTATCCCCAGCTCATGAGGTATGGTGGCAGGCAAGATTGCAGACAGTAGAAGTGTGGGGTAGTCCTTCTCTCTCTGCTGATTTCCCTTCACTACGGCTATGAACTGGCACCTATAGCTCTTGGTTTCCTCTTGAATAAATACAGGCTTTTGGGGTTGCCTGAGCTGTGCTATGGTGATGGGTGTCTTAACATGTTCTCCCTTCATCTACAGCAGGATCTGTGAAGCTTTAGGTGTTCATCCCGCTGAATTTAGCACTGTAACTGCAAAGAATATCCACAGTATTGGACCTTCGGTCTCCCTGGAGCAGTGTTCCTCACAGTTGAGCTGATTCTGTGGCCCTAAAAACCAATGGAGCAGGAGCAGATATTTGTGCTTCCTCACTCCTCACCAGCCTAGCTAGCTTTCTCTAGAACTCTCTAGAACTCCCCTTTCTGGCAGGAAGTAGGACCAGCCCACTCCTACCAAGAGAGGATGAAGGGGATGGTAAGTTCCATTCCTAATGCCAACCATACTTTATCATTGTTGATGTACATAACATTACAATATAAAATATGAATAACATTACATTACATAGAACAATTACAGATACCCCCAGGTCCGGAGTGCTGCAGATACATCATTAGGAATCCATCTTACATGCGAGATTTGCGCTTATCAGTACACTGTAGGCCTCTTTGTTGAGAAATCAGCCTTTTTATTTAATGCTAATTAGCCCCTGGGTGCAACGAGGGAGGTGTCTTTGCACATCATTGCACCTGAGACTCCGCTTCTTTTCATTCCCAGCCACACCTCCACCACTTTGACTCACTGGGCCAGACAGCGAAGACATTCTCATGCCCCGGCCTTAAAGTCTCACATTCACCTTTACAATGTACAGACAAGCGCACATCTCACATGAAAGATGAATTCATAATGATGTATCTGGTGACAGATTCCCTAGAACCCCTTAGTGACCACCAATATGCATTTTTACAGTGGTCACTAAGGGGCTCCGACTCCTGCTGTAATGGTCCGGACTGTCGGAAGCATTGATTGTCATTTAACCCCTTAGATACTGTGGTCAATAACGTCAACGGCATCTTAGTGGTATACATTGGCACTCTGCATATGATATTATGAGATGCCAATGTCTGTGCATAACAGTCTGAAGCCTAATCAAGGGCAGGCCTGCTTGCCATGTATCCTAGCAGGTTGTGCCTGCTGGGCACTGTCAGTATGGCGAGCTCAAGCAGTACAAGATAATTTTCAAAGCCATCCAAACATTGCAAAGACCCCTTGTGGGACTGTTAAATGGTTATAAAAAAGGAAAAAAAGTTTTAGTAAATAAAAAAAATTCCAAGTTAAAAAATACACCTTTTTTCATTGACAAAACGGTTTTCAGTTGAAAAAAATGCAAAAATAAAGTCCCTTTGACACATTTGGTATCGCAATGACCCAAACAACATAATTATCATGCAATTTATCCCATATTTTTTCCCATCCTCCCCCAGAAAGAGTTAATAAAAGTTAATCAGTAAATCAGTTAATCAGTAAATGTATATGTACCCCAAGATGGTGTGATTAAAAACTACAACTTGTCCTGCAAAAAACAAGACCTCAAGCGGCCATGTCAAAGTTCTAGCTTTTGGAATACGACGATGAAAAAATAAAAAAAACTTTTTGACCATTAAAGGGATTCTGTCACCTCTTTTTACCCTATAGAGATGCGGACATGCACGGCTAGATCGCTGCTAGCATGTCCGCAATATACCTGTCCCATATCTCTGAGTGGTTTTATTGAGTGTAAAAAATGATTTTATATATCTGTAAATCAGCCTAGTAAGGAGCCCATGGGGCTGTACTAACCGTTCTGGAGCCCAGCCACGTCCCCCTGTGAAGGAGCCCAGCACCGCCTGTATCCAGGAATCTCCTCCTTGCTCACGAAGTCAGATCGGCGTAATCTCGCAGTGCGCAGTGCCACTATGTGCTGGCCTCAGGGAAGGAACTGCGCATGCATCATTTTTTACACTCAATAAAACCACTCAGAATCCCTTTAAGGCCTAAAACAGACAGGTCACTAAGGGGTTAAATAGTGACTGTTATTTGAAAAAACTCGTGATGTGGGGAGATGTAAAAAAAATCTTGGTGGAACACTATCTAGATATTTCCTATTATAGCCATTAGAAAAATCATACAAGTTCTTTGCTGGTAAAAAAAAATAATGTGTTTACATCTTCATTGTGGATTGAGTTATTTAGAATATTCCTTCTTTGTGTCTTTTCTCTGAGTTTTCTCAATTTGAGTTGATGTGAGGCTAACACTAAAAATGTGGTGACAACAGCAAACCTCTGATCAGGTGCACCAAAAGAAGCCCCAATTTCTTTAGAAAATACTGTAGATGCAATGGAACCGTCATGTGACCTTTCCTTCTAAACAATTCCTTTCTTCTTACTTACTGCACGTGCAGAACTTTTGGTTGGTCTCCAGTGGAGCTTGTAACCTAATTTCTCAATCCTACCTTCACAAAAGGACTAATTTCATCTGAAGATAATCAACCTATTATCATGTTTTAGGAGTGCAGAATGAAGCTAGATGAACCCACACATGAGGTGAATACAACACAAGTTAACCGTCATCCTTGTCAGATGGCTTCAATGCTCCAAGAAAGCTACACACTTTGCCAAGAAATATAAAATACAAAATATCAAATATCATTATTTATTGTTATGAATAATCCCCCAAGATTCATCTCTTGAAATCAGAGACATACCGTAGCTCCTGCATCCCAGTGCAACATCTGTCAGAGGACCTTATCTCTACCATGTGCAATTAATAGGACTCATGGTTTCTTTTGTGGCAAAGGGATTTTTATCAATTGTCTTTTTATTGACGATTTTTCCAAGGATAAACATGTACATACAAAAAAAAGCATGACTTTGGAGTACATTATTCATGGTACAAAGATATAATGTACAAAGATATAATATAAGGGCATTTGAGCAGAAAAATAGCATACATCACATTTTTATGTATATACAGTACAGACCAAAAGTTTGGACACACCTTCTCATTCAAAGAGTTTTCTTTATTTTCATGACTATGAAAATTGTAGATTCACACTGAAGGCATCAAAACTATGAATTAACACATGTGGAATTATATACATAACAAACAAGTGTGAAACAACTGAAAATATGTCATATTCTAGGTTCTTCAAAGTAGCCACCTTTTGCTTTGATTACTGCTTTGCACACTCTTGGCATTCTCTTGATGAGCTTCAAGAGGTAGTCCCCTGAAATGGTTTTCACTTCACAGGTGTGCACTGTCAGGTTTAATAAGTGGGATTTTTTGCCTTATAAATGGGGTTGGGAGCATCAGTTGCGTTGAGGAGAAGTCAGGTGGATACACAGCTGATAGTCCTACTGAATAGATTGTTAGAATTTGTATTATGGCAAGAAAAAAGCAGCTAAGTAAAGAAAAACGAGTGGCCAACATTACTTTAAGAAATGAAGGTCAGTCAGTCAGCTGAAAAATTGGGAAAACTTTTAAAGTAAGGGCTATTTGACCATGAAGGAGAGTGATGGGGTGCTGCGCCAGATGACCTGGCCTCCACAGTCACCGGACCTGAACCCAATCGAGATGGTTTGGGGTGAGCTGGACCGCAGAGTGAAGGCAAAAGGGCCAACAAGTGCTAAGCATCTCTGGGAACTCCTTCAAGACTGTTGGAAGACCATTTCAGGGGACTACCTCTTGAAGCTCATCAAGAGAATGCCAAGAGTGTGCAAAGCAGTAATCAAAGCAAAAGGTGGCTACTTTGAAGAACCTAGAATATGACATATTTTCAGTTGTTTCACACTTGTTTGTTATGTATATAATTCCACATGTGTTAATTCATAGTTTTGATGCCTTCATAGTCATGAAAATAAAGAAAACTCTTTGAATAAGAAGGTGTGTCCAAACTTTTGGTCTGTATTGTATATCTTTACATTGAATAAGTCTGAGAGAATACATATACAATAGTCATGAATGAGTAGTACTGTAATAAGAGCCCACAGGCTACTAAAAAAACAAAGTATCTATTTTCGCATTAACTATGTAGAGTTATACAAACTGTAAGAAAGATTCGGACACACAAAGGGGAGTGACAAGACTTGACACATTAGGATTAGGATGGGTGGGGTAAGGTGGAGACTCAGTCAGTTTGAAACATCAAACACCATGTCCCATTGCTTCCAAACTCGGTCAAATTTATCCACCGAGGCAAGCAATGTAGCTGACATATGTTCGAGGCGTCTGACTTCTAATATACTATTTATGAGTTCAGCCCGTGACGGGCAATCTGTCCTTTTCCAAAATCTTGCCAGCAAACGCCTAGCCGCAGTCAAAATGTATAACATTAACTTCAATAGGTGTTTCTTCAAAGGTATATGTGGGATATTCAGCAAATATATGTAAGGGTCTAAGGGGAACCTTACTTCAAACAAGCTGTATAGAACTTCTTGTACCATGATCCAGAAAGGGGTTAGAATCTGGCATTCCCAGAAGATATGAATATGTGAACCCTCCTCCGTTTTGCATCTCCAACAACGATCCGAAATATCAGGATTAAACTTATGCAATAATTGTGGAGTGTGGTACCAGAACATCATTATTTTGTAAGTGTTCTCTCTGTGAATAACACAGGTTGATGTCATCGCAGCTCTCTGCCAAATTATTTTCCAATCATCCACTGAAATATAACGGTGCAAGAGCGATTCCCATTTAGATATGTATGAATGACAGATAGATGCAGGAGAGGCCGGGGAGGAGAGGAGCACATATATTTCAGATATAAGACCCTTGGTTGACTCCGAGAGCTTACACGTCTTCTCAAAAGACGTGGGGATAGATACCTGTTTTGAGTGAAACAATGTAGTAAACAAATGTTGGATTTGCAAGTACTGATATCTAGTAGCTTCCGTAAGCGACCTAGAGCTTCTAAGTTCATCAAATGAAAGTAGTTGTAGCGTTCTATAATCAATCAGATCTGCAAACATATACATTTTCTTGGAAAACCAAGGTTTAAAAAAGGAGACTTTTGACCCAACACTGAAGAGCGGTGTAAACAGAAAAGATGTCATGGAGGACTTCTCGGAAATTAGAGAGAAACAGTGTTTACAATATTGCCATATTTTGTATGTATGTAGCATTGGTCCTAACAATTCTGGTAGTTGGACTTGGGGAATTGGGGACCACAACAAAGAGTTAGGATGTATTGGGGCAATCCACAATTTTTCAATTTCCATCCACCTGGAGTAAGCATAGAGTCTAGACCATGCCGGTAACTGTCTAAGATGTGTGGCCCAATAATATTTGGCAATGTCTGGAACTGCCAATCCCCCTTGAGATTTCAGGGCCATAAGGGTACTACTAGCTATCCTATGTCTCTTCCCATTCCATATGAATTTAAATATACCGGCCTGCAATGCTCGTAGCTCCGTCCTTGGTACATGTACCGGGAGGGTCTCAAATAAGTAGAGTAATTTTGGCAAAATGGACATTTTAACTGCTGCTATGCGGCCGAACATGGATATGGGAAGAGACATCCATTTAGTCATCTGACGCTTAAGTTCTTGAAAAAGGGCGGGGAAATTATGGGAATATATAGAAGAATATGTTGCCGTCAGGTTTACACCTAAATAGCGCAAGGCAGCATCTTGCCAGCGAAAACGATAGTTAGACCGTAGCGGAGTTAGGACGTCTGCCGGCAAATTCAAGGGAAGGGCTTCTGTTTTCGAGGAGTTATTCTTATATCCGGAGAGCCGACTATATAGTGTTAACAAACCAAATAAGTTGGGCAAAGTAATATGCATGTCAGATAAAGTAAGTAGGACATCATCTGTGAATAATGATATTTTATATTCAACTTGGTTAACCATGATTCCATGAATGTCCGGGTGGGACCTAATTGCTGCAGCTAAGGGCTCAATGCAAAGCACAAACAAGAGAGGGGAGAGCGGACATCCCTGCCTGGTGCCGTTTTTAATCGAGAAAGGAGCTGAGTTTGCATATGGTAATTTAATTGTCACTGTAGGATGGCTATATAATGAATGGAGGGCTGAGAGAAAGGGACCAGAGAATCCAAAAGCCTGCAGGGTGGAAAACATGAACGGCCAGCTTAAGCGATCAAACGCTTTTTCAGCGTCTAGACTCAATAGTAATGCCTGTTGATGCTGCCTATTGGCAATATCTATCAGGTTGATAAGTCTCCTCGTGTTATCTCCACCCTGACGGCCTCTCACAAAGCCAACCTGATCTGAGTGTATCAATTGCGGGAGCCAATACGCCAACCGGTCCGCCAACAGCTTGGTGAATATTTTTAGATCAGAGTTTAGAAGAGCAATAGGGCGGTAATTTGTGCAATCCAGGGGGTCTCTTCCTGGCTTCGGAATAATAGTTATATGGGAATGAAGCATGGTTTCTGGTATAGCTGTGCTTTGTAAGAATGAGTTAAAAAGCGTACACAGATGGGGTACGAGAAGAGATGAAAATGTCTTGTAGTAAGAATAGGGTAACCCATCCGGCCCAGGTGATTTGCCATTAGGTAACTGGGAAATTACACCTTGAATTTCCTCAGCCGTGATCTGGGCGTTAAGCGCAGACCCTGCTTCTGATGACAGTTTGGGTATACTACCCTGAGCCAAAAAAAGAGTCAAATAGTGCCTGGTGATCTACTGGGTCGGAGGGTGTCTGTGGTGTAAGAGAGTATAAAGAAGCATAGTATTTCTGAAATTGGTCAAGTATCGCTTTGGGGTCGTACACCATGTCTCCATTGCTCGTTCTCAGGGACATTGGGGTAGTAGTCGCGGTTGACTCCCGCAATTGACGGGCCAAAATAGTGTGTGATTTATTCCCCCACATATAAAACCGTTGTTGCGAATACAATAGGAGTTTACCGTTTTTTTCAAAAGCCATTTCACGCAATCGAACACGGAGGAGTACTATACGCTGTAATAAGTGACAGGAGCGATGAGACCCCAGACGAGCTTTTTAACTGTTTTAACTGGGCAAGGGTGTTATTATAGCGGAGATTATAATCTCTTTTCAATCTAGTGCTTACACTAATACACTTGCCTCTGAAAACGGCCTTATGCGCCTCCCACAATATAGCTACAGATGGGGCTGAGGGCTGATTAAAGGCAAAATATTCCTTCAAGGAACTACCTAACTCCTGCCTAGTCGGTAATTTAGTTAGTAGAGATTCATTAAGCCGCCAGTGGCATACCCTAGGACGAGTACCCCCTGGATTAAACGTGACAGAGATTGGCGCGTGGTCTGACCACGTAATATTTCCTAACTCAGCATCTGTCAACATCCTAAGGGTAGGTGTATTCCCAAAGAAATAGTCTATACGGGTATGAGTACTGTGAGGGTGGGAATAAAATGAATATGTCCTAGCCGAAGGATTATCAACCTTCCACAGATCATACAGAGCATATTGTCTAATGAGCTTTCTAAAGAGGCGTGACAATTTTCGTTGGGCTCTAGACGGTGGTGTGTTTCCGGGGGGCAAAGGGATTTTAAACCCCCCTCTGGCACCATGACTGGGTTTGACTGCTACCTCTACACTCCCGTATTTTTTGGCTCCGAACAGTGCTGATTTTAGACAATATGTGGCCCTGGGCAAAATTTTAAGTGGGTCCACAAATGAAATATTGTAACACATAAACATTTAGCCAGTTCTAATAATGTATGCCAGAGTATTGTCTAGGTCTTAACCACATCAGCCCCCCTAGCTTAAACACCCTTAATGACCAGGCCACTTTTTACACTTCTGCACTACTCTACTTTCACCGTTTATTGCTCGGTCATGCAACTTACCACCCAAATGAATTTTACCTCCTTTTCTTCTCACTAATAGAGATTTCATTTGGTGGTATTTCATTTCTGCTGACATTTTAACTTTTTTTGTTATTAATCGAAATTTAACGAAAATTTTGCAAAAAAAAAGACATTTTTCACTTTCAGTTGTAAACTTTTTCAAAAAAACGACATCCATATATAAATTTTTCTCTAAATTCATTGTTCTACATGTCTTTGATAAAAAAAAAATGGTGTGGGTAAAAGTTATAGTGTTTACAAACTATGGTATGAATTTCCGCTTTTTGAAGCAGCTCTGACTTTCTGAGCACCTGTCATGTTTCCTGAGGTTCTACAATGGCCAGACAGTACAAACACCCCACAAATGACCCCATTTCGGAAAGTAGACACCCTAAGGTATTTGCTGATGGGCATAGTGAGTTCATAGAACTTTTTATTTTTTGTCACAAGTTAGCGGAAAATGATGATTTTTTTTTTTTTCTTACAAAGTCTCATATTCCACTAACTTGTGACAAAAAATAAAAACTTCCATGAACTTACTATGCCCATCACGAAATACCTTGGGGTGTCTTCTTTCCAAAATGGGGTCACTTGTGGAGTAGTTATACTGCCCTGGCATTCTAGGGGCCCTAATGTGTGGTAAGTAGTTTGAAATCAAAATGTGTAAAAAATGACCTGTGAAATCCTAAAGGTGCTCTTTGGAATGTGGGCCCCTTTGCCCACCTAGGCTGCAAAAAAGTGTCACACATCTGGTATCGCCGTACTCAGGAGAAGTTGGGCAATGTGTTTTGGGGTGTCATTTTACATATACCCATGCTGGGTGAGATAAATATCTCAGCAAAAGACAACTTTTCCCATTTATTTATACAAATTTGGCATTTGACCGAGATATTTCTCTCACCCAGCATGGGTATATGTAAAATGACACCCCAAAACACATTGCCCAACTTCTCCTGAGTACGGCGATACCAGATGCGTGACACTTTTTTAAAGCCTAGGTGGGCAAAGGGGCCCACATTCCAAAGAGCACCTTTAGGATTTCACAGGTCATTTTTTACACATTTTGATTTCAAACTACTTACCACACATTAGGGCCCCTAGAATGCCAGGGCAGTATAACTACCCCACAAGTGACCCCATTTTGGAAAGAAGACACCCCAAGGTATTTCGTGATGGGCATAGTGAATTCATGGAAGTTTATATTTTTTGTCACAAGTTAGTGGAATATGAGACTTTGTAAGAAAAAAAAATAAATCATGATTTTCCGCTACCTTGTGACAGAAAATAAAAACATCTAGGAACTCGCCATGCCCCTCACGGAATACCTTGGGGTGTCTTCTTTCCAAAATGGGGTCACTTGTGGGGTAGTTATACTGCCCTGGCATTTTAGGGGCCCTAATGCGTGAGAAGTAGTTTGAAATCAAAATCTGTAAAAAATGCCCTGTGAAATCCGAAAGGTGCTCTTTGGAATGTGGGCCCCTTTGCCCACCTAGGCTGCAAAAAAGTGTCACACATCTGGTATCGCCGTACTCAGGAGAAGTAGGGCAATGTGTTTTGGGGTGTCTTTTTACATATACCCATGCTGGGTGAGAGAAATATCTCGGCAAAAGACAACTTTTCCCATTTTTTTATACAAAGTTGGCATTTGACCAAGATATTTATCTCACCCAGCATGGGTATATGTAAAATGACACCCCAAAACACATTGCCCAACTTCTCCTGAGTACGGCGATACCATATGTGTGACACTGTTTTGCAGCCTAAATGCGCAAAGGGGCCTAAATTCCTTTTATGAGGGCATTTTTAGACATTTGGATCCCAGACTTCTTCTCACGCTTTAGGGCCCCTAAAATGCCAGGGCAGTATAAATACCCCACATGTGACCCCATTTTGGAAAGAAGACACCCCAAGGTATTCAATGAGGGGCATGGTGAGTTCATAGAATTTTTTTTTTTTTGGCACAAGTTAGCGGAAATTGTTTTTTTTTTTTTTTTTCTCACAAAGTCTCCGTTTCCGCTAACTTGGGACAAAAATTTCAATCTTTCATGGACTCAATATGCCCCTCACGGAATACCTTGGGGTGTCTTCTTTCCGAAATGGGGTCACATGTGGGGTATTTATACTGCCCTAGCATTTTAGGGGCCCTAAAGCGTGAGAAGAAGTCTGGAATATAAATGTCTAAAAATTTTTACGCATTTGGATTCCGTGAGGGGTATGGTGAGTTCATGTGAGATTTTATTTTTTGACACAAGTTAGTGGAATATGAGACTTTGTAAGAAAAAAAAATAATAATAATTTCCGCTAACTTGGGCCAAAAAAAGTCTGAATGGAGCCTTACAGGGGGGTGATCAATGACAGGGGGGTGATCAATGACAGGGGGGTGATCAGGGAGTCTATATGGGGTGATCACCCCCCTGTCATTGATCACCCCCCTGTAAGGCTCCATTCAGACATCCGTATGTGTTTTGCGGATCCGATCCATGTATCCGTGGATCCGTAAAAAACATTCGGACGTCTGAATGGAGCCTTACAAGGGGGTGATCAATGACAGGGGGTGATCAATGACAGGGGGGTGATCAGGGAGTCTATATGGGGTGATCAGGGGTTAATAAGGGGTTAATAAGTGACAGGGGGGGGTGTAGTGTAGTGGTATTTGGTGCTACTTATTACTGAGCTGCCTGTGTCCTTTGGTGGTCGATCCAAGCAAAAGGGACCACCGGAGGACCAGGTAGCAGGTATATTAGACGCTGCTATCAAAACAGCGTCTAATATACCTGTTAGGGGTTAAAAAAAAATCGCATCTCCAGCCTGCCAGCGAACGATCGCCGCTGGCAGGCTGGAGATCCACTCGCTTAACTTCCGATCCTGTGAACGTGTGCGCCTGTGTGCGCGCGTTCACTGGAAATCTCGCGTCTCGCGAGATGACGCGTATATGCGTGACTCTGCCTGCAGCTGCCGCCTCCGGAACGCGATCCTGCATTAGGCGGTCCGGAGGCGGTTAAAATATCCCCCCACACCACCTCCCAGAAAAAAAAATTATACGTATATAGCCGTCAAATATTACCACTCTTCAAGGAGAAAATATTACCACCATACAGTGATTATATAGTTACATAGTTGCATAGTTGATATTAGAGATGAGTGAATTTTCACTTATAAAATTCTTTCACACTTCGTTTAGTGGTAAAAGATGAATTGTGTTATGGATTCCGTTACCACACACCATAACACAATTCTATGACGGAATGCATAACAGAATGCCTTTAGAAGCATTCTGTTATTCATTCTGTCATAATAGAAGTCTATGGGCTGCAAAACGGATCCGTCCTGTTTCCGTTATGCAGGAGAGGACTCCCCTGCATAACGGAAACGGACGGATCTGTTTTGCAGCCCATAGACTTATATTATGATGGAATAAATAACGGAATGCCTCTAAAAGCATTCCGTCATAGAATTACGTTATGGTGTGTGGTAACGGAATCCATAACACAATTCACCTTTTACCACCAAACGAAGTGTGAACGAATTTCAAAATATGAGTCCATCTAGTTCAACCGCCATACTGAACCTGAATAAAACGCACTGCACAGGGGACAGTATTACCAATGATTCCATGACCCATGTGGTGCCAGTATATATAATGCTCCCTCGTCCCCATTTGCAGTGCCAGTGTATAAACACTGCTCAAAAAAATAAAGGGAACACTTAAACAACACAATGTAACTCCAGGTCAATCACACTTCTGTGAAATCAAACTGTCCACTTAGGAATCAACACTGAGTGACAATCAATTTCACATGCTGTTGTGCAAATGGGATAGACAACAGGTGGAAATTATAGGCAATTAGCAAGACACCCCCAATAAAGGAGTGGTTCTGCAGGTGGTGACCACAGACCACTTCTCAGTTCCTATGCTTCCTGGCTGATGTTTTGGTCACTTTTGAATGCTGGCGGTGCTTTCACTCTAGTGGTAGCATGAGACGGAGTCTACAACCCACACAAGTGGCTCAGGTAGTGCAGCTTATCCAGGATGGCACATCAATGCAAACTGTGGCAAGAAGGTTTGCTGTGTCTGTCAGCGTAGTGTTCAGAGCATGGAGGCGCTACCAGGAGACAGGCCAGTACATCAGGAGACGTGGAGGAGGCCGTAGGAGGGCAACAACCCAGCAGCAGGACCGCTACCTCCGCCTTTGTGCAAGGAGGAACAGGAGGAGCACTGCCATAGCCCTGCAAAATGACCTCCAGCAGGCCACAAATGTGCATGTGTCTGCTCAAACGGTCAGAAACAGACTCCATGAGGGTGATATGAGGGCCCAACGTCCACAGGTGGGGGTTGTGCTTACAGCCTAACACCGTGCAGGACGTTTGGCATTTGTCAGAGAACACCAAGATTGGCAAATTTGCCACTGGCGCCCTGTGCTCTTCACAGATTAAAGCAGGTTTACACTGAGCACATGTGACAGACGTGACAGAGTCTGGAGACGCCGTGGAGAACGTTCTGCTGCCTGCAACATCCTTCAACATGACCGGTTTGTCATTGGGTCAGTAATGGTGTGGGGTGGCATTTCTTTGGAGGGCCGCACAGCCCTCCATGTGCTCGCCAGAGGTAGCCTGACTGCCATTAGGTACCGAGATGAGATCCTCAGACCCCTTGTGAGACCATATGCTGGTGCGGTTGGCCCTGGCTTCCTCCTAATGCAAGACAATGCTAGACCTCATGTGGCTGGAGTGTGTCAGCAGTTCCTGCAAGACGAAGGCATTGATGCTATGGACTAGCCCGCCCGTTCCCCAGACCTAGCATGCTCATTCCCAAAGCAGGGTGGAGACAGTCTGACACACACATCTCATGTGACGAAATCACATGACCGCCATTCATGCCAGTGGACCGATCGTACTACACCATTTCTTTAATAATATCTCAAAAGAAGGGAGTCAAACAATGCAAACTGGGCTAATGGCATCCCGCCAATATCACCCTTATTGACATACTCGCATATCTTCATATGTCAGTGGTTATATATCTGATGGTCCACCTGTCATAGGCAGTCACACTTTATCTCAAGGGGCGTGACGTCTCCACCGGGGGTCACCCGTTCAGAGGCAGCACGCCCAGATAGGAGCCACAGCCATCACCATGAAGCGACTCTGCATCCCGGTCCCCATCATGAGAAAACCATCCAATCTCACACAGACTGTATAATACCCTGGGGAGCCAATATACACAAATACATGGTCTAAAACAATGGCCATTTGCATTGTGCCAAAGGTCCCATAATATAAGGAGAAATATTAGAAAAAAATTACAAGGTCAAATCTTGTCTGTGTCGTCATGTGTCCCAATGTGATTACATGCATCAGTGAACACAAGAGGTAAATTAAAAAATATTTTTCCACATATCCATAACCGCCAATATGGTCCTACTGTCTTATAGCTTCCAAAGAGGTAATTCATTGTTGAACAGGTTTGCATATCCATCTATATAAAGAATAAATAAAACAAAAATCAGTTATTGGAATAAATCCAATAGTTGCACATGTATAAAACCCATACGAGAGAGGAGGGCAGAGTTCATCAGAACCATAGAAAAAAGGAAGAAAGAAAAATAAGAAGAAAAGAAACAAAGAAAGAAAAAACAAACAAAAAAAGAAAAAAGAAAAAGAACAGAAAAAAGACATTGAGAGTTATTCATATAACCCTGAAATCCACATTAAGGCCTCTAGGCTTGAGAGTTTGTAACTCAAAGATCCAATAAAGCTCTCTTCTTTTTAAACGTATCGTCCTGTCTCCACCCCTTCTGGACAAAGGCACTTGCTCAAGTACTCTGAATTTCAAATCACGCTCACAGTGTCCTGCCTCCTTAAAATGTTTGGGCACAGGTAAATCCAGCCTCTGTTTTCTTATAGTATACCAATGTTGGTTTAGGCGTGTTTTAACATCCCAAGTTGTTTCACCAACATACCACAGGTTACACGGACATGATAATAAATAGATCGCATATGTAGAATCACACGTGAGATATTGTTGAATTCTGATTGTTTTACCAGAGGCTGGATTTACAAAAGAATCACCTCTGATCATATAGGGGCAGTTAACACAATTGCAGCACGGATAGCAGCCCCTACGTGTGGAGCCGAAATACGTGCTGCAATCAATTCTGAAGGACCCAACATCAGCCCTGACTAATTTGTCGCCTAAGTTACGACTCCTACGAAAGGAGCACAATGGGGGGACCCTGAATTCCTCTATATTGTCAAAACCACTGGCCAAAACCGACCAGTGTTTCCTGACAATAGAGGAAACCTGAGGACTATTGATGCTGTGATCAGTGACAAATGGGATCCTCGGCATCACAGTCTTGGACCTCTTTGGGTCTCCATTCTTCATTCTAGTTTTGCTTTTACAGATACTATCAGAGATGAGCCTCTTAGGATAGCCTCTAGTCTGGAACTTGGTAGCCATCTCTGATAGTCTGAGGTCCCTGACCAGGCCCTCATCAACTATCCTAGCTACCCGTAACATTTGGCTGAGAGGAAGAGACTTGATCATTGGTCGTGGGTGATGACTTTCAAACCTTACAAGGGTATTTTTGTCAGTGGGCTTTACATAAAGATCAGTGGACAACTCGTGTCCCCTAATCGAAACCTCGGTATCAAGAAACTGTAGCTTGTCATGAGAGTGTACCAAAGTAAATTTGACACTCGGGTGAATATCATTCAAGAAGGAGTGGAAAGCCATGAGGTCCTCTGTGGCGCCCACCCATACCAAAAAATTGTCATCTATATAGCGCCACCACCCCAGCACTTGGCTGAAGTGGCGGCACCCATAGTTATAAGACTCCTCAAGATGGGTCATGTATATGTTTGCATAGGTGGGCACCTTGTAATTTTTTTATTAATATTTCTCCTTATATTATGGGACCTTTGGCACAATGCAAATGGCCATTGTTTTAGACCATATATTTGTGTATATTGGCTCCCCAGGGTATTATACAGTCTGTGTGAGATTGGATGGTTTTCTCATGATGGGGACCGGGATGCAGAGTCGCTTCATGGTGACGGCTGCGTCTGTGGATCCTATCTGGGCGTGCTGCATCTGAACGGGTGACCCCCGGTGGAGACGTCACGCCCCTTGAGATAAAGTGTGACTGCCTATGATAGGTGGACCATCAGATATATAACCACTGACCTATGAAGATATGGGAGTATGTCAATAAGGGTGATATTGGCGGGATGCCATTAGCCCAGTTTGCATTGTTTGACTCCCTTCTTTTGAGATATTATTAAAGAAATGGTGTAGTACGATCGGTCCACTGGCATGAATGGCGGTCATGTGATTTCGTCACATGAGATGTGTGTGTGTCAGACTGTCTCCACCCTGCTTTGGGAATGAGCATGCTCAGTTGATGTTCAGTGCTGGGTCGCCATCTTGGATGTGGGCGCCTATGTCTTTTATGTGATAGATAGTCTCGCGGGATGAGGAGTTTTTCACGCCTGCGCATTACTCAATTCCGATGCTATCTCAATGGCGCCTTTGGCAAGATTTATTTTCATCTTTTGTAATTTTTGGATTTTGGTTGTGGATCCAGAGAGGGATTGCACCCATTTTTGAAGTGTGCTGCTTTTTCTTTTTTCTACTTATACACTACTTACAAAAAGTTAGGGATATTTGGCAATGAAATTTATAGAAAATGTAAAAAGTTCACGCCATAGTGATATTATATCATGAAAGTAGGGCATTTAAGTAGAAGCATGCAAATGATTTCTTCATCTCAAACAATTTATTGAAACAAAAGCCAACAATAGTGGTGGGTATACCCCCACAAAAATATCAATGTCTCAATAACTTGTCATGTGGCCTTGAGCATCAATTACAGCTTGACAATGACTTCTCATGCTATTCACAAGTTGACTTATTGTCTGCTGAGGCATGGCATCCCACTCTTCTTGAAGGGCGTACCTCAGGTCATTGAGGTTCTGAGGTACAGAGTCACGAGCCTCTACACGCACAGCGAGTCAGCTGATCCCATAGGTTTTCAAAGGGATTCAGGTCTGGAGAAAGTTCAGGCCACTCCATTTGAGGTACCCCAGTCTCCAGTAGCTGTTACCTATTGATGCAACCTCGATGAGCTGGCGCATTGTTGTCCATAAAGATCAAATTAGGCCTGTGTTGTTCATGCAGAGGCACAATGACTGGATTAATGATGTTATTCACGTAGTATAGGCTTGTCACTGTACCATTCACATAGTGTAGGTGTAGGCAGTTCTGTATTGACTAGACACACCTGCCCACACTGTAACACCTTCCACCCCCAAGGGATCGTCTGGTGACAACAGTGGCTGATGCATAGCGCTCTCCTTGATGTCTCCAACATCGTTGGCGGCCATCATTTCTGCTCATCGTGAATCGACTTTCA
Organism: Bufo bufo; assembly: GCF_905171765.1. Lineage (NCBI taxonomy): Eukaryota > Metazoa > Chordata > Amphibia > Anura > Bufonidae > Bufo > Bufo bufo. Next base: position 334,762,691 of record NC_053392.1, on the reverse strand, counting down.
TCAGTAAACAGCACTGAGGCCTACTGGTCTCTGGCTCATGCAAGACAATGACGCCTGTGGTTAGGTACCCTTACAGGTCATCTAGCACACAGACCATGCTAATGTAACGGTTTTGAATGGTCTGTCATGACACTTGGGTGCCTCTCACCTCCCTTAAATGTGCCTGGAGGTTTGTGGCATTCATCATCCGGTTTCGCAGGGCATTGTTCACAATGAAGCAGTACTAAGGTACTGTATATCCAGATTAAATCTAAAGCGGTTTTGGTCCATTTGCATCCTTTGTCAAAGCTAAATCCTAGATGGAGAAAGTGCTGGCAGACATGGTCACTAATGTGTTGATCCTTCTTGCAACTTATCACTGGCTATATCCACCACCACTTCTTCCTTTTACCAACGCCATGGATCCTATTTGACAAAGGTCACAACTGGATCGAAACATCATTAGAGTTAATGTGGATATATTATGATATACTGGAAGGGATTGATATTAAATTATTTTGCCTTCACTGATCTTGGGATATGCCCATGGGCGGACTGGCCATAGACCCTACAGGGAAATTTCCCAGGTGGCTGCCCAAGACCTCCTCTTGGCTACCAGCCAGGTACATAAATATCTGATGATCTCAGCATTAATAAATGTAAGATCATCAGGCACTCATGCACCTGGCCAGCAGCCGCAGGTGCCCTCCTGAATTCAACTGTATTGCCATGCTCAGGATGATGCTACAGTGTCATACTGTGGTGAGGGTAGCAGTATTTTGTGCTGGACTGTGGTATTTGGTTTTGCAGAAGCTATATTTTATGCTGCACTGTAGTATTAGTTTTTTGCTGGGATGGTATTTTCTTCTGCACTACGGTATTGCTGGCCTTGCCTACTTCTGTTGTCCCACCGTCTGTAAGTTTGGACCAGCCTACAACATGGGGCCACTTTTAGGTTTTTTTTCAGGGCCACTTTATGTTTCCAGCCTGCCCCTGGATATGCCTTCACTTTTTTTCATCTATACTGTACTACAGACTGAAAAATCCTTTTACTAGCACCTTCCACTGTGTAGGAATGTGGTTCCGTTATTCCATAAAGTGCTATCCTGAGGATACGTTGTTAATATCAACATTTTGGAAACCCCTTTATAAGATGGAAAAGTACTTTTCTAAATGCAGGCCTGTTGGCAATCAGCAGGTGTTCACAGCTTTTTCTCCCAGTGATCGGTCACATTTTTCCAGGATGTAGAATTACATCTTTACATCACACACAATCCTCCACAGCACCAGCTCTTTTATCAGCTCTCCACTCTAGTGATCAGAGGGAATTCCCGAGTGGGGACCTCCTTCTGTAACATCTATATGCCCTAATAGACCTTAAGAGGTATTTCTTTGTGTTATTATGAGAGCCTTTATGAGTTCCATCACAATCATTTTTTATCTAGAGATGAGCGAATCGATTTGTAGCACCGCATTAACAGTCATTGCTCCAGTAGCGGAAGCTGAGCCTCTATGCCTGCGCCACCGCCTGGAGCAGCGATGCAGGCGTGAGATTGTCAGGGTCAACCTGGATGTCTGGACCTGTCAATCACGTCGCAGAAGGAGCATCTTCAGCTTTTTTTATTTTTTATTTATTTAACAGTTTTTTTTATTGAATTTCAGAAGACATACATGATATAAGATCAGGAAATGAAATACGTCAAGAAATTGTAACATCAAATGATTATTTTTGACATAGGGGAAGTAAGTAATAGTCTGGAGTGATGGTTGTCATACAAAGGATATAACGAGATAACAAACTGACAAACGTGTCAACAGAGATGCATAGGTTCATATCATAATGTTAACCACATTATTTTAAGTAAAATGCCTATAAGACTGCAACGGAGTAGGAGCATCTTCAGCTTTGAGGACACCTCGTCGCAGATACAGAACCCTGCTCAACTTGATGAGACGAATCGATTCTTATGACTCGATTTGCTCATCTCTGCTTTTATCTTTTAGGTCAGTTGATGATGCAGTGGCATACTGATGAAAACGGAAGTCAAGATTTCAGCAGCTTTCAATCAATTTAGCTAAATTGTGGAACAAATAAAAGTATACTGTAAAAAGTACAAGTGTGATTGGATGTATAATTGTAAAAGTCTAGCGCATGCACTATACTACAGCTTACATGTGGCAGATATGTTGCGGAAATATCTTTGACTGTCCCAGTCATCTGAATGGGGTTTGAAAACCTGCCAAAAACAACCCCTTTCAGTTCCATAAAATGGATTTTTAGTCACAGAAATTTCTGCATCAAATCTACAGAATGTGAACTTACCCTTAACCACTTTTACACCATACACATATGGCCACTTGATACAAATTAAGGAAAAGCTGGAAAAAGTAGAAAAAAATGAAGGCAATTAAAATATGAGTTGATTTTTGTAAACTGTATATAACTATATTAGTTTAGATAATAAGTTATTTGACTGCTGCATTTGTCACATGCAAACTCTTTCAGTACAGTTTTTTTATGTATATGAATTAGTTGTGAATAAGGACAACCTATAGAACAGTTTTGTAATACAGCTCGGAGTCTGGTGGAGTCTTGTAGAATCAGTATCCCCTTCACTGTGAGAGATTCATTGCCGTATGCACAATGAAATCTTACCAGACCATGTAATGGAAGTATAACCTGAGCCCCCCCCCCCCCCCCCCTGTTACTTGCTAGACAGCTAACTTTCTTTGGCTTTTGCTAAAGGTCGGTGCTGACAAATCTATCTATTTGGGGCAAATTGTCAGTGAGAAACTTCCGCTCGAACTATTTCGGACAAAACTGGATGTTTGAAAGGGTAAATCCCATTGCATGAAGGTCTGAACAATGGCCAAATGTGTTGATGTGCTGCTGGTGGTTTGGACGGGACAAAGAGCGGATTAATTGGGGCCTTGGCTGGCTGATTCGAGATGGCTCCACTCAGCCCGCACTGCAGGGTGCCCCATTGACTGGTACCACAGTCCCACTTTTCACAAACTCTAAACAAAAGTCAATTTCTCTCTCTCTTTTTTTTAATACAGGGAACGAGAGGGAGAAAAAGAAGGAGAGAGAGCCCGTGTTTGAGCTGTGCAAGGTGACTTGATGGATTATAAGACCCTGTTGTTTGGTTCTTTATGCCTGCTATAAAGTTAGTTACTTTCTCGGCATAGAAGAAGGCAAAGATAAAACAATGTCTGTTCTCACCATTCAAACAGACAAATTGATGTCAGGAAGCCATGATTTCTGGCATCTCCATCACACATACAATTACCAAGTTTCTCAATTAAAGAGAAAACTAACATTATGAAAATTATGACGCTCAAATCTCATTTCATTGGTTGTATTCTCTCTTACCCATCCTAATGTACAATGCTGACAAGTCTCTAAAGGTGAGGGTACATAGGAGCTTGGGTGAGATTTAACAGGGCTGATCTGAATCCTGCACTTGTATAGAGCACAATGTCTCTCAATAGAATTCAAAAGTCACAGGGAATCGTGTTAAAAACGGGTCATTTGTAGTTAATAATTAAGCAGGGATCCCCTGGGAAAGCAAACAAAGCAAAGTAGTATAATGTGTTGCTCCCTGGGATAATTAATATAATACAGGCACATACAAATGACTCTGAACCAGAGAAGACTTATAGCACGGAAAGTCTTGCTGAACTTTGAAAGTATGAAGGTATTAATTTATCTGTCTGTAGCAAACATATGTCATAAATGGCAGGTATCATTCAATGCAGAATATTATAATGACCATATTTTTTGTGATGAGTGAATTTCTTTAAATTCGATTAGGATTTAATTTGGGCTCATCAGTCTGGCAATTCAAGTCCGAATAAATTTGACCCTAATCGAAAGTACTTTAATTGTCCTGAATAGTTGTGGATGACATTCTGGAGTCTCCTAGGACTGTATGCAATTTGTTTTAAGCTATTTAACTGCACTGTTGGATTTTTCATATTTTTCATTAAAAAATAAAATGGCCTGAAAATTTTTCACATTTTGGTGGCAAATGCCTGCTGGTGTTTATACACGGACACTGTCTGGGGTCATGTGATCCTACTTCTTTATCTTTCCTCTCTTCTGATCTGAAAAATGGCTCATGCCATTTTGAGATATTTGCCCAGATGAAATCCCCAAAAATTCAAAATCTCTAATAAGATAATGATATAAAGTGGCAATAAGATACACACAGGGGGAGACTTATTATCTCCCTTGCTTCAGAAAAGTGGCTTAAAAAAGTCACTAGCTGTGTATTTGTGACTCTTTAAGTCGCAAATACCTCCTTTTATGCCGCCCTCGCAGCTTTTCCAGAAGGGGGTGTGGCAAGGGTGGGAAATAGGTGTAGCCAAAAGCTGAGAAAAAGTTATCTTAATTCATATCAGTTTTCTGGTGCAAATGAAGCCAGAAATCTACGGTAGCTCTAAACTGTCGTAGATTTCTGTTTAGGTGCACAGACTGCAGGAGGATGCACCTAATTTATGACAAGGCATGCGCTTCATCATAAATTAGGCGCATTCTCCAGCAGCACAGGGGATATCAAGTCCAGCACAGATAGCACCAGTCTTGATAAATCTCCCCTACAAAGCTTGGGGGAGGATTATCAAAACTGGTGTAAAGGAAAACTGGCATAGTTGCCCATAGCAACCAATCTGATTCTACCTTTCATTTTTTAAAGGAGTTCTGAAAAATGAAGTGTCGAATCTGATTGGTTGCTATGGGCAACTAAGTCAGTTTTTGGCTGTGGCACTCCGGTGAGTGCTGAGGACTCTTCCTAGGTCAGTGACATCACATTTATTGATCAGATGGCCTAGATGCAGCTCAGTCCCATTCAAGTGAATAGGGGGAGGGGCAAAACCAAGCACAGCCGCTATCCAATATATGGCGCTGTTGTCACGGTAGGGAAGGATAAGTGCAGCCCTGTTATCCACCCGCACCTCTATCACTACCTACTTGCACGGCCCGTTCTAACTGACGGTGTACAACTTGGCGACGATCCCTTTCTTAGATAAGTGCATGGGCCTAAAGACAAATACAAATACCGTAGACAAAGCAAGGGTCAAGCCAGGAGGACGCGTAGTTACCAAAAGGAGATAGCAAGGTCGAGGTAACAAACAAAGCCGAGGTCAGAAGCCAAACGGTCACGTCAAGTACAAAAGTAGGTAGCGAGGTCAAGGTCACAAACAGAGCCAAGGTCAAAGCACACACGAGATACACAATCCAAGAGAATGCTGGTGAAGGTAACAAAAGACCAATCACAGGCAACCTGTGGCCAGCAGGCTGCCTGTTTAAATAGCCTTGACTGGTGAGTCACATGATGTGGCCAGCGTCACGTGACTCACATTACACAGCCCAACACAGCTGAGTACCGATTCATCATTATCGGCGCTCAGCTCCCCTGCTGCTCGTAGTCTAGGGGAACGCCTGGTCCCCATGGAGACGAGGACACCAGCTGCGTCCTCGCTCCTGCACACAGATGGGATGCCGGCAGCGCTGCAAGAAGGAAGCGTGTCGCCGGCTCCCCATTACAGTTACCCATAATTACTGGAGCGGGTTTTTTCCAGGTGAGTTAGATGGAATCTTCTCACTAGCCTCGCAGCATGCATCTTACTAGCTGGCACCCAAAACCTCTCCTCAGGACAAAAGCCCTTCCAATGGACCAAAAATTTCAGAGCGTTGCGGACCATTCTCGCATCAATAATCCTAGAGATCTCGAATTCTGGTTGACTGGTGGTGGAGATTCCCGTGAAAGGGATACAGGTGACACAAACTTTTTAAGTAAAGACTTGTAAAAAGCATTATGGATAAAAAAGGAGTTGGGTAATCTTAACTCAAAAGATACAGGATTAATAATGCCCACAATCTCATAAGGCCCAATAAACCGTGGTGCAAACTTATTCGAGGGTGCCTTTAAAGACAAATTCTTGGTGGACAGCCACACTTTATCACCCAACTCAAAATCTACTCCTCGAGAGTGCTTTTAGTCTGCGTTACTTTTTTGAATTTCCTGGACTTTTCTCATGTTCAACTGAACCTGGGTCCAGACTGTGCACAGTTCTCTAGCCATTACATCAGCCTCTGAAGTTTGCAAAGAGGAGGGCGAAAACGAACTAAATCGCAGATGAAAACCAAGATTACAGTAAAACTGAGACATACCAGTAGATGAATTCACCCAGGGGCGTACCTAGAGCATTTGGCACCCAGGGCAAACCCTTTGTTCCCCCCCCCCAAGAAAGTTAAGAAAACATGCACAAACTTTTTTCAATGTTTTCAATAATATTTATTACCTTAATTACACCCCCTCCCTTAATTACACCCCCCCCTTAATTACACACTCCCCCCCTTAATTACACCCCCTCCCTCCCCACCTTAATTACAAACCCCTCCCTTAATTACACACACACATCCCTTAATTACACCTTAATTACACCCCCCCCCTTAATTACAAACCCCCACTTTATTACACACACACACACCCCTTAATTACACAATTATTTACTCACATTTTGATGATGCCTCAGGCTCCGTCCGACCGCTGGTAATGGATCCTTCCGCTTCTTTAAAAGATCCGTAAAGGCGGCGCAGCGTCAGCGTCAGCGTCGTGACGTCATGTTGCGCGCCGCCGCAATAATCCTTCCACAGAAGCCGGCGCCTGGTGGAGTCGCGTCGCGGTGCAGCAGTGGATGGAGGGGTGACTCCGTCATGGCACCCCCCTTGTGAGTGGCACCCGGGGCGGGCGGGCCGCCCCCCCGCCCCCCCCCCCTTGGTACGCCACTGAATTCACCTAGTTGTTAATGGTGAATTCAGCCAGAGGCAGATGTTTCACCCACAGCAAGGAGGAAGCGCGTCGCCGGCTCCCAGTTACAGCTGTGCTTGGTAAGCTGGGAGGAGGCCGTTGCTCTCATCGAAGCGTTTCTGCCACTTCAAACAGCTGATTGGTGGGGGTGCCTGATTACATATTGATGACCTATTCTGAGGACCTCCACTGGTCAGATATTGATAGCCTATCCTTAGGATAGTTCATCAATTTTGAACTCCCAGAAAACCCCTTTAATGTGAAGCAATCCTGCAAAAGTAGGAGTTATTGACTGAAACTGGACTCCTCTGTACCTCCTGTAAACCATATCCTTTCTTGTGTATGATACAGTCCTGATCAAAAGTTTAAGACCACTTGAAAAATGGCAAAAAATCATATTTAGCATGGCTGGATCTTAACAAGGTTCCAAGTAGAGCTTCAACATGCAACAAGAAGAAATGAGAGTGAGACAAAATATTTTTTGAGCATTCAATTAATTGAAAATAACGATGAAACTGAAACAGGCTGTTTTTCAGCTGATCTAAATTTTAAACAGCCTGTTTCAGTTTATTCGTTATTTTCATTAAATTGAATGCTCAAAAAATGTTTTGTCTCACTCCCATTTCTTCTTGTTGCATGTTGAAGCTCTACTTGGAACCTTGTTAAGATCCAGCCATGCTAAACATGATTTTTTGCCATTTTTCAAGTGGTCTTAAACTTTCGATCAGGACTGTATGAAGAACTGACACCCCATTCTTCCACAAAATCATGAACACTTTTCAATATAGTTGTTGCTGCAGGATCCTGACATACATTGGCCACCTATATGCCGAAAGATACCATTACAGTCTATGGGTACAGCAGAGAGATTTGTTGACTGTGCAATACAAATTTGGTGAAAATCAAGCTGCGAAAAACAGTTAGCTATTGTCAAAGTCAGTGGACTGTCTATGTAATGGTTCTTGCTCATAGAGGAATTGAATGTCACTAAAATACATTTAATGTAACCAGAGGTTTTTATAATAACTTAAAAAAACACAACAAAGGTAATAAGCTGAAAAGAAAAAGCACACTGCCAGCTCAACCCATACCTATATACTGGCTCTATCACCCTAAGTTATACATATCTTATATCAAAATAGCTGAGAAAAAAATGGGGAACCCATTAAAATACTTCTTAGTGTGGATTTGCTAAACTAAAAAAAAACACAATGAAGGTAATTAAGCTAAATAGAAAATGGACACTGCCAACCCAACACATACTTAGGCCTAGTTAGTTCACACTTCAGTGCTTGATCAGTGTTTTCCACCAGTGATTGTGAGCCAACACCAGGAGTGAATCGTACACATAGATAAGGTATAATGGTATAATGGAAAGATCTGCACCTGTTCTGTGTATTAGACCCACACCTGGTTTTGGTTTAGAATCACTGATGGAAATCACTGACCAAACACTAAGGCCTCCTGCACACGAACGTATTTTTTTGCGGTCCGCAAAAACGGGTCCCGTTTTTCCGTGATCCGTGACCGTGTTTTCGTCCGTTGGTCTTCCTTGATTTTTGGAGGATCCACGGACATGAAAAAAAAGTCGTTTTGGTGTCCGCCTGGCCGTGTGGAGCCAAACGGATCCGTCCTGAATTACAATGCAAGTCAATGGGGACGGATCCGTTTGACGTTGACACAATATGGTGCCATTTCAAACGGATCCGTCCCCATTGACTTTCAATGTAAAGTCTGGAGTCCCTTTTATACCATCGGATCGGAGTTTTCTCCAATCCGATGGTATATTTTAACTTGAAGCGTCCCCATCACCATGGGAACGCCTCTATGTTAGAGTATACTGTCGAATATGAGTTAGATCGTGAAACCTCATTTCCGACAGTATATTCTAACACAGAGGCGTTCCCATGGTGATGGGGACGCTTCTAGTTAGAATATACTACAAACTGTGTACATGACTGCCCCCTGCTGCCTAGCAGCATCCGATCTCTTACAGGGGGCCGTGATCAGCACAATTAACCCCTCAGGTGCCGCACCTAAAGGGGTTAATTGTACTATCATATCCCCCTGTAAGAGATCAGGGCTGCCAGGCAGCAGGGGGCAGACCCCCCCCCTCCCCAGTTTGAATATCATTGGTGGCCAGTGCGGCCCCCCCCCCTTCCTCCCTCTATTGTAATAATTCCTTGGTGGCACAGGGTGCCCCCCCCCCCCCCGCCCCCCCTTCCTCCCTCTATTGTAATAATTCGTTGGTGGCACAGTGTGCCCCCCCCCGCCCCCCCTTCCTCCCTCTATTGTAATAAATCGTTGGTGGCACAGTGTGCGCCCCCCATTGCCCCCCCCCCTCCCTCTATAGCATTAACAACATTGGTTCCCAGTATGCGGCCTCCCATCTTCCCCCCCCCCCCCGATCATTGGTGGCAGCGGGTTACTAGCAATAGTACAATATTAAAAGATTCATACTTACCTGGGAGCTGCGATGTTCGTGTCCGGCCGGGAGCTCCTCCTACTGGGAAGTGACAGTTCATTTAGCAATGCGTCGCACAGACCTGTCACTTACCAGTAGGTGGAGCTCCCGGCCGGACACGAACATCGCAGCAGCCGGTAAGTATGAATCTTCTACTATTGTACTATTGCTAAGTAACCATGGCAACCAGGACTGTAGTAGCGTTCTGGTTGCCATGGTTACCGATCGGAGCCCCAGCGATTAAACTGGGACTCCGATCGGAACTCCGCTGCCACCAATGATGGGGAGGGGGGGGAGATGGGAGGCCGCACACTGGCCACCAATGTTGTTAATGCTATAGAGGGAGGGGGGGCCGATGGGGGGCGCACACTGTGCCACCAACAAATTATTACAATAGAGGGAGGGGGGGGGCGCACTGGCCACCAACCTATTATTACAATAGAGGGGGGGGGGCGCACTGGCCACCAATGATATTCAAACTGGGGAGGGGGGGAGGGTCTGCCCCCTGCTGCCTGGCAGCCCTGATCTCTTATAGGGGGCCGTGATCAGCACAATTAACCCCTTCAGGTGCCGCACCTGAAGGGGTTAATTGTGCTGATCACGGCCCCCTGTAAGAGATCGGGTGCTGCCAGGCAGCAGGGGGCAGTCTTGTACACAGTTTGTAGTGTATTCTAACTAGAAGCGTCCCCATCACCATGGGAACGCTTCTGTGTTAGAATATACTGTCGGTTCTGAGTTTTCACAAAGTGAAAACTCAGCTTTGAAAAAGCTTTTATGCAGACGGATCTTCGGATCCGTCTGTATAAAAACTAACCTACGGCCACGGATCACGGACACGGATGCCAATCTTGTGTGCATCCGTGTTCTTTCACGGACCCATTGACTTGAATGGGTCCGTGAACCGTTGGCCGTGAAAAAAATAGGACAGGTCATATTTTTTTCACGGCCAGGAAACACGGATCACGGATGCGGCTGCAAAACGGTGCATTTTCCGTTTTTTCCACGGACCCATTGAAAGTCAATGGGTCCGCGAAAAAAAACGGAAAACGGCACAACGGCCACGGGTGCACACAACGGTCGTGTGCAGGAGGCCTAACTGTGTGAATGAGGGATCACGGTATATACTGCCTTAATCACCATAAGTTATATATTTATATCAAAATAGCTGAAACAAAATGTAGAACCTATTTTAATACTTCTAAGTGTGGATTTACAAAACTAAAAATGAAAAAAAAAAAAAAGAGAAATTAAAACAATTTTTTTTTTTATACTTTTTTGCACAGTTTATCCTAAATGAAAGTGAAAAAATTATGTTTTTTATTTACTTGGCAACTCCCCCAGACGTCTCTGTCAGGTAAAAAACATGTTTTGTGAGTACATTGGGGAGCTCATATGAATGACATCTAGCTAAATTGTTAGGTCACATGACCTTCTTCAAAGTGCAGACCAGGGCCGCCTTTTCGAATGGGCACGCTGGGCAGTTGCCCGGGGGCCCCACTTGCCTGGGGGCCCGCCTGCCCAGTGAACCCACCAGCCAACTTCCCAACCGTCATTTAGCAGCGTTGCCGCCAGGGCCGTCTTTACCAAGGGGCAAAAGGGGCAGCTGCCCTGGGCCCAGTTGCTCCTGGGGGGGCCCAAGGCAGCTGCCTCTTGAGCCCTGCTAGCTACTGCCCCGGGTGTCAGGCTGTCGGCTACACAGGCATCATGATCGTACTGTGTTAATGATCTTAATTCTAGGACCTTAATGAGTTTTGATCTAGGACCTTAATGACATCATTACCATGTGACCAGTAACCTAGCAATTACTGGTCACATGGCTATGAAGTCATCACAGGTCCTATCAGGAGTGTTGCAGAAGTTAACTGTGGAGCTTTTCTGTGTAAAGATTACATCAGAAAAAGGTGACATGGGGTTGTTATTTTAATATACTGTAAACTACTGTATAGTGGGGTGCTGTGTACTGTGTGGGGGGCTGTATACTGTGTGGGGGCCTGTATACTGTGTGGTGGGCTGTATATTGTGTGGTGGGCTATATATTGTGTAATGGGCTGTATATTGTGTGGTGGGCTGTATACTGTGTGTGGGGGGGGGGGGGGTGGCCTGTATACTGTGTGGTGGGCTGTATAGTGTGGGGGGCCTGTATAGTGTGGGGGGCCTGTATAGTGTGGGGGGGGGGGCTGTATAGTGGGGGGAGTGCTATACTGCTGTACTGTATAGTGTGGGGGGCTGTATACTGTGGGTGCGGTATAGTGTAGAGTGCTGTACTGTATAGTGTGGGGGGCTGTATCGTGTATAGTTTGGGGTGCTGTATACAGTGAGGTGCTGTATAGTGTGGGGGTCTATACTGCTCTACTATATACTGTGGGGTACTGTATAGTGTGGGGTGCTAAACTGCATACTGTGTGGTGCTGTATACTATAGGGTGCTATACTGCATACTGTGTGGTGCTGTATACTATAGGGTGCTATACTGCATACTGTGTGGTGCTGTATACTATAGGGTGCTATACTGCATACTGTGTGGTGCTGTATACTATAGGGTGCTATACTGCATACTGTGTGGTGCTGTATACTATAGGGTGCTATACTGCATACTGTGTGGTGCTGTATACTATAGGGTGCTATACTGCATACTGTGTGGTGCTGTATACTATAGGGTGCTATACTGCATACTGTGTGGTGCTGTATACTATAGGGTGCTATACTGCATACTGTGTGGTGCTGTATACTATAGGGTGCTATACTGCATACTGTGTGGTGCTGTATACTATAGGGTGCTATACTGCATACTGTGTGGTGCTGTATACTATAGGGTGCTATACTGCATACTGTGTGGTGCTGTATACTATAGGGTGCTATACTGCATACTGTGTGGTGCTGTATACTATAGGGTGCTATACTGCATACTGTGTGGTGCTGTATACTATAGGGTGCTATACTGCATACTGTGTGGTGCTGTATACTATAGGGTGCTATACTGCATACTGTGTGGTGCTGTATACTATAGGGTGCTATACTGCATACTGTGTGGTGCTGTATACTATAGGGTGCTATACTGCATACTGTGTGGTGCTGTATACTATAGGGTGCTATACTGCATACTGTGTGGTGCTGTATACTATAGGGTGCTATACTGCATACTTGGGGGTTTACATCCACTTTAATCATACAACTAAAAAAACGAAATAAATATAGATATATATATAAATGTACACACACTCTGGTGCTGGTGGGTAATGCTGGTGTGGGTACTGCTGGTGCTGGTGGGTATTAATGTTGGAGTGGCGTGTGTACTGCCTGGGTACTCTACATTGTGACATCACAAAAAAAAAAAATGTTTGGGTTTACATCCACTTTAAGTTATTAGTGCCCCTCAAGTTTTGACTGTAATATCTTATGTGTCCCCCTTATATAGCAATCTTAGAGTTGCCACTCGTTCGAGGAAGTGTAAAAAAGGTGAGGAAAAATAAAGTTTATTACGTGTTGGTGAAAATAACCTTTAGTGCAGAAATGAAACGTAATGTTTTGAGTGGAGCACAGAAGAGGAAAAAGGCTGCAGAGGAGAAAGAGAAAATGTGCAAACTTCCAAAACTAACATCTTGGCTCAATCCAGGTGCAACGTCAGCCAGTAGTTCTGCTCCTCCAGATGTAGCATCCACATCTACATGCACTCCAATTCCAGCAGAAATACCAATGGTATCATTACCTGATCCTACTGCTGGGGAAAATCCACAAGAGGAAATGCCCAATAAATATCGCCTTATTGATAATTTGCATTTTTATTCTAGTGCGTGATTGTGTAGACAGGGCCCCAGTGCACTGTATTGCCCGGGGGCCTATAATGCTCTTAAGATGGCACTGGTGCAGACTATAGGCAGTTTAGATCTACAGAACTTGCAGATATTCTCAATGTTTTATGTAGATTCAAACTGTGAGATTTTATTAGAGATATGCTTTATATGTAAAATCTCTGAGTCCAGTGCTCAGTCCAATCAGTGACAGACAGCCTTCTTTGTATAAGTGTTTATGCAGAGTTTATGCTGTCAATCTCTGACTAGGACAGCCCACATGACTCCTAATGAGTTGAGATTCTTCTCCCACAAAACTATATGTATGTTTATCTTCTCAGCTCCTCCTGTTCTATAACATGCTGTCTGCAGAATGCACTGCATTTCATGATGACAGATTCAATTTAAAGTTCTTATAAATGTGTCTTGTTTCAGTGGAAACAGTTCCTCATCTGTTGGTTAGCTTTGCTATGGATATGGTTTCAGCTCACAAAATTCTCCATCCACTGAGTATGCACGGTTAGTACTCATGGCTTTATACAACCTCTGTATACATTTACATTCAAAGGTATAGTATTCCCCATGCCCATGCTCGTTAGGGTGCTACTGTACCTCTGTATGTATACAAAAATTCCAACACAGGAAGTACCATGATACAATTTTCTTGCTTTATGAGAGACTGGCTTACGCGTTTTCAAACAAATGTTCTTAATCATAGCCTCAATGATTTTAATATTTTTCAGTAAACTATGACCTAGATTTTATCATGAAACTTCCTGTGCTGGACTTTTTGTATATTTCATTTTGGTCTTCACTGGGGATCGGTGCATGGTACTCTCCACTTGAAATACGGGAGGTTGAGTTGAATCCAATCTCATACAGAAGCATTCGGAATTTTTTCCCTTAAGAATAAAAAAATTAATAAAAAAAACATGAGTCGTGCAATTGAACTTTATTATATAAGAAGGTATTTATTAACTAGAAGTGGAAAATAGCTATGTAGTATGGCACAGCACAAATGCACCACACCATGGCAGATTGCTCTGTAGTAGCATTTACTACATGTGCCTTTATTTAGTCCAGGAGTGTGCATGAGAATAGCATATCATATATGCAGATCTGTCTTGTGTGGATGCTTAGCTTCAATACAAGGTGCCAGGACTGTGGTAAAATCCAGTGGCCTTCCACGCTTTGTAGAACTACACATTCCTAAAGAGTTGGTTAAATACATTGAACTTAGATGCATTTGTTAGCTTGTATTATTGTGTGTAGAAATATTGGTATAAAAGGTGTTTCAATTATTTTCTAAGGCGGAGACCTATGTATTCTGTGCAGTCACAAAGACTAAATAGAGTTATTTTTCCCGGCCTATAATCATCCCTTCTTTTACCCAGGCAGAAAAGTAAGTTGGCTGCTGCACACAATAGCCCTCTCCAGTCTTAGGTTTGGGAGACCTGAGTGACCTAGGAAAGTTAATTAGTGGACTAACAAAGAATAAGGCAGAGTAGAATACATCGCCTCTCCACCAGCCAAAGATGTCATCCATTAATTAGGGAAATCGTTAAGGTGGCCTTTATTGAGGCCATAGAAAATCTGCAGTTGGCGGTCGACAGTTTTGATCAGATTTGCCCCAGCTAAATAATGCTACCCTTAATGGTAAGGAGGGTTTCAGGGGGTGGGATGGGGAGGGATGTGTTTCAGCAACATTACAGTTAAATAGCCGCCAATTGTGACAGCTTTGATTCTCAGGGCATACTTTGTCCATGATGTAATCTTTATTGAACCTGGTAGAGAAGGGGAGGGAGAACAGAATAAGAGTTGGAGATAGAGAAGGAGGGAGAGTTCGAATGGTGGAAAGAGAAAGCTAAGAGACACACTGGTAGAAGAAAAGGATTAATGAACTCCAGAGGGAAGAGAGACAATGCCACTGAGAAACATGGCAGGATGAGTGGACATTGAGAGATAAAGGTTTAAATAAGGGCACCCTACACAAAAGCAATGAAACAAGAAAAACGATCCATGGACCTGGGGTAAGCATGCCAATAAATGGCAGCAAAGCAGGGATACCACTCAGATGTTAGAACCGTGGGCATTGTACCACAACACAGAATGGAATCAAACACTAGCAGCAATAATATATTATGTTTGATAACTCCATTGCTACAATGAATATCAATGTATAGCATTTACTGACAAGGCAAGGGGTCAAATGTATGCAACATGGCATTTTGAATGGGGGGGAACTTTAAGAACAGCATTCACTTCCTGTACTGAGATCAGGGAACTTAAAGATGCCCTGGAAAAAAACAACTAAAATTGGACCCATGTTGTAGGCAGGTCCAATTTGACAGAAGGCAGGCCAACAGAAGTAGGCAGGGCCAACAGAAGTAGGTGGGGCCAACTGAAGTAGGTGGGGCCAACAGAAGTAGGTGGGGCCAGCAATACCATAGTGCAGCACAGACTATCACCCTAGCAGAACCAAATACCACAGTGCAGCAAAAAATATTGCTATAATGCTTACAGGTAATAGGAAACCCTTTTCTTTCTAACATCTAAGTAAAAAAATAGCAGTGACCATTCTTTCT
Source organism: Bufo bufo (assembly GCF_905171765.1). NCBI lineage: Eukaryota > Metazoa > Chordata > Amphibia > Anura > Bufonidae > Bufo > Bufo bufo. The sequence goes on along the minus strand of NC_053392.1, from coordinate 334,747,061 downwards.
CGATATGTCCAATACGTGATGCCTACATTTTCACAGTGGCTTTGTTCCCATAATAACCAGGTTAATAACCATTTTAATATATATGGCTCACTAGTAATTTAATAAATGCATGAATTACTATTGTGTTATGTGTAGTAGGTCATTACCGATTTTATATTTGGCCTTTTTAATGTGTATCAATCAACAGTGGTAAAAACTGGATTCAGATACACTGTATGGAAGTATTGGGACACACCTCTTAATTATTGAATTCAGTTATTTAATTTAGTCTAATTTCTATAGGTGTATAAAATCCATCACCTAGTCATACAAACGTTTATGAAAAAGCTCACTGAATTCCAACATGGTACTCGAATAGTAATCCACTGTTTCACCAAATTATTTTGTGAAATTGTTTCCCTCCTAGATATTCCACAATGAACTGTGAGTTGTATTTTTTCAAAATGGAAACATTTAGGAACCACAGCAACTCAACCACAAATTGGCAGACCATATAAAGTTACAATGGGTGGACTGGGAACTTAAAGAGGCCCTGGAAAAAAAAAAAGGTCCTATGTTGTAGGCAGGTCCAAATTTAAAGAAGGCAGGACAACACAATTTAGATGGGGCAATACCATACTATGGCACAAAATACTGACCTACCAGAACCAAATACCACCAGGCAGCACAAAATAACTCCCCAGGAGCTGCCTTTCTGTTTTGGCAAGCGCCAGGTTCTACATTACATCCTCCTTCTCCAGTTGCCTCATGATGACAATACAATTGAATTCAGGAGTCAGGAGGCGACGGCCAGGTACATAGGTTCTTGACACTCCCAGTGTTAATTAACTCAGGGAGCATCAGATCATTACTTACCTGGCTGACATCTGTGAATGGAACCCAGGCGGCATCGGCCCAATAGGAAGTTTCCCTGTAGGGTGTATGACCAGTACGCCCCCTGAAAGTTACAGAGTGAGGTCACCAAGTGCTGAGGTGCATAAAAGTCGCTAGCAATTTGCTGACTCAATAACTGCAGAGTGCTAAACCTACTCAGGCATTAACATCAGCACAAAAACTGTGTAACAGGACCTTTATGGCATCGGTTTCCATGGCACAGCAGTTGCATACAAGCTTTACATCACCAACCATATTACCAAGTGTCAGATGGAATGGTGTAAAGCACACCACTTTCCTTGCCTGCACCTTCATATCCTGAGCTCTCGTCCTGTCCGCAGAAGTAATAATGTCATGTGTATTGCTGAGGCCAGTGATGGGCTGCAGCAGTGACCTGGGTGTATGGAATGTCACTACTACAGCAAGGAAAATAACGTCAGTGGCAGGGAGGACCATCACTGGAAGCGGCAGGGAGCAGTATTGATTTTTCTTATATTTTACTCAGCTGATCCCATAGGTGGGACTCAGGTCTGGAGAAAGGGCAGGCCACTCCATTTGAGGGTACCCCAATCTCCAGCAGCCGTTCCCTAATGTGACCTCGATGAGCTGGCACATTGTTGTCCATTAAGATGAAATTAGGCTTGTGTTGTTTATGCAGAGGCACAATGACTGGATTAATGATTTTAATCATTTAGTATGGGCTTGTTACTGTATCATTCACAAAGTGTAGGGCAGTTCTGTATTGTCAAGACACCTGCCCACACTGTAACACCACCACCAGCAAAGGCTCATCTGGTGACAACAGTGGCTGATGCGTAGCGCTCTCTTTGACATCTCCAACATCATTGGCGGCCATCATTTCTGCTCAGTGTAAATTGACTTTCATAAGTGAACAGCACTAAGGCCCACTGGTCCCTCGTCCAGCGTAGATACTCCCTGGCCCAGGGAAGATGATGATGCCTGTGCCTGGTGGTGTGGTGAGCTACCCTTGCAGGTCATCTAGCACGCAGACCACGCTGATGTAATGGGTTTCGAATGGTTTGACGTGACACTTGGGTGCCTCTCCAACTTAAATGTAAAATAAAGGCACAGTCGCAGTTTAGAAATTGCCCTTCAAATTTGAGGTGGCTAGAGTGGAGTTTCAATAAATGTCAATGGGCAAACAAATGGTCTTATTGTGAAAACTATGGCTTAGCCGTGGACATTTTTAGTGGCAGCAGGGATAGCTGAACGTTTTGATATAAGATTTGTGTAGGTGGGCTTGAAAAGGAGGGAGTGGAGGCAGTTTAGAAATCATGTCCTGATTTTTCCGCTCACACTCTAGCTTTTGTCAGCTCCCACTCTAGTTTTGAACATTCTGCCATTCATTCCTATGGGACAAATTTTGCCACAAAAATGCAGATATTTCGTGAACCATTCTGCGAAACATTCCACAAAGTAATAGCACACCAATCGGGAACAATCCGCACATTTCGGTATATTACTGTCTATGTAGTGTAAAAACTGTGGGAGGAGTTAGGGTGGTAAATTTGGCTATAATAATAAGAATATACAGTATATATGTGAGATAACAGTAAGTCGTCTTGCCATGCAAAGTGATCACTATTACAATCACTTAAACCCACACAGAGAATCATTGTTTCTGGATATGATCATCTGACGAATGAGTGCTTATTCATTGGGTGATCACTGGCACCTTTACATGAGCGAATTATTGTGAATAAGCATTTCTACAAGTGTTTATTCCTGATACTTGACCTAATGATTGGTCCATGTAAAATGACTTTTAGGTTTTCATAAAATCAAATAAAAAACAGGACAGTGACCAATCATTGATTTCAGGTGTGTATGACCCTTAGACATAGCATATGTAGTCACTGCTTTCGCCATACAGACCTGAAATGCACGATTGGTGATTGGTCTGTTTCAGTGTTTGATTTTATGGAAAATCTATTGCTGAACACTTTGTTATTTCAGTTGGTCTTCTATTTTAACCCATGATCTCTTTTGACTTGTATTCTGGTTATATAAGAGCATGCTGTGAAATTTTAATTCTGGCTAGGCTTTTTTGACCAGGTTGTAGTTAAAGGCCTCATGCACATGACCGTATGTATTTTGCGGTCCGCAGAAAACAGCAGGCCCCTAATAGAACAGTACTATCCTTGTCCGTAATGCGAACAATAATAGGACATGTTCTATTTTTTTGCAGAACGGAAATACAGACATACGGAAACGGAATGAACACGGAGTACCTTCCGGTTTTTTTTGCGGACCCATTGAAATGAATGGTTATGCATACGGTCCGCAAAAAAAATGTAATGGACACCTAAAGAAAATAAGTTTGTGTGCATGAACCCTAACTGGCAATGTGTCACCTCCCATCTACTCTAGAAAAAATAAGTAATTTGCTTGAAGAAGGCTTTGAGACTAGACAGATGTTTCAGAAACAGATGATTCATGTAGAAGCGCTGTTAGCTGTACTGCTTGCCTTTAGAATCTTCCTACCTCTCCTGAGGAAACCATACAGCAAGTTAAAGCGTATTTGTTGGTGTAGCAAAGAGATCAGAAAGGGATAGGTCTTATTAGATGATGTTAGAGAGGCTATGCTCAAATTATTCTTCCACTCTCCAATTAAATCCTCACACAAGGATTGTTCTAACAAACCTATGCTGGATAAAATGTCCCAGGGTCTGTGGCTCAGTCGTCCAGTGGGCTTCATGGACAAACGGCTAGGGACCCAGGGTCTGTGGCAGAGTATCCCTGTCTCAGCATCTTCTGGTCACTCATGCAGTTTGGCAGAGTCTCTCCTATTAAACACTGGTCCCTATCTGCAGACAACTAGGGGCTTTGACTGCTCTACTTTTATACCGTTTCTAACTGATCTAGAATGTTCTAGTGGAAGGAGTGAAGCTGGACAATCACAGCCTAAAAGAATCAATGTTACAGTTCAAGGCTGCCATAGACTTGTATTGTGTGTTAATACAGGTCAATAGAAATGACTAAGCCATTTTCAATCATAAACAACAGCCAGACAGAGCTAAACCAGATGGTCAGATGTTCACTGTGTCTAGCTTTCCCCTTCAAAACTCAGCTCTGCTTAGTCCATTATGACAGCAGTGGAAAATTTCTAGGCTCTCAGTGTATAGGCTAGAAATTCCCAAAGTCTCTTAGTGTGAACTGGCTGTGCATCATCAGTGCAAATACAGTGCTATAACAGAATCTTGATCAGAATATATCATATCAAATGCAATTCAACAGTATAAAACGGTATAAGTGCAAACAACGACATAAATCACTGTGCAATTTAACTCTTTAAAGTGCAGCAAAGTAGTGAGTTGATGGCTTGGCATACCACCAAGAGGGGCAAATGTCCACAAAAAGTCCAGGCTCCAAAGTACCCTTTATCTATGGCACTACACTTACAGCACTGTTTATTTTAAGAAACAGTTGCCAATGTATTCAATTTATTCCCACGAGGAATGACAGATGGATGGTACCCCACAGAGTTGTTCAAAATTGTTGTTTCATAGAGAATGCAAGTATTTACTATAACTTTTTCCGGGACATGTAAATAGGTTGTAAAATAAATGAATTTCAGGTTAATATGTTTATGTACAGTATATAAGATGTATCAGATATACTACTACACCTCTCTGACATCAGAACATTCAATCTTTCACTCTTTCTAGCTTTACAAAGATTTTTACTTTTTTTTACGTTGCCTTAATTAGTTTCCTCTTGCTCTTGTTCTTTACAAGCCATGTTATATGCTCACAACCTGTTGAAAGATCCAGTCATATTCTCTGATGTTACATAAGGCACAGATTCCTTGATTATGTACTTACCCCCACTCATGCCACTCATTTATTCTTCAGATACCCATAAATATTCCCAGTCAAGATACTGGCTGGAGCATTTGGCACAGCTGCAACTTGTTCATGCCTGGGTAAATAGAACAATTTCAGGCCCAGCACCTCTTCTCTACTTTTCAATTGCCATCGTCTCATTTAGTGAACATAAGCATTTTGAGTGGGCCATTGTTCAATATGTCTTTTAACATCAATGGGTTTAAATGGATTGAAGGCAATATTGTTAAGTAGTACATACATTATTAACTTTATTTTCCCATAGAGAAATGTAGCTTGCAAACAACCAAGACAAAGCAAAAGTAAGGGTGACTCCACCAATCTTCTGTCAAGATGGCACACAGAAAGCTCTCAACTACCATTTATAAAACACATACAGTAGGTATAAAAAATAATGATTTGAATATATCTGGTTGCAATATAGTAGCAATGGCAACTAATGTTAACTAGTAGTTAGCTAGGTAACTTCCTTATGGTTGTGGAACACAGCAGCACCATTCTCATGGATTAAAGGGGAAATATCTAATATCTGTGCTCTTATATTTTCCTGTATATTGTGACTATGTCATAAGCAGATTTATTTTAGAATTACACTGCACTTCCATATGAAAAAAGTGTATTTCCTTGAATTTTTTTCCATTGATACAAAAATATACCACTTTTCAATTACTTCTGCATGAGAAAGCATACGGACTCAAAAAATGCTTATGTGAATAACTCAAATGGGTTTTCTGTGAGTAAAATATTGATGACCTATCCTCAGGACTCAAAAAGCATGCTTGATAAAGGCTCTACAGCCGAAACATTGCATCTGGAATAAATTTCCAATAGGACGTGCTGTCTCCATCTATTTTCTCTACTGATGCCTATTCTCAGGACAGGTTATCCATATATGATTGGTGGGGTTCTGACAACTGGCACTGACACTAATCGGCTGTTTGCATCAGCCTTTCCAAACAGATGATCGTGGGGATGCAGAGAGTCAGATCACCACCAATCAGACATTGATGACCTATCCGGAGGATAGTCTATGAGTTTTTAAGGTTATGTACACCTTTGGAGGCATTTTTTAATGATTGCAGTTTACTTATTTTGAACTAAAGATCTTTTTTTCAGTTGATCTTTATTAAAAATGTTCAGCCGTTTCTGAGATACAAGGGTTAAAAATCAGTCTGCAAGCTGTCAGTTACTGTTTTCTTTGAATCCCATCAGCTGATGCCTCATATTCATATATAAATCTCAATCCTTACTAAACTGATAACAATATAACTGAAATAAGTGTTTATGTCGTCAGGAGATCAAAGTTAAGAGCTACACATGGGCCATCAGCTGACGGGATAAAGAAAAAATAGAAACTTACAGCTTGCAGACTGATTCTTAACCCTTGTACCCGTATCTCAGAAATGGCTGAACATTTTTAATAAAGACTGAATGAAAACATGATTTTTAACTGAACATGAATAAAACGCAATCATGAAAAGAAGAATTGCCCCAAAGGTGTACATAGACTTTAAAGTCACAGAAAACCACATTAACAATATTCATGATTCAAACCCAGGTTAGACGATCATATTTGATTGTTATATTTGGTATGGTTACAATTTTTACCCTTGCATTTTGTATTGTATACTGTGTAGTAAGGTGGCTGCTATCTAATCTGTAAGTGACAAGTCAATCAATCAGTGCCCTCCGTCCTCATGGATGGTGCTTGTTTCTCCTTTTCAGGAAGACAGAGTAAAAAGAGAGAGACAGAAAAGAGACATTTTCTTTCACACGAGCCCCTCAGAATTACAGTTCATGAACTATTCAGTAAATTGACCGGCCTGAGCCTCCCCTTCAACGGCCTAATCAAAGGGGAGGATCTATGTGTTTTGTTGCTTGTCAAAAACAATCAGTGCTCGGCCCATTACATTTGCAGCACGTCGTTCTTTAATTGGTGTAACACACTGGGAGTTGAAAAGAAGAAAGTCCCATAAAAGAGCCCAAGTGAATGAACCCTGACGCACACAAAAATACTCTTCAGAAGTTTAGAGCTGGACACTAACAAGGATGTATAGAGTTAGACTGAAAAGGGGTTAAGTTCAGCAATGTGCTATCTTGAAGACCCTCTGTGCAAAGCAATGATAGCATTGACAACTTCCAAAATGGAAGGTAAACCCTCACAGATATCTACACAATAATCATTGCATCTTGTCCTCCCAGAAACAGAATTATTTTTATTAGGAAAAAACAAAAACAACTTAATTCAGTTATTACAACTTAATTGACTTTTTGTTACTATTTATCATCCGTGAAGTAGCCTACAACTTGTAAAATTGGTTGAACGTATGGTACGTTAAATGGAAACATACGCAATTATCTACCAGTATAAGGAATCCTTATACCTATTTATGATGTACAAACAGCATATGATATATATATTTTTTCCATGCAATAGAATATTCCATTGACCATCTGGCAGAATAACTGTTCAGAGCCCTTTGGACACTGTGAACGGAGGGTTTAATGGTTGAAAAGGTAAAGTAATGTGATTTGAAGCTCCAGACTCAGTAGGAGGAGCAGCAGAGCCTTTGCCCTGACAGGATTGATTAGTGTGATCTGCATGGAATAATTAAAAAGAAATCTAGTGTCACAAAGTTCCAGGGAGTGACCTGCTTTTTTTCTGTGAACCACACACTTAGCCGGTCAGTTTGGGTTAGCCTCTGTCACATGGGCTTTTATTCAGCCTTTAATTCACTAGAGCTGAAGAAGTCAGATTCCAGCATTCTGCATTGCTATTCCTCATTGAGGGCAGCACTTCTCCTACTTCCACAAATGAAATAGAAAAACATGATAAAATGTGCAAAATTTTTTTTTTTTTTCATATACATCACTGTCATTTGTATTCATTGTCTTAGTTTATGCATTTATCAAATAAATATGTTTACAGTTAAAAGGTTTATCGATTGTTAGCGATCATTTTGCAGTGTAATACTGCCACCGATTGCCCGATGAACGAGCAAACGCTTATTAATCGGGCAATTTAGATTTTTAAGCATGCTTAAAGCATGCTTAAAAATCAGCGCTTGACAGTGGCAGATCGTGCTGTCTAATAGCAATCTGCCACCGGCAAACCACTAGACAGTATGGGGACAGAGTGATTGCTGCATGTAATAGCAGCGGTCTCCTGCGGTAGCTTGCAAGCGATTGCTGGGAGGGAAGGCTTCCCTCCCGACAATTGCTTGCTCAATCGGCCTGTGTAATACAAGCTTTACACTCACCTTCCCTGGCCTTTCTGATCCAGCAACACTGCTTCATCCTCTCCCGGGCCACAGCCTGTGATGCATTGCTATGGCTGCAGTGGTGACATCCCATATAATGGTGCAGCCAATTACTGGCTGCAGTGGTGTACAGCACATGACTGCTGAGATTAGATGCAGTCCAGACAGCCGATGGTAGGTGCCATTTGCAGCATCTCTCCAGTGTAAGTTTCTCCACACAGCAAACAGTCTATTGGAGCCTAAAAACTGATGAACTGAGGAATGCAAGGAAAACAGAGGATCGAGTAAAACACATTATGGAGCGACATATGTATATGGGCTTCATAGGCAGCTTCTGGCAGCTTATAAGAGTATATTCTGTTCAGGTACTGCACCTATGAGATGCTGAAGGGATTTGTGGGAGAAGACACAATTATTAAAATAGATAAGTAACAAGGCAAATCTAAGGGCATCTACTTTATTGATTCTCCTGGATCTCTCTGCAGCACTGAACACTGTAGATCACAAACCCTGCTCAGTATGCTTCACTTTATTGGCCTTAAAGGGGTTGTCTCACTTCAGCAAGTGGCATTTATCATGTAGTTAAAGTTAATACAAGGCACTTACTAATGTATTGTGATTATCCATATTGCTTCCTCTGCTGGCTGGATTCATTTTTCCATCACATTATACACTGCTCGTTTCCATGGTTACAGACCACCCTGCACTCCATCCGTGGTGGCCGTTCTTGCACACTATAGGAAAAAGCACTGGCTTCTCTCGTGGCGGGACCATTGGAGCTCACATAGGCTGATGCTTTTTTCTATAGTGTGCAAGCATGGCCACCGCTGATGGAGTGCAGGGTGGTCATAACCATGGAAATAAGCAGTGTATAATGTGATGGAAAAATGAACCAAGCCAGCAAAGGAAGCAATATGGACAATCACAGTACATTAGTAAGTGCCTTGTATTAACGTTCTCTTCCTGATAAATGCTAATTCCGCCTACCTCTCTGTTTGTTTCCTCTTCCCCTTGCTGTCGAGGTTCCTCAGGACTTCTCCAGTCCTAGGTTCTCTCCTCTTTTCTCTATGCACAGCCCATTATTTCAGAAGACTTAAAGGTAGGCAGACAATGTCATAGAGCAGCAGGAAATGCTAGCAGAATGCTTGGGTGTATAGGGAGAGGCATTACCAGTAGAAAGAGGGAGGTGCTCATGCCGCTCTACAGAGCACTAGTGAGACCTCCTTTGGAGTATTGTGCGCAGTACTGGAGACCATATCTCCAGAAGGATATTGATACTTTGGAGAGAGTTCAGAGAAGAGCTACTAAACTGGTACATTGATTGCAGGATAAAACTTACCAGGAAAGATTAAAGGACCTTAACATGTATATCTTGGAAGAAAGACGAGACAGAGGGGATATGATAGAAACTTTTAAATACATAAAGGGAATCAACAAGGTAAAAGAGGAGAGAATATTTAAAAGAAGAAAAACTGCTACAAGAGGACATAGTTTTAAATTAGAGGGGCAAAGGTTTAAAAGTAATATCAGGAAGTATTACTTTACTGAGGGAGTGGTGGATGCATGGAATAGCCTTCCTGCAGAAGTGGTAGCTGCAAATACAGTGAAGGAGTTTAAGCATGCATGGGATAGGCATAAGGCCATCCTTCATATAAGATAGGGCCGGGGGCTATCCATAGTATTTAGTATATTGGGCAGACTAGATGGGCCAAATGGTTCTTATCTGCCGACACATTCTATGTTTCTATATTGGACAAGCTGTTGGAAGATTTGGATTTTGTTACCATCATTTTGCTGATGACATCCAATTATATAATTTTTCCCATGACATCACCTCTACACTACTACAAGACACCAGTGATTGTCTCCTGCTGTCTCTAACATCATGTCCTCCCTCTAAATGAAACTGAAGCTTTCAAAGATTCCTTGTGTTTCCACCATTTTCTTACCTAACTTAGGCTACATTCACACGACTGTGGAGTAGCCATGCATGTGTTGCAGACCGCAAACCGCGGGTCTGCAAAACACGGGCACTGGCCATGTGAACTTTGTGCTGCTGTGTCCACTGACTTGAATGGGTCCACGATCCGCAAGATTTGGAAAAAGACAGGACATGTCCTATTTGCGGTGTGGAGGCAGAGACCCCGAAACCCACAGAATATGTCCTATCTTTTGCCGTATCTTGCGGATCTCAGACCCATTTAAGTCTGCAACAATGGCATGGCTACACCACGGTCGTGTGAATGTAGCCTTAGGACTCATGCACACGAACATATTTTCTTTCAGTTTCCTTTCCATTTTTTGTGCCAACCGTATGCGGAACCATTAACTTCAATGGGTCCGCAAAAACAACAGAAGGTACTCCGTGTGCATTCTGTTTCCATATTTCCATTCCGCAAAAAAAAGTAGTGCATGTCCTATTATTGTCCGCAATAATGTGTGGAACGCACACGAAACACATCCGTATGTCATCCGTATTTTGCGGATCCATACTGTAGAAATGCTATGCCCAGCCCATATTGCTTGTGTGTTTGGTGATTAATAAGTTACTGTTTCTGTTTCCGATCCGCAAAAAATGGATCGCATATGGAAACCATACGGGTATGTTTTGTGGAATAACGGAACGGAAGAGGACTTAAATCAGAGAGAATAAAACCTCAGATATGGAACAACGGATCCGTGAAAAACGGACCGCAAAACAACGACGGTCGTGTGCATGAGCCCTTAACCTGATATTTCCATTTCAGTATATGGCACTGTTTAGGGGTTATATTCTACTTAGATCTTTACTTCCATCAATCATACACTTTCTCGTGTTGCAACTGATCTCTGGAATGCACTACTCTGGAGAATCAAATTCATTCCCAACATCCACAGTTTTAAGTGTGCCTTAAAAATGAAAAGGCAGGTCTATCACATTCCCTAATGTACCTCTTTTCCTTTTACCACTCTCCCTTCCACATTATTGCTCCGATCCTGACACTGTCATTCAACATTATCACTGACACTTCTTGCATCCTAATGCACTTCATATGTGCACATACACAATACTAATTGGGTGACTGGCTCATGCAGCTTTACGTGTACTACTCTAATTTTTGGGTATTATTTAAAGAGGACCTATCACCTCTCCTGACATGTTAGTTTTAGTAACTACTTGCACCCCCTATGTAATAACGATTCTTGAGCATCTATTCTTATGACTCTCCGTTGTGCCATTCCTGTATTATCCTTTCTAGAAGTTTACAAATAAATTGCCAGCAGTCTGCAGTAAAGGTAATGCTGGATGTTACCAGTGGCGGGTGTCAGACTATGCAGGGACACACCCCCTACTGGTAACACCCATCTGTACATTTACTGCACGCTGCTGACAATTCATTCACAAACTTGTAGTAGAAATGGCACAACATAATATGCTCCGGAATTGTTATTACACGGGGAAAGCAAGACATGTCAGGAGAGGTTACAGGTCTTCTTTAAAAAGGCTGTACCATTGCACAAAACAAGCGCTTTTTTTTACTTTTTGTGTCAATCCTATTTCCTCATAGATTGTAGAGCCTTCACTCGTCATGTTTGAACTGTTAAATTGTTTTTCATTATGTAATTGATAGAAGCTGCAATTTCTGTAACTTCAGAAGTCTCCTCAAGTATAAACCACAGCAAGCGCCCCTGTGCAAGAATTCTGTCCAAGGCAACCAAGTTACATAATTCATACACTATACATGCCAGTTACACATCAGGCACTTACTTCAACCACAGGACGTATGTTGCACACAAGGGATAATACTGTGATTCACTACTTTGAAATGTTTATTGTGATGATGATCTATGCACTGTTAATCCCAAAAGGTTATATATAGGAAGTAGTTAATCTGGCAGTCTTTAGTTGGTTACCGGGACACAGGCTCGTCCTGCCCTCCCCTGGTTTGTAGCATAGAATGTCTGCTGCTGAACAGGCAAGAGACAAGACCTGCTTTGGTGAGCTCTGCCCAGTAGGTGTAAAGTGAAGCCTTTTCCAGGAAAACACCATTCCTGAGGGTGAAAAACTGCCAGAAAGCAACCCAGAAAGTATTGAATATGCACTCACCTAAAGAATTATTAGGAACACCTGTTCTATTTCTCATTAATGCAATTATCTAGTCAACCAATCACATGGCAGTTGCTTCAATGCATTTAGGGGTGTGGTCCTGGTCAAGACAATCTCCTGAACTCCAAACTGAATGTCAGAATGGGAAAGAAAGGTGATTTAAGCAATTTTGAGCGTGGCATGGCTGTTGGTGCCAGAAGGGCCAGTCTGAGTATTTCACAATCTGCTCAGTTACTGGGATTTTCACGCACAACCATTTCTAGGGTTTACAAAGAATGGTGTGAAAAGGGAAAAACATCCAGTATGCGGCAGTCCTGTGGGCAAAAATGCCTTGTGGATGTTAGAGGTCAGAGGAGAATGAGCCGACTGATTCAAGCTGATAGAAGAGCAACGTTGACTGAAATAACCACTCGTTACAACCGAGGTATGCAGCAAAGCATTTGTGAAGCCACAACACACACAACCTTGAGGCGGATGGGCTACAACAGCAGAAGACCCCACCGGGTACCACTCATCTCCACTACAAATAGGAAAAAGAGGCTACAATTTGCACGAGCTCTCCAAAATTAGACTGTTGAAGACTGGAAAAATGTTGCCTGGTCTGATGAGTCTTGATTTCTGTTGAGACATTCAAATGGTAGAGTCCGAATTTGGCGTAAACAGAATGAGAACCTGTATCCATCCTCTGATGGCTACTTCCAGCAGGATAATGCACCATGTCACAAAGCTCGAATCATTTCAAATTGGTTTCTTGAACATGACAATGAGTTCACTGTACTAAAATGGCCCCCACAGTCACCAGATCTCAACCCAATAGAGCATCTTTGGGATGTGGTGGAACGGGAACTTCGTGCCCTGGATGTGCATTCCTCAAATCTCCATCAACTGCAAGATGCTATCCTATCAATATGGGCCAACATTTCTAAAGAATGCTATCAGCACCTTGTTGAATCAATGCCATGCAGAATTAAGGCAGTTCTGAAGGCAAAAGGGGGTCCAACACCGTATTAGTATGGTGTTCCTAATAATTCTTTAGGTGAGTGTATATACAGAAGGTTGAGAACCATTTTAAAGGCTATGCTGGACTGAGACAGTAATGTAAATGCAAGTTTAGGGCAATAGAGTTTACTGCTAGTGGTAAGGGTTATTTGCCCCTGGTGCCCGACACACTTCTGAGACGGAATAACCATCGGGAACTGAGGACTGCACCCCACAGACTGGAAATTATAGAAAATATATTTATAGTTTGCAGGCCTGTTGTTGAGGATTGCATAGTGTATCTAAAGAGAGACTCGGGGAGGACTACTACCATCATTACCACTTCCTATATACAACCTTTTGGAGAATCCTGTTGTGTTAAATACCTGAGAACTGTGCCTGCTGTTTACTGTAACTTCCATTATATACTCAGTAGAGAGAGACTAAATCTAACCATCCGCTGGCCTTGTAGCTGTTCTGCTGCCTTGGACTCTGCTCTAACACCAAGGACGCCACATCTACCACCAAGCAGGAGGCCCCAAAGATCCAAAGTAGGCTGACGAGGAGGAAAGTGTGCACCCCTCCTATCACTGCATGGCCCAGGAAACACCAGGGTGAGCAGTGCCACTTCCATTCTCGCCACTGCAACCACTACCGTCCTCTCTGCTCTTGCCTTCTCTGCAGCTCATTGCACATTTCATACATACTTGCTCATTCATTGCAAGTTCCTACTCACACATTCTAGACTTCCTGTACCCACACCTCACACATAAGATACTTCCGGCACACATGTCGCTTAGATAATTCCCACAAACACACCTCTCTCACATGACATACTTTCTGTGCACATGCCTCTCACATGATAGGTATTTGCCACTCACATGCCTCTTACCTAATAGATACTTGCAGTGCATCCACTTCTCACACATTAGATACTTGATACACATACACCACTCACATATTAGCTACTTGCTGCACACAAGCCTGTCACAGATTTAATACTTGCCACGCACACACCTCTCACACAATACATACTTGACACACCATGCCTTTCACACATTAGATACTTGCTGCACACACAGCTCTCACATGTGAGATTCTTTTCATGTTCATTAGATACTTTCGGTGCACACACATCTTACATGTTAGACACTTGCTGCACACACCTCTCACATGTTAGATCCTTTTCATGTGCATTAGATACTTTTGGTGCACACACATCTTACATGTTAGATCCTTTTCATGTGCATTAGATACTTTCTGTGCACACACATCTTACACGTTAGACACTTGCTGCACACACCTCTCATGTGAGATACTTGCCATGTTCATTAGATACTTTCGGTGCACACACATCTTACATGTTAGACACTTGCTGCACACACCTCTCATGTGAGATCCTTGCCATGTTCATTAGATACTTTCGGTGCACACACATCTTACATGTTAGACACTTGCTGCACACACCTCTCATGTGAGATCCTTGCCATGTTCATTAGATACTTTCGGTGCACACACATCTTACATGTTAGACACTTGCTGCACACACCTCTCATATGAGATCCTTGCCATGTTCATTAGATACTTTTGGTGCACACACATCTTACATGTTAGATCCTTTTCATGTGCATTAGATACTTTCTGTGCACACACATCTTACATGTTAGACACTTGCTGCACACACCTCTCATGTGAGATACTTGCCATGTTCATTAGATACTTTCGGTGCACACACATCTTACATGTTAGGCACTTGCTGCACACACCTCTCATGTGAGATCCTTGCCATGTTCATTAGATACTTTCGGTGCACACACATCTTACATGTTAGACACTTGCTGCACACACCTCTCATGTGAGATCCTTGCCATGTTCATTAGATACTTTTGGTGCACACACATCTTACATGTTAGACACTTGCTGCACACACACATCTTACATGTTAGGTACCTGCCACGCTGCTTACATATTAGATACTTGCTGCACACACCTCTCACATGTTAGATCCCTTTCATGTGCATTAGATACTTTTGGTGCACACACATCTTACATGTTGGACACTTGCTGCACACACCTCTCATGTAAGATCCTTGCCATGTTCATTAGATACTTTCGGTGCACACACATCTTACATGTTAGACACTTGCTGCACACACCTCTCATGTGAGATCCTTGCCATGTTCATTAGATACTTTCAGTGCACACACATCTTACATGTTAGACACTTGCTGCACACACCTCTCATGTGAGATCCTTGCCATGTTCATTAGATACTTTCGGTGCACACACATCTTACATGTTAGACACTTGCTGCACACACATTTCATGTGAGATCCTTGCCATGTTCATTAGATACTTTTGGTGCACACACATCTTACATGTTAGACACTTGCTGCACACACCTCTCACATGTTAGATCCTTTTCATGTGCATTAGATACTTTCGGTGCACACACATCTTACATGTTAGACACTTGCTGCACACACCTCTCACATGTTAGATCCTGTTCATGTGCATTAGATACTTTCTGTGCACACACATCTTACATGTTAGACACTTGCTGCACACACCTCTCATGTGAGATCCTTGCCATGTTCATTAGATACTTTTGGTGCACACACATCTTACATGTTAGACACTTGCTGCACACACCTCTCATGTGAGATACTTGCCATGTTCATTAGATACTTTCGGTGCACACACATCTTACATGTTAGACACTTGCTGCACACACCTCTCATGTGAGATCCTTGCCATGTTCATTAGATACTTTTGGTGCACACACATCTTGCATGTTAGGTACCTGCCACGCTGCTTACATATTAGATACTTGCTGCACACACCTCTCACATGTTAGATCCCTTTCATGTGCATTAGATACTTTTGGTGCACACACATCTTACATGTTAGACACTTGCTGCACACACACATCTTACATGTTAGATCCTTTTCATGCGCATTAGATACTTTCGGTGCACACACATCTTACATGTTAGACACTTGCTGCACACACATCTTACATGTTAGATCCTTTTCATGTGCATTAGATACTTTCTGTGCACACACATCTTACATGTTAGATCCTTTTCATGTGCATTAGATACTTTCGGTGCACACACATCTTACATGTTAGACACTTGCTGCACACACCTCTCATGTGAAATCCTTGCCATGTTCATTAGATACTTTTGGTGCACACATATCTTACATGTTAGACACTTGCTGCACACACCTCTCATGTGAGATCCTTGCCATGTTCATTAGATACTTTTGGTGCACACACATCTTACATGTTAGACACTTGCTGCACACACCTCTCATGTGAGATCCTTGCCATGTTCATTAGATACTTTTGGTGCACAGACATCTTACATGTTAGACACTTGCTGCACACACACATCTTACATGTTAGGTACCTGCCACACTGCTTACATATTAGATACTTGCTGCACACACCTCTCACACATTAAATGTTTGCCATACACACACTTTTCACACATTAGATACCTGCTGCACACGCACCTACAAACGCCTCTCACATGTTAAATACTCGCCACACATGTGCCTGTCACAGATTAGATACTTGCCGTGCACACACCTCTCACACTTTAGATACTCATGAGATGAAAATCGTGAACAAGGAAGCCCCTTTATTAATTCAGATTTCTTGAACAGGAGAAGGCATGTACACCTCAATACATGCTTTTATACAGACTACTGAAACTAATTTAAATGGTTGTACAAAGTTTTAAATGTATCCTCTATCCACAGGATAGGGGAAAACTGTCTGGTCAGTGTGGGTCCAGCCACTGGGACCCCAACCAATCATGAAAACGGGGATCCTGTGCCTCCCCATGTGAATGGAGTCCCAATCAGTGACAATCAAGCATGCAGGCTGATGCACCATATGGGTCTGACGGAGATTAACAAGCCTTGCACCTGGGTTCTCCTCAAAAGTCCCATACAGATGAATGGAGTGGTGGCGCACATGCTCGACTGCTGCACCATTTATATGGGGGAGACACAAGACCCCCCATTCTTGTGATCAGGTGGGTCCCAGCAGTCAGACCCACATTCATCAGACATCCCCAACAGTGTGGATATAAGATAAGTTTAAAACTTGGCACAACCTTTTTAGTACCAGACACTTATGCTATATTGATAACCTCACTCCGTAAAGACAATGTCCATAGACCCATGAAAACATTGTAATCCTTCCAAAAAGCATTACTAGCTGCAAGGGTTACTTTTCATTAAAGGAAAACTTAGAAGCAATTTGAGAGACTCTTCCACAGTGAATACATTTGGTCCCAGATGCTTTTATTCTTTGCTTGAGCTTCATGGGTTTCTCTGGCACAAATCAGTCCTTCTAGGCACAGAATGGGCAATCCCTTGATCCCCATCAATTGTCACCCTGAGCTTGGGCCACTTTGACCGCAAATAGTAGGGAAGTCAGAGCTAATCCTTTGGAGGAACCACGGGAAAAGAAAGGCAACAATAACCAAGTCAAGCGTAAAAAATGAAAGAGAAGTCTCTATTATCACTCACTACATTTCCCAGCGATGTACTGAGAAAATCAGCTAGTTGATGATTCGAGTCAGACTCCCAGAGAGGAATCTGAGGTCGTGCTGGGTTGGTAGACTCACACGATGTAAGGAGCAATATCATAGAGCAAAAGGCCTCTTCATTTACCAAATCCTCCCTTGCCATAACCATTAAATACAGACTGACTTTATTCTGTATGGAGTGATGATGAGGAGAAAGAGATCACTCACTGAGCTTTAAAGAGATGTGCCAAGGAATTAGAGGGACACTGCTGAGCTAAAGAATTGGACCTGCTGTGAGGTGCATTTTATATACATATATATCTGTATACCGCCACAAATAATAGGGCAAGGAAAATAATAATACATACATATATGGGTCCATAATTTCAGCGACATGTTGAGCAGTCCATTATCTGTATTTTCGTTCTGCATGAAATATACAGGAAAGATATATATATATATATATCGGTATATATATATATATATATATACTATAATGAGTATATATACACAAAAAATTTCAGCAAGTTTTATATATATATATATATATAGTCAATAAATTATATAAATAATATATGTGTATATATATGCTGTACATGCAAAATACAGTATATGTGAACAAATTATATATATATACTATATATATATATATATATATATATATATATATATATATATATATATATACACACATATACAATTTGAGCTGTATTGATTCAGACAAGAATATCAATTCTATATCCATTTATATTTATGTTATGCTATTGAATCCAGAGTTATATATATTAAATATCTCATGTCTTGGATGGTTCAACACATCTCTCTGCTGGCACTGAGCTGAGGTCCTGAAAATAAACTCCTTATTCCGCCCCATTACATTACTTAATTTTACACATGCACATTATCCAGGAGCAAGGATTTCCCAGAAAACCTTCCTGTTTATATGTGCAAGGATCAGCCGATTTAATAGCTGCAGGATATAAAAAGAAGAAACAGCAAGACTTTTTAAGAGTCTGCAAGCATTTACACGCTGACACCTACAATTATCCAAAATAAGGCTCTGATCCCTGCACTTGTGAGCCA
Organism: Bufo bufo; assembly: GCF_905171765.1. NCBI lineage: Eukaryota > Metazoa > Chordata > Amphibia > Anura > Bufonidae > Bufo > Bufo bufo. The sequence goes on along the minus strand of NC_053392.1, from coordinate 334,728,367 downwards.
AGGCAGCGCAATGTGAGGAAGGATTCCCAGCAGACAATGGGCATGTCAAGTGTTCTTTGGACTGATTGGTTTAAGGAACCGAAACAACTTCATTCATAGCAAATTATGTTTTTATTTTATTCTAAAATTTATAAGCAAAAGCTGAAAACATAAACTTTCCTATTACAGGTCACTTATGTACTAGTGGAGGGAAAATGATATCAAGCGTATGGCATAAAATAAATGGGTGGATCGAAATGACACCTTTATCAAAATAAGAAATCCGAGCTACCTCCTCTGGGCCTGCCATTTGTATAGCATTTTATATAAAACCTTACTTGGTTTTGTCATTGATATTTTTAAAGAAATGAACTGAAAGAGATTCTGCCAGGTCAAATGCATATAATATAAAAGCCTTCAGAATGTGAATAGATCCTTCAAGTCTTATTTATTGTGCAGTTAGGCTTATTACACAATGACTCCTTGGATGTGCTAGTATAAACACTATTACTGCCCATCTCAGCTTTCTTCTCTCTCATTACTTAGGAATGTTTGATAGTGATATATCCTGCTTTATTAGTTATTGCATTGCATTTTTATTTATTGAAATAAGATGGATGATAAAGCCAGTGGCCATTATCCATTTTTGGTCCCTTCTCTGGCTTTCCAAAAGTTGAAGCTTCGTGACCCGAATAAAGGGCAAGGGCAGCTTACCCAAATCCTGCCATAGTTTAAAAAGTAGAGGGATGCCAGATGTGAAGTCAAAGCAGAGCACTGTTATCTAGTCTATACCACACATCTATATTCCTCAGCAAATGCTTTGGTAAAATCTGATTATACAATTGTGAATATTATTTTTTTTTTACATTTTTCTCAGGCATATATGTTTCATTAAATAGTGAATTTACTCTATAGGGGTAAGTTACATGATATAAAAATTCTATTAGTTTTATGGCTATGAGCACCTTTGGGGGCTAAAGATTATTTTCCAATTGGTCTTATTAAAAATTTCCAACAGTTTTTTCTCTACAGCTTTCAGTTTCAGTGTATCTGCAGACTGTTGCATTCTACTTTATAGTGAATCTGTCAGGGAGCTGTTCTAACGGCTTGGTCTGAAATCCTGACAGCTCATAACCACTCATTATAGCTAAATTTTTTATTAATCTGAAAAAGAATGTAGCTATAGTGAGTGAATATGAGCTGTCAGGAAAGGGCGGATAAGGGCTACAGACCAAGCCATCAGAGCAGCTCCCTGATGGATTCACTGTAAAGCAGAATGCAAAAGTCTGCAGATATACAGAAAATGAAAGCTATATAGAGAAAAGAATGTAAAATTTTTGAGACCAATAAAAAACTTTTTTTTTGCCGAAAATGAATAAAATGCAATGATAAAAAAAAATGCCCCCAAAGGTGCCCATAACCTTTAAGAATATGATACAATTACGATATTTAGATTCATGGACAAGATTCATGGACTAGATTAATTTTCAAAGTTTTAATAATATCGTAATTATCAGAATTTGTAGTCTGGTTAGAATATCGTTAAAGGGGTTGGCCACTATATAAGTACTTTCCACTATATAGTGAGAGGTAGGGTAAAAAAGAGTTTCCTAATATACTTTATTTAAAAAATCCGAATGGTAATGTTTTTATAATGATCTCCGACTCCTCAGCCTCGCTCTGCGTCCAGCCAGTTCATCCATGGCTGCACGCGACATGGAGGAGCTTTAGAGAAATCTCGTCCATGGCTTTATTCTAAATGCACATGCGCTGCTTTTCCTAATAAGAGCAGCGCATGCCAAGTCTGCCCCTGCCACTGGCGCGCTAACTGCTCCTACTCTGTCTCTACAACCGGCTTATTCCTGTCAGAGTTCGGAGCGGGAAGAAAAGTAAGAGCGCATCTGATCCCCGACGCGAATATTATTATTATTTGTAAAATTCTAATAATAGAGAAATTGCGCAACATACAGGGATAGAAAAAGATGTTCCAGAAATGTTATTACAGGGGGAACACAACTAGCTACTAAAACAAATAAGTCAGGAGAAGAGACAGGTTCTCTTTAAATGATCTTGTGATCTTGTGCAGGGTCACTGCAAAGGGTAAATTGTTGTAATGTTATGTCGCTAAGAGACATGTTGTGATTTACTTTATTTGCCAAAAGATGGACTGGGGTCCGCCCCCTGCTTAGTGGGTAGAGTCTAGTTTAGGAGGAGAGATGACCTACTTGTGCAAGCTCCTCAGAGCTAGGCCCAAGGAAGTAATTTTATCAAAAGTGCTCCAGAGAGAAGTTAGAAGGTCCAGAATCTGCAAGGCAATGCATTAGAGTCAGTCAGCAAGGTATTGTGCACATTTATGGCAGAAAGAGACATTGCTGCTGTGAGAGGGAATATTGCTAGCTCACCCTGCCACACATTTACATGGTTTGGCCAGCCGTACCTTAAATCTGTACCACTCGGCCCAGGGATTACAGAACATATACCCAGAACCCCAATTGCATGCCCAAGGTTCTGCAGAGAGACTTTAGAGAGGCAGAGAGAGGAGTAGTACATCCCCCATCATTGCTGCTATCCATAAGTTGTTATTGCTGAAGAACTGCACTGTGATCTACTTAGAACTGTGCCTTGTTACTGTTGTATGTACAGTACTACTACTTGTATTCTGCCCTTTAGTAAGAAGAGACTTATTTATTAATGTCAACTGGCCTGGTCACTGTCTTCTCCATCATCCACTAGCCACTTTATCTACACTCCTGCCTTGCAGCCTGCCAAAACACTTAACATCATCCCAATCACCACCAGTCAGGAGCCCCAAGACCAGGAAGAAAGGGTGCGCGTCTCCAGTCAGTGCACGGCCCCTGGGGGAGCCAGAGGGAAAAATTGCCACTGTGAGTACTACTAACACCCTGAGGACCAAAACAATTTCCACTACCCTCTCCCAGGATGGCTGTGACAATCATTCATTTCAAAATCTAATTGTGAAATTGTATAAGTAACGTGCCCAGTAGTTAACCATATGAAAATAGTATTTAATTGTATTTTTCTATTGTTCTGTACATAGATGAGCTCAACCACATGATAGAAAAGCTGGCCATACCTATAAGATTATGATCAGCCAGAATGAGACTGATAAATAAATTTAATGAACAATCCCACCAGTAACATGCCAGATTAAACAAACAAAAAACAAACAACGATCATGCTATACACAACTTCTTTCATTCAACAATGGCGGAAAAATTCCAATATGACAGATAACTTTTGAGACTGGGATTCCATATACCTGGTTATCCTTTGTAGTTTCCGCCTGTCATAGTACAGAAACAGCGGAGGGAAACTGACCCAAGAACTGATTCCATGGTTATCTATGAGATTATTTCTGACCTCCGGCACCTCTGTTTTAACGTTGACTGTCTCCAGTGCTGGACAGAAAAGCTTTTAAATTGATGCTAAATTGTGTGTGGCCAACTTTACAAAAGTATCATCTGTCATTCTGCCCCTGCTATAACATCCCCTATGTATAAGTATTGTCTTCATGATGACTTCTTGCTACAATGAATAAGGGATATGCCACACATGATGCCACTTACTGCAGCTATTTCCTGACATGTTTTCTACATAAGAATTATTTTTAGTGGGTGGCAACACCACTATCCATCTCCTAGTAACAGTAGCTTGGTGCCTGTCCAATAGAAGCCTCTTCTGCCACGAGGCCTTTAGATATCCATAATATTAATATATCAGGACAGCACTCAAAATTTTACTGCAATTCAGTAGTCATTATTTTTGTCCGCCAAAGCCTAGATCATAAGACTCCATTCACACATGAATCCATTAGATGCAACATTTTGGGTTTATGAGAACACCCTTCTTCAAGCATATGTAGGTGGTTACTAGTCAGAGCATAACGTACAAGCCGCCATTATGCTCTGACTAGCACCTACACAAGCTTGAAGAAGGGTGTTCTCATAAACCAGAAACGTTGCAATGAATTGATTCATGTATGAATAGAATCTTAGAAATGATCTTTACTTTGGAGGACAAAACTAAAGACAGATTTTCAGTAAAATTTCAAGTGATGTCAAGTGATATATTGAATTATTATTTCTACATAAATTGTACAATGCCTCTGCTTTTTTGCATATGGTCCAGATGTACGTATATGCGAATTCTAAGATGGATTTACAATATTTACACCACACATACATAACTGCCCTAGAACTGTAAAATAACAACTCATTTTGGAGTATTAGTTTTTATTATTTATTTTTAGCTGAGTACCTTATTGTCTCAAAATTGTGTGTGTATATATATATATATATATATATATATATATATACTGTATATAACATGAACAACCCATGCCCCCACTAAAACAGACCCTATGTCTTCTCAATGAATAATCTGAAACATCTATGAAAAAATAAGCCCGAAAGGTTGCAACGCAAGTGATACCATCTACTATGAGACATTTCATACCTGACCTCACAACTGATATGGATAACCTATTTACAGATACGATATCATTGTTTAAGTATTAATCATCTTTGAAGGAAACTAAGCAAATGCTCAAAGGACATTCAAAGCTTTAAAACTTTATTTTTTTCAGTGTTAATTTTTAAGCAATCTAATATTTTTTCACAGTAAATAATCTGTTCATATCAACCATATTTGAGCATTGTGATGATGCAAACATTTTATTCATACTTGATCATCTGCTGAAAAACTACCCCCAACTTATTTAATGACCATATTGGTCAATGCTGAGTTCAAGTTTGGATACACAATTCTTTTTTTATAATTTTATCTGTTGGCATTTTTTATTATTTGCTACATTACTAATCATTGCGAAATAACAATTGTTACCTACACAAAGGAAGCGTCATAGGTTTTTCACTTGTATTGATAATGCTAACATATAGCGGTATCAGGCACCATAATAGCAAAGCATTGCCCTGCACCAGATTTATATGTAGGAGGTTTTTTATTGCTATTACTTGATCTTGTTCTTGAAAGCTGCTAGAAGACATGGAGGGAGACACTCTGTGTCCTAATTAGTGATTTTTGTCCTCTTGTTACAAGGCTCAACATTTCATGCAAATGAACTCTTGAGGGCAGCCACCAATCCTCCTGCTTCAGAATTAACTGACTCTTATGTTTAATCATATGCTGAGCTTCTCTCAGCCCGGCTAGCTTTTTATCTTGATTACTCAAATCAATAAGAAATGATAGAGTTGAATTATAAACTCTATTGGCTTTTAAATGCTGGCGACAACCCTACTAAATGCCTGCTCCCTGTCACTGTTATTTATTAAGACGATCTTCAGCCGCTGGGGCATGCAAATAGGAGATGTTATGTTCTATTCTCTCGAACAGTTTACCTGAATGCCTCCTTAACTCCTTGTCTGCCCGAAAATGCCTTACTTACTAAACCTTAGTTCCTACATGTCTGAATGATGACTTATTACTCATTTTCTATATACCTTGGTATTTGCTTGAAGGCTGTTTTCACATTTATGTGATTCTTAATGTGTTTGGTTTTTTTTTGCTTGTACAATAACATTTATGTTGTAATCTTTTTACCAATTATAAAAAAAATTGGTGAGATGAATGTCATTGTTGTTCATTTTTATCTGTCTTCCTAACATTACAGTCAGAATAATGGTTGGAAACATTGATGTGTATAGATAACAACAGATGAGATCTATTGTTCTAATGATCATATTGTCAAAAAATATTAGAGAATAGAGACTAATTCAATAAAAGAAGGGAATGGATGTGAACTGATATTTGCTGTTCTTTTGACTAGAATACTAAAAATAATGGATGAATGAACTTTCATTATACCAAAGAGTAAAGCAAAAAGGTGACGTTACGTATTTAGGGGTTTGATCACACATGGCAGATTTGTGGCAGAAATACCTAAAATTTATATCTTACATGCATCTGAATGGCCGAGTCTCTTTAGCATGTGCATGGATTTTTACAAACTCTCTATCAGATGTATGGAAGAGTCTCAAAAATGTTTACAACCACTTGTGAACATTCTTTTAAAGTTCCCACATCCCAAAGTTAAAGTTCCCCCCAAGCCATGCTAATGTCATATTTAGAAATGATAGGGATTATACTTGATTGTGACTAAAATGTTTGCATAACATTCCTGCCATGAGATATTTCCTTTCAGATTAGTCAGAGAATTGAGCGAATGAGAGCAAGATGTCTCAGTGAAGGAATTTAGTGAAGTGACACCACCTCTTACTAGGAAATCAGTTCACTTGCATTGTGGATGAGTGTCAAAAGAGGATTACAGAGGTTGCACCTTCTTTCGTTTACACCATAGCAAGTCAAAAAAAAAGAAAAAGAAAAAAAGAAAGACAATCCGGCCCATTTCACAATGGGATTTCATTTCGTCCCCTGCACCTGCAAACCATTTGATGGGCCAAGAAAAGAACCCTTACACAATAAATGAAAGCCACCTCTCATTTGCCTTTGTGGTTAGATTTCCACATAGGGGGCATAATGAGGGATGTGTAAAGCATAAAGAGATAGATAAGCTATATTTCATATTCAATGAAATAAATACAAATAAAAGGTACTACTAAACTGATATAGTGCAGAGAGGAATCGGCTCGAGGTTCACAGAAGGGCTCTCGTTGTTCTATGTAAATCTAGATAAGCTACAAGTATTTGTACTGAACGAGTTCTCAGTAAAATCACATCCAATTTGGCCTCTCTACGACACTTGTTATTAGGATTGATGGCTACAGCAAGAAGAATTATTCTGGTCTGTAAGCTATCAAGAGCCCACTAATTTCACATTAAAACCCATTGACTGCAACTGCGTGATTGAAGGGTTTTTAACAATTAACATAATCAGAAAATGAGTCGAGATAATTTTTTATTCAACTCATTACTTTTTAATCATGTATGCCTTTTAATTAATATATTTTACAGTGAAAATAACACATAGACAAAGGATATGATACTGGTCCAAGTGTCCTAAGGTAAAGAATATTCTGCTTGTGTTTAGTCGTTTATTTTATAAAATGTTGAATTTATGACTAGTAGGCCTATTTATACACTTATATATATAAACCCCCAATCAAACACTGACTCAAGAGAAATTAGTGGCTACATGTCGTTGTTGTCTGCCCTGGCTGATTGCAGACTACAGCAAGTAAAGTCCATGAAAAAGGGAATATCCAAATATATAAGGTATTCAACATATACTTTAATAAAGTATGTTCATTTAAATTGTATTACTTTATATTTATTTGTAGTCAGGGAGTAAACGGTGTTTAATGGTAAATAATAATCTCAAATGTATTTTATTTTATTTTAATTTATTATTATGAATATTACTGTTATTAATAGTAGTAGTAATAATATTAATAATATTTTTAATATATTTGAAACATTTTTATAGTTATATCTACTCTGTTATTTTGTAAGGATGGCTGAACCATGGTACCAAACAAGCACTCTTTAGCTTTTGTGTCACCATTATCTCCTCATAGATTGTAAGCTCTTGTGAACTCACTCCTCTTATTTTAATTGTTGACTTGCTTGTTGCTATGTAATGTATGATTTTGTTTGTACATGATCCCCCTGATTGTAAAGCACAGCTGAATATGTTGGCGCTATGGAAGTAAATATTATTATTATTATTATTACTATTATTATAGTTCAACAATTTGCACACACACAAAAAAATCTTCTTTAGACTATAAATCGAAAAAACATTATTTTCTAAAATGTGAACGTGGATTTAGTCAATCCCATATAAATTAAAAGCTGGAATGGGAACGGTGTGTATATGGTATTTAATATTCAAATTTTTCTCTTTTCTTGGCCAAAACAAGAGTGGATAATTCATGTATTCTGCACAATATACAATGAAAGGAATTAATCACAAGTAAATGCACTCACTGGCGTGATTTTAGTTGTCTGTGGTTGAGAATATATTATTATGTGCTTGGTTTCCTGTATTCCGGAGGTATTTTCTGTTTTACACATTACCATCCACCTGTTAATACAATGCAGTCAGGTCACAGAGAGATTGACTGAAGCTTTGTGAAGACTGCAGTGAAACAAGTTAAGGAGACAAAGAGACATTCCATTAGACAATACGCATGGAAGGAACAGGTGAGCGGCATGTGTATATGATGCCTCTTCATGGGGCCTAGATTTAAACTGATAATTCTAGTCACATGTCAATTGAAAAGTGAGTGCTGCCCTCTTGTGAGAGAAAAAGGTAATGTATCATTTTAAAGCAAAAGATTGGGTTTCAAGTAGTCATGACACTCATCATCACTCAGTTTTGATGCAGTTTTAGCACTTTGCTTTTGCAAGAAGCAGGAGCATATACAGTCTATTGGTATAGGGAGAAGTATGATTAAAAGCTGTACAACTCCCCCTTTTATCCCATATTTTGGCTACAGAATATGTATGCAACAAGTTGGAAACACATAATTAAAAAAAAAATTAAGATAATTTATGAATCCAGCACCCAATATTTAATTTAGCCTCCATTTATTTGCCAATGTAGTCACATACTGCTAAATACAATATGGCTCATTGTAGGATAACTTTATTGTTTGATATGTGTATACTGTACTTTAATGAGGTCTGTCTAGTACCATTGGTTATGTAATTAATATGATATTTCCCTGTGCCAAGAGATGGAGTACGGGCTCCAAGCTTCTTCATTCCATCCCCGCTGCTGCTTGCCCTGTTGACAGGCGTGGGCAACAAGGTTCTTAGCTATGGTCTGCACTCCTGCCACCAGCATCTCCCACTGGCTCAGAGTTCCTTGCGAGTATTTAGGGTGTCTGCAGGCATGTCTCTCCTCCTTATGAGAGGCAGCATGCGCATGCCTCCTATCTTCCCCAGCCTATGGCTGGTCTGCAGGAGGTATTTAAAGGCGCCTCCTTCTACAGGAAGGCGCCTGAGCAACTTAGGTTCCCAGGTAGTCTAGTTTCCTGTTTGAGCTAAGGTGTCCTATTGGTTCTTGTCATTCTGTGTACCGGACTTTAGATTACGTTTTACGGACTTTGCCTGATTGCCGGCTGCCCTGAGCTATATTTAAGGATTTTGCCTGACTGCTCCCTGCCCTGACTTTGCCTTCGTACCCTGACTACACCTCTGTCTGATCAGCCTATGCCCTCCCAGCATCTGCTGGGTGTATTGTGTCACCTGGAGGTCAGTCCAGTGGGTTCACTCTCTGGTTCCAATTCCCTTGTGTTCCAATTTCCCCTGAGGTAGCACCCCTCTGTGGTATTCCCCTCGGGAAAGTCTCTCTTCACCATCAGAGGTATCATGTGAAGAACGAGGGGTGTGCTCAGATGTAGTCTTCAGAGGAAGTTGGTCACGTGGGACAGCAAATTCTCACCTGCTGGTCATAACTAGTGATGAGCGGCAGGGGCAATATTCCAATTCGCGATATTTCACGAATATTTTAAAGAATATTCATCATATATTCGTGAATTCGAGATTATATTCTTGATTGCGAAAATCCGCAATGTAGTATTCACGTAATGTGTGCGAAATACAGGCATGGGTCACTTATGCTACATTTTTGAGGCTGGTATAAGTTTCCTGAGACTGGAGAAAATGGTTGGCACGGCAGAACATTAGAATAGCTTTATATGCAGATAGAGTGCTCCAATATATTTGCGCTTGCGAATTTTCAGCAATAGTAAGGGGTAGGCAACTTTTCTATTGGTTGCTAGGGATGTTGCTAAGCTGTGACAAAGCCTTCTCATTGGCCCACAAGCTAGAAGAAGGGAGGAATGATCACTGATGTGTACTGTGTTAATAAAAAATAAAAAAAATATTTGATTTTACTAATATATAGCGCTATATTCTAAATATTTGCAAATTCTCGAAGTGCCGATATTCGCAATTAAAATTCGCTATTCGAATATTCGCGCTCAACACTAGTCATAACATCTATTATGTAGCAGAGGGCCCTTTGGGTCAAGTTAGGCATAGCAGTCATGGCTTGATAGCCTCCTAAGCACTCCCTACAGTAAATTGATTCCTTTTCTCTTCACCATGGGAAAACCCAACATTAAAATTACAACACCAAGAAGGAAAAGTCATGTAATTTTAGTTTTAATTTTTTTTATTTTTAATGAATAAAATGTTTGTATTTAGTGTTGGCGTGGGGGAGACGTTTTGGGGCACCTGTGCGCAGAGTGCACTAGCACAATTAGTTTTCTCCTCCACACTACAATACTATTAATCACTTACGTGTAGGTATTCCTTTTTTTCCTTCTCAGGATTTTTGAGGAATAACTCTGTGTTTTTTAATATATTGATATATAAAAAATAAAAAAAAATCTCACCACACCTACATGATTGCACTATAAGAACCTTTTGCACATTGCACTTCTGCACTTTAGTGTGGTTATTGTTCGGATTCACTAGCACAATTGATCAAGTTTTTTTTTTCACAATTAGGTTTCATTATAATGTAATGTATTTTTATCTACAAAATGGGTCACTATTATGTATTCTTATATGTCTTTGGATGTTTTTGGATGAATATATATCACTATTCTGGGATATTTATTTGATATTTTATGATATATAATCAGGTATCTCCAGTGTATTTGTTATTATCCATTAATTATTTTCTCACTGCATGTAATTTTGTACTTTGAATGTATTGAATCTTGCTCTACTCGTCTCCATTGTTATGTTGCTGTATGGATCATTGTGCACCTATGTATACTTGCGCGGCTGCTGTGGCTTTAATTGGGGACCTGCCCCCCTTTCTTATTTTGTCATCTTGTCTATGTTCCGAGGCTTCTATGTCAATATTTTGGTTCTCGCGAGACTTCGGATGTTTCCTTGTGACTCAGAAGTCACATGACGCGTGCCTGTATAACTTTTGGCCTCGCGGGAGTTGTGATCATGTGCCCACTCTCTCGCGATACCTTTATGTTTCTCATTATGTCCCTAATCTCGCGGGATCTATGGAGCCATTTTGTGAGTTCGCTTTGTACATGTTACGCTGCGCCATCTTAGTTTGCTTGCACAATAAGGTCTCCAATTTGAGCAGTTAGTGCAGCATAAGTATATATAGTTGGATGCAACTATCCCTTCATTCACTTTCTCCCTGACAAAGCCGTTGGCGAAACGCATTGGGTAAGTGCGGCCTTCATGCAGACAATGTGTACTTGATGCACTTTTTTCATTGTACCACTATTTTGTGGCTTGCTTATTGTGGAGTCGTTATATGTATTCATGTGTTCTGACGTTTGATATAATCCACTTGGATATGACCAAACTTTAATTCTCTCTTCCCGGTATTTGTTTTAGATTGCATATGTCTGCACTCGTCTGCATGTGAGTTAGTCCCTCACTGGTTATTATATGTTTTCTCCTACGATCATGTAGATTCCTCTCATTTTAATTTTTATGTATTTTACTTGTGCTTAATAAAGGAAATACAATTTTATTCCTTTTATGGATAACTCTGTTATGGGCTTTTACACCAATATAGTGTGTAGAAGTGTGTAAGTTTAGATGAAGTTCCTGGGTGTGTCCGAAAAATAGGTCTGGTTGTTATAGGATTCATTAACTAACTAACAAACTAACTAACCAATCAGGGGGCGGGCTAAGTCCATAACTCTGGTAACCTAACCAGGTCTGACAATTAGTTAACCATTTGTTGTTCATGCGTTTCCATTAGGTATACATAGTACACAAAGGAATGAGGGCATTAACTGTAAATCACAACTTTTAACTTAGTAACATTAAATTAACCCATTTACTAATAATTAACCCTTTGTAGTAGTCCTGCACATAGTGGCACTGCACGTGGCTACCTGGTGAAAGGACCACTGAGGCAGAAGTGGGAGTGGGGAAGGTGATGACCTCAGTTGGGTTGACAGCATGCTGAGGGAATCAGCCAGGCCTGGAGAAAGGGGCACGGCTGGGGGCACAGGCTAGTGCAAGGAGAAGGACAGAGTGGAAATTTTGTCTTATTCTCCTTCTTTTTCTTGTTAGGGGTTGGTGCACATAGACACATAGTTCTTTTCACACTTGGGGAAGCCATTGTAGAAATGAGTCACCTAGCTAGCCACATAGGTTGCAGGCACTCTGTCTTGGGCAGTCCTTGGATTCATGCCCTACAACACGACAAGCCCTGCCATGTCCCTTCTTGCTGCATTTCTATAAACTTTGCAGCATGTTGGGCCCTGAAGAGTTGTCCAAGGAGACTATCTGGGGCAAATGCTGCACACTACTTTCAGATGTTGTATCTGTGTTTTACCGGATGATAACTGACCACTTGCGGGTTCAGAAGCCAACCAAGATGTAGGGTGAGGATGGAGGGGGGTTGCTGTTCCTCCCTATACCGTAATTCAGGAGCTCTTGAGGAAAGTAGTGATGTCTTGTCCTGGGATATGTGGGTTCTGCATTGACATTGTCACTTGTCCTTCCTCTCTTTGAACATGGTGGCTACTCACACAGTAAAAAAGAAAATATGCAGACATTGCCACTTTGACAATCTGCCTGTACTGCTTGCTGATCTTGATTGAAGCAAAATGATGTAAAAAGTTTGTGTTACAAATGTCTGTATGCTCAGGGTTTTGGCCTCGGAGAAGTGGGCATCTTTTTTCCTAACCCTACCAGGCTCATGTTTATCACTCTCCTGTTGACATTTTTCAGTTTGAGAATGACAGTCTGTCTCAGGCAACACTCTAGTGAAGTGGAGTCTCATACCAGCTGTTTGTTGGCCTCTTGCTGGGGGGGGTCTAGGTAATAGCCTCAATGGAGACCAAGAATTACAACTCCTTGACCTACCCCCAACAGGAGTAGAAGATCAAAATGTAGATATAGAACATAAACAACGGAAGACGCTCATCCAGCTCTATTCAATATTCCAATAAAACCTACCTTTAATTAGATATTAAAATATATGTAGTCTTGCCTCCAGACAATCCATGCATATGTGACTCCTATACAGATTATTGTAATGAAATTCATTGTCTGCTATTGACACGACTGGGTATCACACATCAAAATTCAGCCTACCCTAATCTCAGTAATTTTATGTATATTATGATAAAAAATCACAGAATCACTTATGTGGGTGGAAGTGTGTGTGGGGGGGTCCTATTATAATCCTCAACTGAATAAGGGACCTCCTGACAAAGCTCAGTGCAGCGAAATGCGCCTTGAAGTGTATGTGCTTCTGGAGCCTTTTATTCCTTGCATCATTACTATGGGTAACGCTTTATAGAATTTGCAATATACTAGTTACTTCTACCTACAGTATGTGAAAGGCTAACTAGCTTTTCTTGTGCATTCTCCTTTTATCTGTGAGTGTGCCATATGCTGGTTATTCCTACACATGTGATATGTGAACTAGCCTTCCTGGGGCGCTGTGACATTATTTGTGAGTGGGTATTATAGAGAAAAGTGTTTCATTCAGTCCTATTGCCACGTATAAAATCCAGCCCTTAGCCATGCTGTGTGACTTTACAAATGTGTGAGACAATCGGTCATTCTAAAGAGCTCACTGAATTCCAGCGTGGTACTGTAATAGGATGTCACTAATGAGGCAAGCCAGTTTGAGTGGTATTACAATTACAGAGTGGGGTAAGTCAGGCACATAGTCAGACATTATTGATGATATAGGGGTTGGGACCCGAGAATAATTTCCTGCCTGAGAAGGAATAATCCTATGGGGTTGTTTATCAAGGGTTGGCCTAAGCCCCACAGTGAAGGGAAATCTTAAAGGGGTTATCCAATTTTAAAAATGCCCCCCACAATGCCTGGGACCCTCCTATAGATCATACTTACCACACTCCCTGGCGACGGTGTCATTCCAGGTCCCTGCACAGCCACTGCTGCACCCCACCATCATGCGGATGAAAACATCCAGCGACGAGGTGTGCAGCCAATAGTGACTAGCTTTCCTAGCATCACGGTGCAGGGGAGTGGGGTAAGTATGATCTATAGGAGGGGCCCAGGCATTGTGGGGAGCATTTTTAGAATTGGATAACCCCTTTAATGCTTCAGCATACCAAGACATTTTGGACAATTGCATGCTTCTAACCTTGTAGGAACAGTTTAGGGAAGGCCTTTTTCTGTTTCACCTTCACTGTACCCCAATTCACAAAGCCAGGCCAGGTTAGGCCCAGTGGCGTAGCTATAGGGGAAGCAGGGAAAACGACTGCTTCGGGGCCCAAGCTTAAAAGGGGCCTGGAAGCAGTCAGGGTTGTCAGGGCAATACAGCTACTACTGCTGTATGGGGCCCCGAGCTAGATAGTACAAAAGTGGGCCAGGCCATATCCTGCTGCAACTCTTACCAGGGTTGGTCAGATTCACTGCACAATCACCCTTCCCTCCCCTTATGAAATGAAGCTGCCCTGTCTGCTCTGGAAGAGCAGGAAGCCAGAGTAGAGGCCCCTCCCACCAGCTAGTCTGCAGAGTGTGCTGATGAAATGGCGATCCTGCCTTCCCCTGCTCCTGAAGACTGCCCAGACCCTGCAGCTTACTGCTCATTGGTGGGCACAAACAGGAGAGGGACTGAGCTGAACTTCATCTGCCTCCAGAAAGGGTAGGTGGAAATATCTGTATGTTTGAGTGTGTTAATGTATATATTTGTGTATGTACACTCACCTAAAGAATTATTAGGAACACCTGTTCTATTTCTCATTAATGCAATTATCTAGTCAACCAATCACATGGCAGTTGCTTCAATGCATTTAGGGGGGTGGTCCTGGTCAAGACAATCTCCTGAACTCCAAATAGAATGGGAAAGAAAGGTGATTTAAGCAATTTTGAGCGTGGCATGGTTGTTGGTGCCAGACGGGCCGGTCTGAGTATTTCACAATCTGCTCAGTTACTGGGATTTTCACGCACAACCATTTCTAGGGTTTACAAAAAATGGTGTGAAAAGGGAAAAACATCCAGTATGCAGCAGTCCTGTGGGCAAAAATGCCTTGCGGATGCTAGAGGTCAGAGGAGAATGGGCCGAATGATTCAAGCTGATAGAAGAGCAACGTTGACTGAAATAACCACTCGTTACAACCGAGGTATGCAGCAAAGCATTTGTGAAGCCACAACACGCACAACCTTGAGGCGGATGGGCTACAACAGCAGAAGACCCCACCGGGTACCACTCATCTCCACTACAAATAGGAAAAAGAGGCTACAATTTGCATGAGCTCACCAAAATTGGACTGTTGAAGACTGGAAAAATGTTGCCTGGTCTGATGAGTCTCGATTTCTGTTGAGACATTCAAATGGTAGAGTCCGAATTTGGTGTAAACAGAATGAGAAAATGTATCCATCCTCTGATGGCTACTTCCAGCAGGATAATGCACCATGTCACAAAGCTCGAATCATTTCAAACTGGTTTCTTGAACATGACAATGAGTTCACTGTACTAAAATGGCCCCCACAGTCACCAGATCTCAACCCAATAGAGCATCTTTGGGCAGGGCCGGTTCTAGGTGAAATTGGGCCCTGGGGCGAAAAACAATAAGGGGCCCCCCCCATGACACTTGATGACTTTTACAGAAGAAACTGTATATTTTGGGGCACAGTGTAGCGGTATACTGTATATTGTGTGGCACAGTGTAGCGGTATACTGTATATTGTGGGGCACAGTGTAGCGGTATACTGTATATTGTGGGGCACAGTGTAGCGGTATACTGTATATTGTGGGGCACAGTGTAGGCTATATGTGTATAACAAACATATTTCACATGAACACTTACAATTACTTGGCCCTTGAGATCTCGGACGCCACTTCCACACTTTGGCCGGGGGCTCAGCGGAGCTGATGTGTTTTATCCTAATGAGCAAGATTTCATAATAAGGATTTGGAGAAGGGGCAGAGGGAGAGCAGAGCAGGGAGAGGCTGGTGCTGCTACTAGGGGGTCATACCATGGGGGAGTAATAAAGCCCACCATAATGTCCCCCCCGGTAGAAATAATTCTCCTTATAATGTGACAATGCAAAAATACCCCCTTGTAATGCCCCCAGTTGAGCTAATGTCCCCATAGTGCCTCCATAATGTGCCAGTATAAAATACCCCTATATAGTGTCCCCAGTAAATGCCCCCATAGTGCTCCTCTCCCCCCTAGTGCCCCCCATAATGTACCAGTATAAAATGCCCGATATATAGTGCGCCAGTAGATGCCCTCAGTGTCCCTCATAATTTGTAAGCATAAAATACCCCTTCTCAGTGCCCCTGTAGATGACCCCATAGTAGTCCTCTCCCCCTTCCCCATAGTACCCACCACAATGTGTCCCAGTATAAAATGCCCCTATACAGAGCCCCCATATAAAATAACCGTTCTTTGTGGCCTCAGTAGATGCCCCTGTAGTGCCACCAATAATGTGCCAGTAAGAAGTGCCCCCATAGATGTCCCCCAATAATGTGCCAGTAAAATGTGCCCTCATAGATGCCCCCCAATCATGTGCCAGTAGCCTGAGCCCCCATCAACATGTGCCAGTAGCCATAGGCGGCCCCCCCTATCATGTGCCAGTAGCCATAGGGCCCCCCTATCATGTGCCAGTAGCCTGAGCCCCCCATCAACATGTGCCAGTAGCCATAGGCGGCCCCCACTATCATGTGCCAGTAGCCATAGGCGGCCCCCCCTATCATGTGCCAGTAGCCATAGGCGCCCCCCCATCATGTGCCAGTAACCATAGGCGGCCCCCCCTATCATGTGCCAGTAGCCATAGGGCCCCCTATCATGTGCCAGTAGCCTGAGCCCCCCATCAACATGTGCCAGTAGCCATAGGCGGCCCCCACTATCATATGCCAGTAGCCATAGGCGGCCCCCCCTATCATGTGCCAGTAGCCATAGGCGCCCCCCCATCATGTGCCAGTAACCATAGGCGGCCCCCCCTATCATGTGCCAGTAGCCATAGGCGGCCCCCCCTATCATGTGCCAGTAGCCATAGGGCCCCCCTATCATGTGCCACTAGCCATAGAGCCCCCACTATCATGTGCCACTAGCCATAGGGCCCCCCTATCATGTGCCACTAGCCATAGGGCCCCCCTATCATGTGCCACTAGCCATAGGGCCCCCCTATCATGTGCCACTAGCCATAGGGCCCCCCTATCATGTGCCACTAGCCATAGGGCCCCCCTATCATGTGCCACTAGCCATAGAGCCCCCACTATCATGTGCCACTAGCCATAGGGCCCTCCTATCATGTGCCACTAGCCATAGGGCCCCCCTATCATGTGCCACTAGCCATAGGGCCCCCCCTATCATGTGCCACTAGTCATAGGGCCCCTCTCCTATCATTTGCCAGTAGCCACCAGTATTGTACAGAAAGAAAAAAATTTAAAAAACACTTATACTTACCTCCTTGGCAGCGATGCGATGCAGGCCTTCTCTGGCCTGTGTCCCGTGCTGTGTACGGCTCAGGGCTCAGGCGGCTATTTTATGTCCACCTTCACACCCCAATACCTATTTATTTGCGGGGCCAGTTGTGTTTTTTTAATTACATCATAAAAGTTACCGTATCTTGTATTGAAAAGCTGGAGAAGAAGCAATGTAGGGTGAAACTGAAACAATAAAAAAAAAAACAATAACACAATTCCACCATTGCTTTTGGGTTTTGTTTTTATGGCGTTCACTGTGTGCTAAAAGTAACATGTTACTTTTATTGTTTAATTGATTTTCTTATGCTTCACTACTTAAAAAAAAATAAAAACTTACATTTATTATTAACAAGTTAACATTTCAATCTAACATTTTCAAAGTGGGGGTAAAATGGCAGTGTGTCTTATAAAGTGAATACCAGTGAGCGCTTCCATTATGGAAGCGCTCACTAGTATGCAGTATGTGTGGGGAGCGGTGAGTAAAGCGCTGGCTGTACTCATCTTTCCTTGGTCTTCTCTGTGACCCGTGCTGCACTGTCCTGACTGCGTACGGCATCAGGATATAGTGTGCACACTAAGACCTGATGCTGTGCAATGTCAGATCACAGTGCCACGCAGAAGAGAAGCAGTGCAGAGTGACAGTGCCTTCTGGAGCAGGAGAGGTAAGTTCATTTAGTTATTTTGATAACTTTTTTTGATATGGGGGTCTGATCTGAAGTCTGATATCGGGGTATGATCTGAGGTCTGATATAAGGGTCTGATATGGGGGTATGATCTGCGGTCTGATAACGGAGTCTGATCTGAGATCTCATATGAAGGTCTGATATGAGGGTGTGATGAAGATTGGTGGTGTAATTTGGGGTTCTGATGAAGATTGGGGGTCTGATCTGAGGACTGAAGAAAAATATATTTTTCTGATTTTCCTCATCTTAAGGGTCCATTCACACGTCCGTGGTGTGTTGCGGACCCGTAAATTGCGGATCCGCAACACACCCGGCCGGCACCCCCTATAGAAATGCCTATTCTTGTCTGCAGCTGCGGACAAGAATAGGACATGTTCTATCTTTTGCGGAGCTGCAGACTGGAAGTTCGGGGCCAAAACCAGGAAGTTCGGGGCCGCGCTCCGCAAGTGCGGAAGCGGAGAGCACATAGTGTGCTCTCCGCTTCAAGTCCAGGCCCATAGAGAATGAATGGGTCCGCACCTGTTCCGCAAAATCGCGGAACGGGTGCGGACCCTTTTGCGGATGTGTGAATGGGGCCTAAACCTACAGTAGGTGCATCTTATAATCCGGTACATTTTATAAAGTAAAAAATTTGTGAAGTGGTACAGCATCAACTGGACCGCCAGAAACTTGGCCAGGTGGGAATTCAGCTTGCACATAAGCTAACTGCTGTTCGAGAATAGTTTTCTCATGGTCACACATTCCGTTATGGATGTCTCACGATAGAACGGAGGACAAGGAGTAAGAGGAGTCTGAGCACGAGAAGAAACAACTGATGATGATGATAATGACAATATGGGCTGGCTACCACTAGGAAGAACAGGAGAAGGAGGACAGACTTGTTCTGATTGAGAATGTTGGCCAGTTTTATTTTCACAGGATCCAGTGATGCCGCCTCATATGCTGCAATAGAGCCCTAGTACCTATGTTTGTGTTTGAACACCCAGGGCCTATTTAAATCATGCAGATCTTGCACACACCTGTGTGAAGTTGGCACCCCATGTTTTTAAATTTCAAAAAGAAATACACCATTCGTTTGTGCTGCGTTTGTGCTGGTTTGTGCCGCAAAAATGAACGTTTGTGCCGGTTCGGTTCCTGAGATATTGCGCGTTAGATTTTTATGAAGCCCCGCCCACTTTCCACCCCATGTTTTTAAATTTCAACAAGAAATACACCATTCGTTTGTGCTGCGTTTGTGCTGGTTTGTGCCGCAAAAATGAACGTTTGTGCCAGTTCGGTTCCTGAGATATTGCGCGTTAGATTTTTATGAAGCCCCGCCCACTTTCCACCCTATGTTTTTAAATTTCAAAAATAAATACACCATTCGTTTGTGCTGCGTTTGTGCTGCAAAAATAAACGTTTGCGCCACTTTGGTTTCCGAGATATTGCGCGCGTGATTTGCTGAAACCCCGCCCACTTTCCACCCCATGTTTTTAAATTTCAAAAAGAAATACACCATTCGTTTGTGCTGCGTTTGTGCTGGTTTGTGCCGCAAAAATTAACGTTTGCGCCGCTTTGGTTTCCGAGATATTGCGCTTGATTTCCTGAAATCCCGCCCACTTTCCACCCCATGTTTATAAATTTCAAAAATAAATACACCATTCGTTTGTGCTGCGTTTGTGCTGGTTTGTGCTGCAAAAATAAACGTTTGTGCTGCTTTGGTTTCCGAGATATTGCGCGCGTGATTTGCAGAAACCCCGCCCACTTTCCACCCCATGTTTTTAAATTTCAAAAAGAAATACACCATTCGTTTGTGATGCGTTTGTGCTGGTTTGTGCCGCAAAAATGTACGTTTGCGCCGCTTTGGTTTCCGAGATATTGCGCTTGATTTGCTGAAGCCCCGCCCACTTTCCACCCCATGTTCTTAAATTTCAAAAAGAAATACACCATTCGTTTGTGCTGCGTTTGTGCCACAAAAATGAACGTTTGCGCCGCTTTGGTTTCCGAGATATTGCACGCTTGATTTGCTGAAACCCCGCCCACTTTCCACCCCATGTTTTTAACCCTGACCCTAGACCCCCCAAGTGTGCTGCAGCTTGCCCCCCTCCCACCCCCCCCCCCCCCCCCACAACTTTTTTTGGGGCACAAGCATATTATTTTATTTTTTCTGCGTACGCTGACTGTGTCCGGGACTCTTAGCGTCCGGCCACTGTTAGCGCATCGCACACCCTACCGCTGATCAACTTCGGACGGTTGATCAGTGAGTTCGAGTTTATTTTTTTTCACATTTTTTGGCTTTTTTTTTTGTCTGTTAGGTTTAGGATAGGTTTGCGAACACCCGTCCCCCCACACACGCACACCAAATAAAGTTTATCACGCGCACATACACTCCCCTATGGCCCGCTCGATGTTCTTGGCCGAGGACGAGGATGACACCACTTTCCTTTTGTCATCCGCGTCCTCCTCATCATCTAACGATGATGATGAGCCTCCAAGGCGGCGGAGACACCGCCAGGCGGAGCAAGGGGACCGCCATGCTAGGGACCCTGTGGCCCACACTAGTACGAGAAGCTCTGGGGCTCGTACTAGTTTTCCGGCCCACCAGTTAAGTCCACCGGAGCTCCCTACCGGTGAACTTGTCTGGTATACCCCAGAGCGTTTTGAGCCCGTGATTCCTGATTTTGTAGGCCAACCAGGAATCCAGATTTCCACAGTGGGCTTCACTGAATACGACTACTTTAGTCTTTTTTTCAGTGACCACTTTGTGAATCTGATGTTGGAGCAGACCAGTGGCGTCTCTAGCTTTCAAATTTTGGGGGGGCACACTGGGGGCCAGGACAAAAGTAGGGGGGGCAGCTATAACAATGATACATTTACACAAGTACGCTTAGAAATGCTGCAATACTTTACCCAATACCTGAAACCGCAACAGGGAAGAAAAGTCCAGCTGTCTGTGGATGACACTTTTATAGAGAGGGGGATCTGTGGATGACACTGCTATGGGGGGGGATCTGTGGATGCCACATACCGTATATAGCATCTTATGCTATATGTGTCATCCACAGATCCACCCCATGACAGTGTCATCCCCATTTCCCCCTCCATAACAGTGTCATCCACAGATCTCCCTCCCTATAAGGGCTGTTTCACACGAGCGGATGATCGTTGATCCAGGGAGTTATTCTGATTGCCTGATTGGAGTCGGGAAGGAATTTTTAATCCCCTAAAGTGAGGAAAATTGGCTTCTACCTCACAGGGTTTTTTTGCCTTCCTCTGGATCAACTTGCAGGATAACAGGCCGAACTGGATGGACAAATGTCTTTTTTCGGCCTTATGTACTATGTTACTATGTTACTACGAAATCACAGTTACAACTGTGATTTCGTAGTAAAGAGGTCACAGAGAGGCACGGAGCATTATCAGTCATGTTAATGCTCCGTGCCTCTGCAGTCTGCATCGGGTCTTGGCACTCTTTCACGGAGCGGCTGCCACGCACGGCATCCGCTCGTGTGAAACAGCCTTAACAGTGTCATCCACAGATCTCCCTCCCCGCCTCTCACAGGAGTGTACATATATAAAATAAACATATTTCACATGAACACTTACAGTTACTTGGCTTGGCCCTTGGGGATCTCGGACGCCACTTCAACACTTGGCCGGGGGCTCGGTGGAGCTGATGTTGTGTTTTATCCTAATGAGAAAGATTTCATAATAAGGATTTGGAGAAGGGGCAGAGGGATAGCAGAGCAGGGAGAGGCTGGTGCTGCTACTAGGGGGTCATACCATGGGGGAGTAATAAAACCCACTATAATGCCCCCCAGTAGAAATAATTCTCCTTATAATGTGCAAAACATACCCCCTTATGCCCCCAGTTGAGCTAATGTCCCCCATAATGTGCCAGTATAAAATACCCTTATATAGTGCCCCAGTAAATGCCTCCATAGTGCTCCTCTCCCCCCTTCCTGCTAGTGCCCCCCATAATGTACCAGTATAAAATGCCCCATATATCGTGCCCCAGTAGATGCCCTCAGTGTCCCCCATAATTTGCAAGTATAAAATACCCCTTCTTAGTGCCCCCTGTAGATGACTCCATAGTACTCCTGTTTCCCCTTCTCCATAGTACCCACCATAATGTGTCCCAGTATAAAATGTTACTGTACAGAGCCCCCCATATAAACCACCCCTTCTTTGTGGCCTCAGTAGATGCCCCTATAGTGCCCACCAATAATGTGCCAGTAATAAGTGCCCTCAATAACGTGCCACTGCCAGTAACAAGAGCCCCCCAATGTGCCAGTAATAAGCCCCCATCACGTGCCAGTAACAAGAGCCCCCATCACGTGCCAGTAATAAGCCCCCCATCACATGCCAGTAATAAGCCCCCATCACGGGCCAGTAATAAGCCCCCCAATGTGCCAGTAATAAGCCCCCCATCACGTGCCAGTAATAAGCCCCCCCATTACATGCTATTAATAAGCCCCCCATCACGTGCCAGTAATAAGCCCCCCATAACGTGCCAGTAATAAGCCCCCCCATCACGTGCCAGTAATAAGCCCCCCATCACGTGCCAGTAATAAGCCCCCATCACGTGCCAGTAATAAGCCCCCCATTACGTGCTAGTAATAAGCCCCCCATCACGTGCTAGTAATAAGCCCCCCATCACGTGCCAGTAATAAGCCCCCCATCACGTGCCAGTAATAAGCCCCCCATCACGTGCCAGTAATAAGCCCCCATCACGTGCCAGTAATAAGCCCCCCATCACGTGCCAGTAATAAGCCCCCCATTACGTGCTAGTAATAATCCCCCCATTACGTGCTAGTAATAAGCCCCCCATTACGTGCCAGTAATAAGCCCCCCAAAACGTGCCAGTATTAAGCCCCCCCATCATGTGCCAGTATTAAGTCCCCCCATCATGTGCCAGTATTAAGTCCCCCCATCATCATGTGCCAGTATTAAGTCCCCCCCATCATCATGTGCCAGTATTAAGTCCCCCCCATTGTAATAAGCCCCCCCCATTGTAATAAGCCCCCCCAATGTGCCAGTAACACTATTGTAAAAAAACAAACAAAAAAAACCCACTTATACTTACCTCAGTGTCAGCGATGCGATGCAGACTCTTCCTGTGTCCCGTGCTGTAAGGCTCAGGCGGCGCGATGACGTCATCGCCCCGCCTGCGCCAGCCTCTGATAGGCTGCAGGCACTAGGCCGGCAGCCTATCAGAGGAAGGGGAAGGGACACGCCTCTCCCTCCCCTGCACATCCGCTGGCACAGGCAGGTTACAATGGAGATGAGCGCAATGGAAGCGCTCATCTCCCTGTGCCCGGCGGCGGCTCACTTGGGGGGGGGGGCATTTTAGTTGGGGGGGCAAATGGGGGGGCACAGCATGATGTAGGGGGGGCCGTGGCCCCCTCTGGCCCCCCCCTGGCGACGCCACTGGAGCAGACGAACCTGTACGCCCAACAGTTCATTGCTCAACACCCGGGCTCCTTTTTGGCTAGGCCAGGTGGCTGGACTCCGGTCTGTGCAGCCAAGATGAGGACATTTTGGGGCCTAGTGCTGCATATGGGCCTAGTCAAGAAACCTAGTGTCAGGCATTACTGGAGTGGGGACGTCCTCTACCAGACCCCACTTTACAGTACGGCCATAACACGTACCCGGTTTGAGGCCATCCGGAAATGCCTGCATTATGCAGATAATGCAGCATGTCCCCCCCAAGGTGATCCTACCTATGACCGCCTGTACAAAATCAGGCCAGTCATCGATCATTTTGGGGCCAAATTTGTGCAGACATATGTACCTGGAAGGGAGGTCGCGGTTGATGAGTCTCTACCATAAATTTAGTACTCCATGGAAGTGTGGTACTCCCTGAAGCAACCAATAATGCAGAGGCCCGGATGAAGAGGGCACATGTCACACTGAGTGGTGGTGTCCTTCCGTATCCCCTTCCTGTGACACACTCTGCACCTTTTTTGGGTCCGTCCCTTCTCTCCAGTATGGGGGACCACACCTGGAAAGTGTTGGCCAGGGACGATCCGGGCATCTCCAGTTCCCGAGGTACTCCGGCCTGCTCTTTCCCGGTCAGAAAAGATCAGGTCCTTGAGGACTGCCTCATAGAACTGAAGGAATGTCCCTGTGTTGCCAGGATCTGGCAGCGAGGGACAGGAACAAGGGGATACTAGTATAAAAGTTATCCACGTACAAGTGGTAACCCTTATCTAGCAGTGGGTGCATAAGGTCCCATACAAGTTTCCCGCTAACACCCTGAGTGGGGGGACATTCTGGGGGTTGAATACGGGAATCTCGCCCCTCGTACACACAAAACTTGTAAGTGTACCCTGAGGTACTCTCGCAAAGTTTGTACAGCTTCACGCCATACCTCGCCCGCCTAGAGGGAACATACTGGCGGAAAATGAGTCTCCCCTTAAAAGCAATGAGAGTGTGTGTGTGCGTGATAAACTTTATTTGGTGTGTGTGTGGGGGGACGCAAACCTATCCTAAACCTAACAGACAAAAAAAAAAAAAGCCAAAAAATGTGAATTAAAAAAATAAATAAATTCGAACTCACTGATCAACCGTCCGAAGTTGATCAGCGGTAGGGTGTGCGATGCGCTAACAGTGGCCGGACGCTAAGAGTGGGGGGGGGGGGCAAGCTGCAGCACACCTGGGGGGTCTAGGGTCAGGGTTAAAAACATGGGGTGGAAAGGGGGCGGGGTTTCAGAAAATCAAGCGTGCAATATCTCGGAAACCAAAGCGGCACAAACGTTAATTTTTGCGGCACAAACCAGCACAAACGCAGCACAAACGAATGGTGTATTTCCTTTTGAAATTTAAGAACATGGGGTGGAAAGTGGGCGGGGTTTCAGCAAATCACGCGCGCAATATCTCGGAAACCAAAGCGGCGCAAACGTACATTTTTGCGGCACAAACGCAGCACAAACGAATGGTGTATTTATTTTTGAAATTTAAAAACATGGGGTGGAAAGTGGGCGGGGTTTCAGCAAATCAAGCGCAATATCTCGGAAACCAAAGCGGCGCAAACGTTTATTTTTGCAGCACAAACCAGCACAAACGAATGGTGTATTTCTTTTTGAAATTTAAAAACATGGGGTGGAAAGTGGGTGGGGCTTCATAAAAATCTAACGCGCAATATCTCAGGAACCGAACCGGCGCAAACGTACATTTTTGCGGCACAAACCAGCACAAACGAATGGTG